>NC_052148.1:8973921-9313452 GCF_902713615.1 Scyliorhinus canicula | reverse complement strand
GCCCCCTCCCTCCCCACCCTTCTCGCCCCCCCCTCCCCACCCTTCTCCCCTCCTCCTCTTCTCCCCTCCCCCCTCCCCACCCTCTCGCCCCCCCCTCTCTCCCCACCCCCTTCTCCCCCCCCTTCTCCCCCCACCCCCTTCCCCTCCCAACCACTCCTCACCCCCCACCCTTCTCACCCCCGGGTTTCTCACCATCCTCCAGCCACCAGATCGGTTCGGTTTGGCCGCGGCCTCTGCCGCTCATCTCGGTCTCTCCGAGGGGATGAGAGGCCGGGGCTCCTGAAGCTGCTGCTGCGGGTGTGGGGCCCGCAGGCCCCGGCCTGTATGGCGATCTCCCTCCGTGGATACTGAAGCTTCCGATCAGCTGCTGGAGCCCGAACACCGGCCTGACCCCAGGTTCTCCCTCTTTCCCCTGCCCCCGGCTCCGGGCCTTCCTCAGCCCTTAGGCCCCGCGCCTCACAACAAGCCGGCCGGAAGCGGAAATGGCGCGTGGCGTGCGGCTGCCTGGCACATGCCCCTCCAGGAGATTGCGCTGCGCATGTTCACACGCGCTGTGAGCGCCGCCATCTTTGAGACAGGCAGAAAACCAGCCACTGGTCCTGAGAAGTGTCTACTCTCAAAGAAAGAAGATTTCCTTAAATAGCATTTGTCACAACCACAGGACATCTCAAAACTCTTCACAGCCAATGAAGAACTTTTGTTTCCAGTGCAGTATCTGTTGTAATATAGGGTGGCACGGTAGCACAGTGGTTAGCACTGTTGCTTCACAGCTCCAGGGTCCCAGGTTCGATTCCCGGCTTGGGTCACTTTCTGTGCGGAGTCTGCACGTTCTCCCCGTGTCTGCATGGGTTTCCTCCGGGTGCTCCGGTTTCCTCCCACAGTCCAAAGATGTGTAGGTTAGGTAGATTGACCATGCTAAATTGCCCTTAGTGTCCAAAAAAGGTTAGGAGGGTGAAGTGTTGGATAGTGTAGGCTTGCGAGGTGAACATATACCACCAACACTGAGGAAGATTCAACTCTATTTTATTAACTAACTATTAACTAATTGACATACGAGAACCGCGGGTTTAAACGATGCTAGTTTAAACGAGAGACCTGTGCCTGTCCGAACCAGTTGAATCTCTCAGCACGTGGTGTGAGTCTGTGCTAGACTTGATGAGTTCTTGTTCTGCTGCAGAGGCAGCACCCAGAATGAGCGGGAACCATGATGCCCTCTGCCTTTATAGTGTGTGTATTCTAACTGGTGATTGGCTGCCATGTTTGTACATTATTGCGCTAACAATTGCACACAAAGACTCAAATCGGTACAAGAGAGGCTTTATTACCGTGAGATGCTATTCCTTCGGCTGCAGCTGCAGAATGGCATCTCAGGGAAACTTATGAATATTTATACTGCTCCCTGTGGGCGGAGCAAGCCGGCAGGGGCTTACCAAAAAACCTGTAATACAGGTACTGTCGTACATCCCCTAATGCAAGAACACACATATATATACAGTGGTAGATCACCACATTCACCCCCTGTAAAAAATGAGTCCGGCGGGGGTGACGTGAAACTATAATACATAAACGTAAAGTGCGGGCTTTCTGCGGGTTTCCCGCGCTGGGAGATGGTGGGGGCGGGGTCGGGGCTGAGAAGCGCCGGTTGATGCTGGCTGTTTTCTTTTCCCGCGCAAGAGCGGGGGGGGGGGGGAGGAGGACCCGTTGACGGGCACGATGGGGAGGGGTAGACCCACGTGGGGTGGAGCCGAAGGTAGGGCGGGAGTCGCTGGGGTCAGCAGAAGTTAGCTGGCTCACGGGAGTGCTATGGAGGGAGGGGTGAGGCTAGGAGGGGTCCTAGCCTGGGTGGGGGGGGGGGGGGGGTACCGGGTTGCTGCTGAAATGGTCAGGAAGGAGCTGGAGGGCGCAGGGGGTGCTGGAGGAGGGGGAGTTGCCGCCGTGGGAAACTGCCAGAGCGGGGGATGCTGGCCGGTGGTGGGCAAGGGATGAGGTATGGCTAATCGGCAGGGAAGGGGGGCAGGGAGCCCTCTGATCCGGCTGATAACCTGGAATGTGAGGGGGCTGAATGGGCCAGTCAAACGGGCCCGGGTGTTTGCGCATCTGAAGGGGCTGAAGGCGGATGTGGCCATGCTCCAGGAGACACACCTGAGAGTGGTGGACCAGGTTCGGCTGAGGAAGGGATGGGTGGGCCAAGTATTTCATTCAGGGCTGGATGAGAAGAGTAGGGGGGGTGGCGATCCTGGTGGGGAAGAAGGTGTCATTTAAGGCGTTAAATGTGGTGGCTGACAGTGGCGGGAGATATGTGATGGTGAGTGGTAAGCTGCAGGGGGAGCGGGTGGTGTTGGTGAATGTTTACGACCCAAATTGGGACGATGCGGGGTTTATGCGCCGTATGTTGGGCCGCATTCCGGACCTGGAGGTGGGGGGCCTGATCATGGGGGGGGGACTTCAACACGGTACTGGATCCCCCATTGGATCGATCCAAGTCCCAGGCGGGTAGGAGGCCGGCGGCGGCTAAGGTGTTGAGGGGATTTATGGACCAGATGGGAGGGGTGGATCCCTGGAGGTTTGCGAGGCCAAGGGCCAGGGAGTACTCGTTTTTCTCCCACGTACATAAGGCCTACTCGAGGATTGATATTTTTTGTTCTGAGCAGGGGGCTAGTTTCGAGGGTGGAGGATGTGGAATACTCCGCCATTGCCGTTTCAGATCATGCCCCGCACTGGGTGGACCTCGGGCTGGGGGAGGAGAGGGACCAACGTCCGCTCTGGTGCTTGGAGGTGGGGCTACTGGCAGACGAGGAGGTGGCCGAGAGGGTTCGGGGGTGTATCGAGAGGTACCTTGAGGCCAATGACAATGGGGAGGTTCGAGTGGGGACGGTCTGGGAGGGAGGGGGAGACTTTTTTTTAAATTTAGATTACCCAATTATTTTTTCTAATTAAGGGGCAATTTAGCGTGGCCAATCCACCTACTCTGCACATTTTTGGGTTGTGGGGGCGAAACCCACGCAGACACGGGGAGAATGTGCAAACTCCACACGGACAGTGACCCAGAGCCGGGATCGAACCTGGGACCTCAGCGCCGTGAGGCGGTTGTGCTAACCACTAGGCCACCGTGCTGCCTGGGGGAGAGGGAGAGACTGATAGGGGAGATGGTGAGGGTGGATAGGAGGTACGCGGAGGCTCCAGAGGAGGGATTGCTGGGGGAGAGGCATAGCCTTCAGGCCAGATTCGACCTATTGACTACCAGAAAGGCGGAAGCTCAGTGGAGGAAAGCACAGGGGGCGGTGTATGAATATGGGGAGAAGGCGAGCAGGAAGCTGGCACACCAGCTCCGAAAGCGGGACGCGGCCAGGGAGATTGGGGGAGTGATGGATGGAGCTGGGAAGGTGGTACGGAGGGGGGTAGATGTTAATGGGGTCTTCAGGGACTTCTATGGGGAACTGTACCGGTCGGAACACCCGGTGGAGGAGGGTGGAATGGGGCGCTTCTTGGACAAGCTGCGATTCCCGAGGGTGGAGGAGGAGCAGGTGGAGGGACTAGGGGCGCCAATCGAGCTGGAGGAGGTGGTCAAGGGGATAGGGAGCATGCAGTCGGGGAAGGCGCCGGGTTCGGACGGGTTTCTGGCGGAATTTTATAAAAGGTATGTGGACCTGTTGGGCCCCCTCTTGGTCCGGACCTTTAACGAGGCAAGGGAGGGGGGGGGCTTTGCCCCCAACTATGTCACGGGCGCTGATTTCCTTGATCCTGAAGCGGGACAAGGACCCTCTGCAGTGCGGATCATATAGGCCGATTTCGCTGCTAAACACCGACGCTAAGCTGCTGGCAAAGATCCTGGCCACTAGAATAGAGGATTGCGTGCCCGGGGTCATTCATGAGGACCAGACAGGGTTTGTGAAGGGAAGGCAGTTGAATACGAACGTGCGGAGGCTCCTCAATGGTGATGCCGGCCGTGGAAGGGGAGGCGGAGATAGTGGTGGCATTGGATTCAGAGAAGGCCTTTGATAGGGTTGAGTGGGAGTATCTGTGGGAGGTGTTGGAGAGGTTTGGGTTTGGGGAGGGGTTTATCCGGTGGGTGAGGCTGCTCTACGAGGCCCCGATGGCAAGTGTAGCCACAAATAGGAGGAGGTTGGAGTACTTTCGGCTGTACCGGGGGACGAAACGGGGTGCCCCCTGTCCCCCTTGCTCTTCGTGTTGGCGATTGAGCCCCTGGCCATGGCGTTGAGGGAGTCAGGGAACTGGAGGGGCCTGGTGCGGGGTGGGGAGGAGCATCGAGTGTCGCTTTATGCAGACGACCTGTTGCTGTATGTGGCGGACCCGGTGGGGGGGATGCCGGAGGTGATGAGGATTCTTAGTGAATTCGGGGGTTTCTCTGGGTATAAGTTGAACCTGGGCAAGAGTGAGTTGTTTGTGGTGCATCCGGAGGATCAAGAGGAGGGGATTGGTAGGCTCCCATTGAAGCAGGCAGGGAAGAGCTTCAGGTACCTAGGGGTCCAGGTGGCTGGGAGTTGGGGGGCCCTGCACAAGCTCAACCTCACAAGGTTGGTGGAGCAGATGGAGGAGGAGTTTAAGAGGTGGGATATGTTACCGCTGTCACTGGCGGGGAGGGTGCAGTCCGTTAAGATGACGGTGCTCCCGAGGTTTTTGTTCCTGTTCCAGTGCCTCCCCATCCTTATCCCGAAGGCCTTTTTTAGGAGGGTCAACAGGAGTATCATGGGATTTGTGTGGGCGCATGGGACTCCGAGGGTGAGAAGAGTGTTCCTGGAACGGGGCAGGGATGGGGGGGGGCTGGCGCTGCCCAACCTCTGTGGGTACTATTGGGCTGCCAACGCAGCGATGGTGCGTAAGTGGGTGTGGACGAGGAGGGGCAGCATGGAAGAGGATGGAGGCGGCATCATGTGTGGGCACGAGCCTGGAGGCACTGGTAACGGCACCGTTGCTGCTCCCTCCAACGAGGTATACCACGAGCCCGGTGGTGGCGGCTATCCTCAAAATTTGGGGGCAATGGAAACGGCATAGTGGAGAAATGGGGGGCTCGATGGAGGCCCCGATACGGGGGAACCATCGGTTTGTCCCAGGGAGCATTGATGGCGGATTTCTGGGCTGGCACAGGGCAGGGGTTAGGAGGTTGAGGGACCTGTTTGTGATGGGGAGGTTCGCGAGCTTGGGGGAGTTAGAGGGGAAGTTTGGGCTCCCCCCGGGTAACATGTTTAGGTACATGCAGGTGAGGGCGTTTGCCAGGCAGCAGGTGGAGGGGTTCCCCTTGCTGCCCCCACGAGGGGTGCGGGATAGGGTGCTCTCGGGGGTGTGAGTTGGAGGAGGGAGGATTTCAGACATATGATGCAGGAGGTGGATGAGTCCTCGGTGGAGGAACTGAAGGGTAAATGGGAAGAGGAGCTGGGTGAGGAGATTGAGGAGGGGACATGGGCGGACGCCCTGGAGAGAGTGAATTCCTCCTCTTCCTGTGCAAGGCTCAGCCTCATACAGTTCAAGGTGCTGCATAGGGCCCACATGACTGGGACAAGGATGAGTAGGTTTTTCGGGGGCGAAGACGGGTGTGCTAGGTACTCGGGGAGCCCAGCGAATCACGCCCATATGTTTTGGGCGTGCCCAGCACTGGGGGAGTTTTGGAAGGGTGTAGCAAGGACGGTGTCGAGGGTGGTGGGATCCAGGGTCAAGACAGGCTGGTGACTCGCAATTTTTGGGGTTGCAGAGGAGCCGGGAGTGCAGGAGGCGAAAGAGGCCGGTGTGCTGGCCTTTGCGTCCCTAGTAGCCCGGCGGAGGATCTTGCTCCAATGGAAGGATGCGAGGCCCCCAAGCGTGGAGGCCTGGATCAATGATATGGCGGGGTTCATCAAATTGGAGAGGGTGAAATTTGCCCTGAGGGGATCAGTACAGGGGTTCTTTAGGCGGTGGCAGCCTTTCCTGGACTTCTTGGCGGAACGGTAGGGAAATAGGCCGACAGCAGCAGCAACCGGGGGGGGGTTTGGATCGGTGGGAGGGAGAACTGTGTACATGGGTTTGTGGGATGTGGCGGGTGTTATCTCTTTCCTTTTTGTTGTTTGGGTGTTCTTTTGGGTTCTTTTTTCTTTTGTTTGTAGTTGCTTTTGAAGTTGGGTGGGTTGTTGTTCTGGGGGTGTTACCGCGTTGTTTTGTTAATAGAGTTGAGATGTTTATATTTTGTAAAAATTTCAATTAAAATTATTATTTTTTAAAACTATAATACATAAACGTGATCTATTTACAGAGGGGGAGGGGAAAAACAGAACCAAGTGTCCATCTTGCAACCCGGTGCCCGTCACAGGTTGAGTCGGACCGGCGGTCGGACGGTTCGTTGAGAGCGACACAGCAGCGGTGGCGACGTCTGCCCAGGCGGTGTCGGCGTCGACGGCGGAGGTGCTGGCGGTGTTGGTGCTGGCGGTGTTTTGGTGCTGGCGGTGTTGGCGGTGTTGGTGCTGGCTGTGTTGGCGGTGTTGGTGCTGGCGGTGTTGGTGCTGGCGGTGTGGTGCTGGCGGTGTTGGTGCTGGCGGTGTTGGTGCTGGCGGTGTTGGTGCTGGCGGTGTTGGTGCTGGCGGTGTTGGTGTTGGCGGTGTTGGAGCTGGCGGTGTTGGTGCTGGCAGTGTTGGTGCTGGCGGTGTTGGTGTTGGCGGTGTTGGTGTTGGCGGTGTTGGAGCTGGCGGTGTTGGTGCTGGCGGTGTTGGTGGGTGCCGGTGTTGGTGTTGGCGGTGTTGGAGCTGGCGGTGTTGGTGTTGGTGGTGTTGGTGCTGGCGGTGTTGGTGTTGGTGGTGTAGGTGCTGCCGGTGTTGGTGGTGCCGGTGTTGGTGTTGGTGGTGTAGGTGCTGCCGGTGTTGGTGCTGGCGGTGTTGGTGCTGGCGGTGTTGGTGCTGGCGGTGTTGGCTGTTGGCGGGTGTTGGAGCTGGCGGTGTTGGTGCTGGCAGTGTTGGTGCTGGCGGTGTTGGTGTTGGCGGTGTTGGTGTTGGCGGTGTTGGAGCTGGCGGTGTTGGTGCTGGCGGTGTTGGTGCTGGCGTGTTGGTGCTGGCGGTGTTTGGTGCTGGCGGTGTTGGTGCTGGCGGTGTTGGTGTTGGTGGTGTTGGTGTTGGCGGTGTTGGTGCTGGCGGTGTTGGTGCTGGCGGTGTTGGTGCTGGCGGTGGTTGGTGCTGGCGGTGTTGGTGCTGCCGGTGTTGGTGTTGGCGGTGTTGGTGCTGGCGGTGTTGGTGCTGGCGGTGTTGGTGCTGGCGGGTGTTGGTGCTGGCAGTGTTGGAGCTGGCGGTGTTGGTGCTGGCGGTGTGGTGCTGGCGGTGTTGGTGCTGGTGGTGTTGATCCTGGCGGTGTTGGTGCTGGCGGTGTTGGTGCTGGTGGTGTTGATCCTGGCGGTGTTGGTGCTGGCGGTGTTGGTGCTGGCGGTGTTGGTGCTGGCAGTGTTGGTGCTGGTGGTGTTGGTGCTGGCGGTGTTGGTGCTGGCGGTGTTGGCGGTGTGTGGTGCTGGCGGTGTTGGTGCTGGTGGTGTTGGTGCTGGCGGTGTTGGTGCTGGCGGTGTTGGCGGTGTTGGTGCTGGCGGTTGTTGGTGCTGGTGGTGTTGGTGCTGGCGGTGTTGGTGCTGGCGGTGTTGGTGGTTGGCGGTGTTGGTGGGGGGTGTTGGATGGCGGTGTTGGTGCTGGCGGTGTTGGTGCTGGCATGTTGGTGCCGGCAGTGTCGCAGGTTGGCTGGCGGTGTGGGTGCTGGCGGTATTGGTGCTGGCGGTGTTCGGTGCTGGCGGTGTTGGTGTTGGCAGTGTTGGTGCTGGCGGTTGTTGGTGTTGGCGTGTGGTGCTGGCGGTGTTGGTGCTGGCGGTGTTGGTGCTGGCAGGTGTTGGTGCTGGCGGTGTTGGTGCTGGCGGTGTGGTGCTGGCGGTGTTGGTGCTGGCGGTGTTGGTGGCTGGCGGTGTTGGTGCTGGCGGTGTTGGTGCTGGCGGTGTTGGTGCTGGCGGTGTTGGTGCTGGCGGTGTTGGTGCTGGCGGTGTTGGTGTTGGCGGTGTTGGTGCTGGCGTGTTGGTGCTGGCGGTGTTGGTGCGGGCGGTGTTGGTGCTGGCGGTGTTGGTGCTGACAGTGTTGGTGCTGGCGGTGTTGGTGCTGGCGGTATTGGTGCTGGCGGTGTCGGTGCTGGCGGGTGTTGGTGTTGCGGTGGTTGGTGCTGGCGGTGTTGGTGCTGGCGGTGTTGGCGTTGTAGGTGCTGGCGGTGTTGGTGTTGGCGTGTTGGTGTTGGCGGTGTTGGTGCTGGCGGTGTTGGTGTTGGCGGTGTTGGTGCTGGCGGTGTTGGTGCTGGCGTGTTGGTGCTGGCCAGTGGCTGCTGGCGGTGTTGGTGCTGGCCAGTGGCTGCTGGCGGTGTTGGTGCTGGCGGTGTTGGTGCTGGCGGTGTTGGTGCTGGCGGTGTTGGTGCTGGCCAGTGGCTGCTGGCCAGTGGCTGGATGACTCCGGAGCGAGCTGAAAACCTTCCATTTCCTCTAGTGTGGGCAGGGGAACGAGGGATGGACCTGGTGGGCTGAGTCGGGGGCGCCGGGGAAAAGGAGGGTGGCGCGTGGGTAGGGAGGTGTGTGGGCATGGGATCGGCAGCCGAGGGAGCCAGGTCCCTGAGCGGGACTGTATCCTGACGGCCGTCCGGGAACTCCACGTAGGCATACTGGGGGTTCGCGTGGAGCAGGCGTACCTTGTCCACCAGAGGGTCTGCCTTGTGGAGCCTGAGATGCCTACGAAGAAGGACTGGCCCTGGAGCAGCGAGCCAAGTCGGGAGACTTCCTAGGGAAGGCAAAAACACGTTCATGGGGTGTGTTGTTAGTAGCGGTGCACAGCAGTGACCGAATGGAATGGAGCGCGTCAGGGAGGACCTGCTGCCAGCGAGCGGCTGGGAGGTTCCTGGACCGTAGGGCCAGTTGGACGGTCCTCCATACCGTCCCGTTCTCCCTCTCTACCTGCCCGTTTCCCCGGGGGTTGTAGCTGGTCGTCCTGCTGGAGGCGATACCCCTGCTGAGCAGGAACTGATGCAGCTCATCGCTCATGAACGAGGATCCCCTGTCACTGTGGATATAGTCGGGGAACCGAACAGAGCGAATACGGAATCAAGGGCCTTGCTGACGGTGGCAGACGTCATATCCGGGCATGGGATGGCGAAGGGGAACCTAGAGAATTCATCAACCACACTAAGGATGTATGTGTTGCGGTCGGTGGAGGGGAGGAGCCCTTTGAAATCCACGCTGAGGCGTTCGAAGGGGCGGGATGCTTTCACCAGGCGTGCGCGGTCTGGCCGGTAGAAGTGCGGCTTGCACTCTGCACAGACCTGGCAGTCTCTGGTGACTGTCCGTACTTCCTCGACGGAGTAGGGCAGATTGCGGGCTTTGACCAGATGGTACAACCGAGTGACCCCCGGATGGCAAAGGTTCTCGTGCAAGGCACGGAGCTGGTCTACTTGTGCGCTGGCACATGTACCTCGGGAGAGGGCGTCTGGGAGCTCGTTGAGCTTGCAGGGCGATACAAGATCTCGTAGTTATAGGTGGAGAGCTCGATTCTCCACCTCAAGATTTTATCGTTTTTGATCTTGCCCCGCTGCGTGTTGTTAAACATGAAGGCTACCGACCGTTGGTCAGTGAGGAGAGTGAACCTCCTGCCGGCCAGGTAATGCCTCCAGTGCCGCACCGCTTCAACGATTGCCTGGGCCTCCCTTTCAACAAAGGAATGTCGGATTTCGGAGGCATGGAGGGTGCGGGAAAAGAATGCCACGGGTCTGCCTGCCTGGTTTAGAGTGGCGGCGAGGGCAACATCTGAAGCGTCACTCTCAACTTGGAAGGGCAGTGTCTCGTCTACTGCGTGCATCCCGGCCTTGGCTATGTCTGAGCGAATATGAGCGAAGGCCTGTTGTGCCTCGGCCGTGAGGGGAAATTGCGTGGACTGGATCAGTGGGCGGGCCTTGTCCGCGTATTGTGGGACCCACTGGGCGTAATAAGAAAAGAACCCCAGGCAGCGTTTGAGGGCCTTGGGGCAGTGGGGGAGGGGGAGCTCCATGAGGAGGCGCATGCTGTCGGGATCGGGCCCCAGTAGTCCGTTTTGGACTACGTAGCCGAGGGTGGCTAAGCGGTCTGTGCGGAACACGCACTTCTCCTTGTTGTACGTGAGATTAAGGAGCGATGCAGTGTGGAGGAATTTAGAAAGGTTGGCGTCATGGTCCTGCTGGTCATGGCCGCAGATGGTGACATTGTCTAAGTACAGAAACGTGGCCCGCAGTCCGTACCGGTCAACCATTCGGTCCATTTCTCATTGAAATACCGAGACCCCGTTAGTGACGCTGAAGGGAACCCTAAGAAATTGATACAGTCGACCGTCCGTTTCGAAGGCAGTGTAGGGACGGTCCGATTTACGGATGGGGAGCTGGTGGCAGGCGGATTTCAGGTCAATCGTTGAGAAGACCCGGTACTGTGCAATCTGATTGACCATATCAGATATGTGTGGGAGGGGGCACGCGTCGAGCTGCGTGTACCGGTTGATGGTCTGGCTGTAGTCCACGACCATCCTGTGCTTCTCCCCAGTTTTATCAGAGGTTGGGGAGAATGTACAGGCGGAAACGGTTAAATTCAACGCCCTGTACGGTGAGTTTGACCAGACAGAAGCCCTGGATCGGGACAGAGTGGGATCCGGAGGCCAGGGAGATCCGCTGGTTGGCGGGATGGACCGCGAGGGAGCAGCGCCTTACTGTGACCGGATGGATGAATCTGTCTGTGCTCCCGGAGTCGATTAGGCAGGAGGTCGCGTGGCTGTTGATAAGCACCGTCGTAGAAGCGGTGGCCAAGTTGCGAGGACGGGATTAGTCGAGCGTCATGGAGGCGAGTAGCGGGCGATCGACCGAAGAGTCCGAAGAGTCCGATGAGTAGCGGCAGCGACCCGGGTCCCGTGGTCCAGTTCCGAGGGGAGGACAAAATGGCGGCGTCTGAAGTACGTGCGGGGAAGAAGATGGCGGCGCCCATGCAGCGCACGTTGCGGGAGAAGGACAAGATGGCGGCAACCATGGAGCGCACGTTGCGGGTGCGGGGCAAGATGGCGGCAACCATGGAGCGCACGTTGCAGGTGCGGGGCAAGATGGCGGCGACCATGGTACGCACATGGAGTCGGAGGATGAAGATGGCGGAGCCCATGGTGCACACATGGCGGGGGCGGCAAAAGATGGCGGCGCCCACTGATCGCACGTGGAGTAGGGGAAGGAAGATGGCAATGCCCACTGATTGCACGTGGCCCCGGGAGCAGCGGACGGCAGGGCCCATTGCGCGATCAGCTGAGGCGAGAGGGAGAGTTCAGGCGCGATAACAGCAACTGCGTGGGCCTGACATACTGCTGCAAAGTGGCCTTTCTTGCCACAGGATTTGCAGGTCGCGGTGCGGGCCGGGCACCACTGGCGGGGGTGCTTCTGCTGACCGCAGAAGTAGCAGCGGGGACCCCCTGGGTGCGCGGTGCGGCGAGCAGCGCAGGTATACTGCGCAGGAACGGCCCCAGTCGGGGGGGGGTCTGTTGCGGGGTCCACGAGGGGTAGGATGGGTGGGCCACGCGGCGGGCGGGGTAGGATTGCACATTATGGGAAGCGGCCGCCATTAAGCGCGCTAAAGTCTTTGTCGCCGCAAGATCGAGCGCGGCCCCTTCCAGCAGTTGTTGCCGGATGGGGTCCGATGCAATACCCGTCACAAAGGCATCCCGCATGAGGAGATTCGAATGTTCCGTAGCCGAGACTGGCCTGGCAGTCGCAGTCCCGTACTAGAGGGATAAGGGCCCGCCAGAAGTCCTCAATCGACTCACCCGGTTGTTGAATGCGAGTGGAGAGTATATGTCTCGCAAACAGAGTGTTCGTCGACTGGGCACCTTCCAAACCCACGACCACTACCATCTAGAAGGACAAGAGCAGCAGCAACCTGGGAACTCCACCACCTGGAGGTTCCCCTCCAAGTCACTCACCACCCTGACTTGGAAATATACCGGCCGTTCCTTCACTGTCGCTGGGACAAAATCCTGGAACTCCCACCCTAACAGCGCAGTGGGTGTACCTACACCACAAGGCCTGCAGCAGACCAGGAAGGTAGCTCACCTTCTGAAGGGCAATTAGGAATGGGCAATAAATGCTGTCCTAGCCAGAGATACCCAGTGAAATAAATAAAAAAGTTAATGTGACCTCGCTAATCTTCCTAACAAAATGTACTATCTCACATTTGACAATTTCATTTGTCAATTATTTGCCCAGACTGCAAGGTTATTCATGTCCTCCTGTAATTTGTTGCAGTCCTCCTCTGTATTGACTATCTGCCCAAATTGGGGCCATCCATAAATTTGGAAATTGTGGGCTAGATTCTTCCGCCCCGCCTGCCGTAAGATCACCACAGACGGGAAGCAGACTATGTAAAGGCCCATTGACCTCGGGGCAGGAATTTCCAGTCACCGGGCGGGCGAGGCCAAAGAATCCCGGCCTACGCTTTTGATTCTCAAATCCAAATTGTGAATGTCAATTGTAATGGTCAGTTGTCTCAAAGGTTTGAGGAACGATTCTATCATTTTTCCTACCATTGATGTTAAGATGACTGGTCTATCGTTCCCTGGACACGTTCTTAAATACTAGGTGGCAATAAATAGGAGCAGGAATAGACCATACAGCCTGTCAAGCTTTCTGGCCTCCTGAAATTAGCGTGCTGTCCCCTACACTGACGTTACATGCTCTGGGCGCAAGATCACGGAGGAGATTTTGTATCTGCCAACAAGCAAACAACGGGACTATGTGAAGAATTGAAGGAAGATAATAAAGGAATAAATAAAGGAAGTGAGGGCCAGTGACACAAACAGACCAGGATCTCACAATTAAATATGCTCGAGAGAGCTTCTCAGGAGAGTGCACGGCAGGACAAAGCAGTGCTGGTGTGTGCTGTATCCAGAGCTCCAGGGCCTTTGGTGAACAGCCAAAGAAAAAACTGAAATCGGGAACAAAGCAGGAGAAAGATAATCTTTTGAGGTGTGGCGTTGTTAATTTTGCCAATGCAAATCAGGATGCAAAGTCCATGTGTGTTATAAGCAGGGAAAGTTTTAAACTGTCAGAACTTCAAAGGCATTTGAAGACTAAGCGTGGCGCGTTCGAGGGGGGGAAATAAAGGGGTTAAAGTGGGGAAGGCAGACGGGAGGAGCGGAATGAATGCAGCGATCACTTAAATCGTCAGCTGAAGTCCTCAGCGGAAATGTAACATTGAATAACAAAGCAAGTGAGATCATGAGGACCAAGCAGGCTCACCTGTCGCATGAAAGGTAAGCAATAATGGTGTCTCACAAAGGTCGGCCGGTGTAGGTCACAAAGGTCGATGGGCATGGGTCGTGAAGGTCGGCGAGCATGGGTCCCGAAGGTCGGTATGGGTCCCGAAGTTCAAAAGGTTGGTAAAAATGGGTGCCGGGAAAATAAGACCATAAGACCATAAGACATAGGAGTGGAAGTAAGGCCATTCGGCCCATCGAGTCCACTCCGCCATTCAATCATGGCTGATGGGCATTTCAACTCCACCTACCAGCATTCTCCCCGTAGTCCTTAATTCCTCGCGACATCAAGAATTTATCTATCTCTGCCTTGAAGCCATTTAGCGTCCCGGCCTCCACTGCACTCCGCGGCAATGAATTCCACAGGCCCACCACTCTCTGGCTGAAGAAATGTCTCCGCATTTCTGTTCTGAATTTACCCCCTCTAATTCTAAGGCTGTGCCCACGGGTCCTCGTCTCCTCGCCTAACGGAAACAGTTTCTTTGCGTCCACCCTTTCTAAGCCATGTATTATCTTGTAAGTTTCTATTAGATCTCCCCTTAACCTTCTAAACTCCAATGAATACAATCCCAGGATCCTCAGCCGTTCCTCATATGTTAGACCCGCCATTCCAGGGATCATCCGTGTGAATCTCCGCTGGACACGCTCCAGTACCAGTATGTCCTTCCTGAGATGTGGGGCCCAAAACTGGACACAGTACTCCAAATGGGGCCTAACCAGAGCCTTATAAAGGCTCAGTAGCACATCGCTGCTTTTATATTCCAACCTTCTTGAGATAAATGACAACATTGCATTCGCTTTCTTAATCACGGATTCAACCTGCATGTTTACCTTTAGGGAGTCCTCGACTAGCACTCCCATATCCCTTTGTACTTTGGCATTATGAATTTCCTCACCGTTTAGAAAGTAGTCTATGCTTGGATTCTTTTTTCCAAAGTGCAAGACCTCACATTTTCTCACGTTGAATTGCATCAGCCATTTCCTCCACCACTCTCCCAAACTGTCTAGATCCTTCTGCAGCCTCCCCACTTCCTCAGCACTACCTGCCTGACCACCTAACTTCGTATCATCGGCAAACTTCGCTAGAATGCCCCCAGTCCCTTCATCCAGATCATTAATATATATGGTGAACAGCTGCGGCCCCAACACTGAACCCTGTGGGACACCGCTGGTCACCGGCTGCCATTCCGAAAAAGAACCTTTTATCCCAACTCTCTGCCTTCTGTCAGACAGCCAATCCTCAACCCATGCCAGTAGCTCACCTCGAACACCATGGGCCCTCACCTTACTCAGCAGCCTCCTGTGTGGCACCTTATCAAAGGCCTTTTGGAAATCCAGATAGACCACATCCACTGGGTTTCCCTGGTCCAACCTACTTGTCACCTCCTCAAAGAATTCTAACAGGTTCGTCAGGCACGACCTCCCCTTACTAAATCCATGTTGACTTGTTCTAATCCGACCCTGCTCTTCCAAGAATTTAGAAATCTCATCCTTAACGATCGATTCTAGAATTTTACCAACAACCGAGGTTAGGCTAATTGGCCTATAATTTTCCATCTTTTGTCTTGATCCTTTCTTGAACAAGGGGGTTACAACAGCGATCTTCCAATTGTCCGGGACTTTCCCTGACTCCAGTGATAAATGTTTTTGAAAAACATTGTGCTCGGCCATTGAAGAGTTGATCACATTGCTGTGGATAACTGGATTACTAATCCAGTGACAATACCACAATGCCATTTTTGGTTGTGCCTCTTTTTATCTACTGTCATCATGCTATCCGGAATAGTTAATCCACTTCTCTGTTTTCCATCTTTATCTTTTCTAAGTATATGATAGGCTGCAGTGTTTAATTCCCAGTCCTGATTTCTCTGTAACCATGTCTCAGTAATCCCCACTGAGTCTGCTTCTTCCCAACTGGATTGGCCCCAGCTCCCTTTTAATTTCGGATCCTGTGTGCATCACTGTACAGAGAAATTAACTCATTTTTAAAAGGACGTCCTTTCACTTTATTTTAAAAAAAATATGTTTATTGAGGTACTTGTATCAACAGTAAATACAAACAAAAACAAGAGCAAGAACAGGAACCTCATGATAAATACGTAACGAACAAACCCCCCAGCCATTCCCCTCCTCCCGTCTTGCCTTCCCCATTTTAACCCCTTTATTCCCCTCCCCCTACCCACTGCTGACACCTAAATTCGCCTCGAAAAAAATCGATGAATGGCTTCCAACTCCGGGCAAACCCATTGACCGACCCTCTTAAGACAAACTTGATTTTCTCCAGCCTGAGAAACTCCGCCAGGTCACGCACCCACACCCCCGGTTTTGGTGGGTCCAAGTCCGTCCACTCCAACAAAATCTATATCCGGGCTACCAGAGAGGTAAAGGCCAGAACATCGGCCTCTCTCACCCCCTGGACTCATGGATCTCCTGACATTCAGAATATCACCACTTCTGGACTCGGGACCACCTGGGCTGATTTAGCACAGTGGGCTAAGCAGCTGGCTTGTAATGCAGAACAATGCCAGCAGCACGGGTTCAATTCCCGTAACAGCCCCCCCGAACAGGCACCGGAATGTGGCGACTAGGGGCTTTTCACAGTAACTTCATTGAAGCCTACTTGTAACAATAAGCTATTATTATTATTATTACCTTCACCCTCAACACCTCAGACATTACGTCCCCCGAACCCCTGCCAAAACACTTGTTTCTGACATGCACAAAACATGTTAACATGGTCTGTGGGCCTCCCCACCCACCACTCACACCTGTCCTCCACCCCTCAAAAAACCTGCTCATCCTCGCCACCATCATGCAGAAGGACTTGGACAAGCTAGGAGAGTGGGCAATGAAGTGGCAGATGGAATGCAATGTGGAAAAGCATGAGGTTATGCACTTTGGAAGGAGGAATCTAGGCATAGACTATTTTCTAAATGGGGAAATGCTTCAGAAAGTGAAGCACAAAGGGACTTGGGAGCCCTTGTTCACAATTCTCTTCAGGTTAATGTGCAGGTTCAGTCGGCAGTTAAGAAGGCAAATGCAATGTTAGCATTCATGTCAAGAGGGCTAGAATACAAGACCAGGGATGTACTTCTGAGGCTGCATAAGGCTCTGGTCAGACCCCATTTGGAGTACTGTGAGCAGTTTTGGGCCCCGTATCTGAGGAAGTACGTGCTGGCCTTGGAAAGGGTCCAGAGGAGGTTCACAAGAATGATCCCTGGAATGAAGAACTTGTCGTAGAGGAACTTTTGAGGACTCTGGGTCTGTACTCATTGGAGTTTAGAAGGATTAGAGGGGATCTTATTGAAACTTACAAGACACTGCGAGGCCTGGATAGAGTGGACGTGGAGAGGATGTTTCCACTAGAAGGAAAAACTAGAACCAGAGGACATAATCTCAGACTAAAGGGACAATCCCTTAAAAAAGAGATGAGGAGGAATTTCTTCAGCCAGAGGGTGAATCTGTGGAACACTTTGCCGCAGAAGGCTGTGGAGGCCAATTTACTGAGTGTCTTTAAGACAGAGATAGATAGGTTCTTGATTAATAAGGAGATCAAGGGTTATGGGGAGAAGGCAGGAGAATGGGGATGAGAAAATATCAGCCATGATTGAATGGCGGAGCAGACTCGATGGGCCGAGTAGCCTAATTCTGCTCCTATGTCTTCTGGTCTTATTATGTGTGCCCTATGAACTACCTTCAACTGGATAAGCCTTGCACACGATGAAAACGTATTCACCCTCCTCAGAGCCTCCTATCACATCTCAGCCTCCATTTCCTCCCCCAGTTCCACCTCCCATTTCCGCTTGACTTCCCCTATTGGGGAATCGTGTAGATTCCTCCTTCCCCATCCTTACTGGTTTAAAACCTTTGCCAACCTTCCTACTTAACCTTTTCGCCAGGTCACTGTTCCAATCCTGGCTCAGGTGGACCCCATCCCCGACAGCTCCTTCCTGTCCCAGATCTGGTGCCAGTGTCCCATGGAAAAGAACCTTTCTTTCCCAAACCCTTAAGCCGCATTAATTCTCCTAATCTGTCTGTTCCTGGGCCTATTCGGATGGAGGTTAGGCAAAGATCCAGAGATTATTTCCCTACTTTTCAATTCTAATTCTAACTCCTGATACTCTTTCACCGGGATCTTCCCTGCCTATCTCAATTTTTCCAACATGGAACATGGCAATTACATAAGAACATAAGAACTAGGAGCAGGAGTAGGCCATCCGGCCCCTCGAGCCTGCTCCGCCATTCAATGAGATCATGGCTGATCTTTTGTGGACTCAGCTCCACTTTCCGGCCCGAACACCATAACCCTTAATCCCTTTATTCTTCAAAAAACTATCTATCTTTACCTTAAAAACATTTAATGAAGGAGCCTCAACTGCTTCACTGGGCAAGGAATTCCATAGATTCACAACCCTTTGGGTGAAGAAGTTCCTCCTAAACTCAGTCCTAAATCTACTTCCCCTTATTTTGAGGCTATGTCCCCTAGTTCTGCTTTCACCCGCCAGTGGAAACAACCTGCCCGCATCTATCCATTCTATTCCCTTCATAATTTTAAATGTTTCTATAAGTTCCCCCTCATCCTTCTAAATTCCAACGAGTACAGTCCCAGTCTACTCAACCTCTCCTCATAATCCAACCCCTTCAGATCTGGGATTAACCTAGTGAATCTCCTCTGCACACCATCCAGTGCCAGTACATCCTTTCTCAAGTAAGGAGACCAAAACTGAACACAATACTCCAGGTGTGGCCTCACTAACACCTTATACAATTGCAACATAACCTCCCTAGTCTTAAACTCCATCCCTCTAGCAATGAAGGACAAAATTCCATTTGCCTTCTTAATCACCTGTTGCACCTGTAAACCAACCTTCTGTGACTCATGCACTAGCACACCCAAGTCTCTCTGCACAGCGGCGTGCTTTAATATTTTATCGTTTAAATAATAATCCCGTTTGCTGTTATTCCTACCAAAATGGATAACCTCACATTTGTCAACATTGTATTCCATCTGCCAGACCCTAACCCATTCACTTAACCTATCCAAATCCCTCTGCAGACTTCCAGTATCCTCTGCACTCATCTTAGTGTCATCTGCAAACTTGGACACATTGCCCTTGGTCCCCAACTCCAAATCATCTGTGTAAATTGTGAACAATTGTGGGCCCAACACGGATCCCTGAGGGACACCACTAGCTACTGATTGCCAACCAGAGAAACACCCATTAATCCCCACTCTTTGCTTTCTATTAATTAACCAATCCTCTATCCATGCTACTACTTTACCCTTAATGCCATGCATCTTTATCTTATGCAGCAACCTTTTGTGTGGCACCTTGTCAAAGGCTTTCTGGAAATCCAGATATACCACATCCATCGGCTCCCCGTTATCTACTGCACTGGTAATGTCCTCAAAAAATTCCACTAAATTAGTTAGGCATGACCTGCCCTTTATGAACCCATGCTGTGTCTGCCCAATGGGACAATTTCTATCCAGATGCCTCGCTATTTCTTCCTTGATGATAGATTCCAGCATCTTCCCTACTACCGAAGTTAAGCTCACTGGCCTATAATTTCCTGCTTTCTGCCTACCTCCTTTTTTAAACAGTGGTGTCACGTTTGCTAATTTCCAATCCACCGGGACCACCCCAGAGTCTAGTGAATTTCGGTAAATTATCACTAGTGCATCTGCAATTTCCCTAGCCATCTCTTTTAGCACTCTGGGATGCATTCCATCAGGGCCAGGAGACTTGTCTACCTTTAGACCCATTAGCTTGCCCATCACTACCTCCTTAGTGATAACAATCCTCTCAAGGTCCTCACCTGTCATAGCCTCATTTCTATCAGTCGCTGGCATGTTATTTGTGTCTTCCACTGTGAAGACCGACCCAAAAAACCTGTTCAGTTCCTCAGCCATTTCCTCATTTCCCATTATTAAAACTCCCTTCTCATCCTCTGAAGGACCAATATTTACCTTAGCCACTCTTTTTTGTCTTATATATTTGTAAAAACTTTTACTGTCTGTTTTTATATTCTGAGCAAGTTTACTCTCATACTCTATCTTACTCTTCTTTATAGCTTTTTTAGTAGCTTTCTGTTGCCCCTAAAGATTTCCCAGTCCTCTAATCTCCCAGTAATCTTTGCCACTTTATATGCTTTTTCCTTCAATTTGATACTCTCCCTTATTTCCTTAGATATCCACGGTCGATTTTCCCTTTTTCTACCGTCCTTCCTTTTTGTTGGTATAAACCTTTGCTGAGTACTGTGAAAAATCGCTTGGAAGGTTCTCCACTGTTCCTCAACTGTTCCACCATAAAGTCTTAGCTCCCAGTCTACCTTAGCTAGTTCTTCTCTCATCCCCTTGTAATCTCCTTTGTTTTTTTTTTATAAATGTTTTTTATTCAGTTTTCATGTTTTATATTGAACAAATTACAAATTGTTAGAGAGAGAGAAAAAAAAAAGAACACACAAAAATTAACATATATATTTACAGGTGAGCATCTTCGTAGTAATAACTGTGGCCTCCCCCTTTTCGCCGGCATACATATTTTACATTCCCCAACATGTTTATTGGCATTTATTTAGTTTGGTTTTGGGCCTTAGCTAGCCATCAAACCCCCGTAACGAGCCCGTAGCCCCCCCCCCCTCCCCGCCGGCTACCTTCCCCCGACTATTCTTCCTCTTGTACGTTGGCCACAAACAGGTCCCGGAACAATTGCATGAATGGCTCCCACGTTCTGTGGAAGCCGTCGTCCGGCCCTCGGATGGCGAATTTGATTTTCTCCATTTGGAGAGAATCCGAGAGGTCGGACAGCCAGTCTGCAGCTCTGGGCGGTGCTGCTGACCGCCAGCCAAACAGGATTCTACGGCGGGCGACCAGGGAGGCAAAGGCAAGGGCGTCCGCCCTCCTCCCCAGGAATAGATCTGGCTGGTCTGAAACCCCGAAGACCGCCACTATCGGGCATGGCTCCACCCTCACCCCCACCACTTTGGACATAGCCTCGAAGAAGGCTGTCCAGTACTCCACAAGTCTGGGGCAAGACCAGAACATGTGGGCGTGGTTGGCCGGGCCTCTTTGGCACCGCTCACATCTGTCCTCCACCTCCGGGAAGAACCTACTCATACGGTTTCTCGCTAAGTGGGCTCTATGTACCACTTTTAGTTGCGTCAGGCTGAGCGTTGCGCACGTGGAGGTGGAGTTGACCCTATGCAGTGCTTCGCTCCAGAGTCCCCACCCTATCTCCATCCCCAGGTCGTCCTCCCATTTCCTTCTTGTTGCGTCCAGTACGGTGTCGTCCCTATCTACCAGTCGGCCATACATGTCACTACAGTTCCCTTTCTCTAGGATACTTGCGTCCAGTAGGTCTTCCAGTAGTGTCTGTCGTGGCGGTTGTGGGTACATCCTTGTCTCCTTTCGTAGGAAGTTTTTGAGCTGCAGGTACCGTAGCTCGTTCCCCCCAGCTAGCTGAAATTTCTCTGTCAGTTCGTCCAGTGTTGCGATCTTGTCGTCCGTGTATAGGTCCCTGACTGTCAGTGTCCCCCCGTCCTGTCTCCACCTTTTGAAGGTGGCGTCAGTCAGTGCTGGTTTGAACCTATGGTTGTTGCAGATGGGAGCCTTGTCCGACATTTTGTTCAGGCCAAATTGCTGCCGCAGTTGGTTCCAGGATTGGAGGGTGGCTGTCACCACTGGGCTGCTGGAGTGTTTTTTGGGTGGGGATGGGAGTGCTGCCGTGGCGAGGGCCCGGAGGGAGGTCCCCATGCAGGAGGCCTCCTCCGCACGCACCCACTCGGCTTCTGGCTCCTGGATCCATCCCCTTACTCGCTCGGCTGTTGCCGCCCAGTGGTAGAATTGTAGATTCGGGAGGGCTAGCCCCCCCCTGGATTTTGTTTTCTGTAAGACCTTCTTTGGGATCCTAGCATTTTTACCCCCCCCCCCATACGAACGCCATGATAAGTTTGTCCAGCGCTATGAAGAAGGCCTTGGGGATGTAGATCGGAATGGATCTAAACAGGAAGAGGAACCTGGGCAATACGTTCATTTTGATCGTCTGGACTCTTCCTGCGAGGGAGTAATCTCCTTTGTTTAAACACAAAACACTAGTATTTGATTTTACTTTCTCACCCTCCATCTGTATTTTAAATTCCACCATATTGTGATCGCTCCTTCCGAGAGGATCCCTAACTATGAGATCATGAATCAATCCTGTCTCATTACACAGGACAAGATCTAGGACAGCTTGTTCCCTCGTAGTTTCCATTACATACTGTTCTAGGAAACTATCGCGGATACATTCTATAAACTCCTCCTCAAAGTTGCCTTGACCGATCTGGTTAAACCAATCGACATGTAGATTAAAATCCCCCATGATAACTGCTGTACCATTTCTACATGCATCAGTTATTTCTTTGTTTATTGCCTGCCCTACCATAACGTTACTATTTGGTGGCCGATAGACTACTCCTATCAGTGACTTTTTCGCCTTACTATTCCTGATTTCCACCCAAATGGATTCAACCTTATCCTCCATAGCACCGATGTCATCCCTTACTATTGCCCGGATGTCATCCTTAAATAACAGAGCAACACCACCTCCCTTACCATCCACTCTGTCCTTCCGAATAGTTTGATACCCTCGGATATTTAACTCCCAGTCGTGACCATCTTTTAACCATGTTTCAGTAATGGCCACTAAATCATAGTCATTTACGATGATTTGTGCCATCAACTCATTTACTTTATTCCGAATACTACGAGCATTCAGGTAAAGTACACTTATGTTGGTTTTTTAACCTCTGTTTTGAATCTTAACATCTCCAGTTTTATTCCTTTTGTTATTACTGGGCCAATTCACTGAGCTCCCCTCAGTCACTGTACCTTGTACTGTCGCCCTTTTAGATTTTTGACTATGTCTTCTCTGCCTTGCACTTTTCCCCTTACTTCCTTTTGCTTCTGTCCCTGTTTTACTACCTTCCAACTTCCTGCATTGGTTCCCATCCCCCTGCCACATTAGTTTAAACCCTCCCCAACAGCTCTAGAAAACAGCCCCCCTAGGACATCGGTTCCAGTCCTGCCCAGGTCATGGAATGTGGGCATCACTGGCTGGTCCAACATTTATTGCCCATCCCTAATTGCCCTTGAACTGAGAGGCGGAGAGGGCAGTTATGAGTCAGCCACATTGCTGTGGATCTGGACAACATGTAGGAAAGACCGGGTAAGGACGGCAGATTTCCCCCCTAAAGGACATGAGTGAATCAGATGGGTTTTTACGAGAATTGACAATGGTTTCATGGCCATCATTAGACTTTTGGTTCCAGATTTTTAGTGAATTTGAATTGAATTTGAAGTCAAGTCCCCAGGGCATGAAATGAAATGAAATGAATGAAAAGAAAATCGCTTATTGTCACAAGTAGGCTTCTATGAAGTTACTGTGAAAAGCCCCTAGTTGCCACATTCCAGCGCCTGTCCGGGGAGGCTGTTACGGGAATCGAACCGTGCTGCTGGCCTGCCTTGGTCCGCTTTCAAAGCCAGCGATTTAGCCGAGTGAGCTAAACCAGCATTACCCTGGTCTTTGGATTGCTAGTCCAGAGGCAATATCACAAGGCCCCTAAAATGGATTGCTAGAATGATCTGTTTGTGGGGGGGGCTTGCTATACACAAGTTGGCTGCCACATTTCCTGCATTCGACATACAGCTATAGAAATAAGAACACAAGAAACATGAGCAGCAGCAGGCCATGTAAATTCTACCCCTCAGTCAGGGTCCTACAGTAAGCTCACACACTGACTGAGTAGCTAAGGATCAGAGATACCCTATGTTTGATTGTTGGCCTCGAAAGTACTGATTGATCCCAGTCAAGGGCAATGGCTCTGTGAAGGAATCCGCCTGAAGGACTATGGCCATAACAAGGGGGTCAGAGTTATTTTCCCATAAATAAGAACTGAAAGAATTTGAATGGGTTCACTGTTTTTTTTTTAAAGAACAGTGCCGAACTACACACCCTGATGTGTCTGCTTACAGCAGTAAGAGGATCCTGATAAGAAAGACACACACACTCAAAACGCACATCAACATTTTCTTTGCACTGCCTGGAAAGCTGTAGGGTTTGATCAAATATTTATACTGATAATCCTAGATCACATTCAACAGGAATTCTTTTCAACCCAAAACCACGTTATAACTTAAAATTCAGACTCCTGTCTAACGGGAATTAACCAGCATGAATCCATATAGGTTTGGCTTTCTTAGAATCAACGAGGCCTATATGAAGATAACGTAGAATTTGACAGTTCTTAAAATCAAAAAAGGGCAGGGCAGCAGGGTGGTGCAGTGGTTAACACTGTTGCCTCATGGCGCCGAGGACCTAGGTTCGATCCCGGCCCCGGGTCACTGTCCGTGTGGAGTTTGCACATTCTCCCAGTGTCTGCGTGAGTTTCGCCCCCACAACCCGAAGATGTGTAGGTAGGTGATTGACCATTCTAAATTGTCCCTTAATTGAAAAAAAAAAGGAATTGGGTATTCTAAATTTGTAAAAAAAAATTCTTCAGTAGAAATGATCAGCGATCATAACCAAATTTGGAACATAAAGGGGCTGAACTTAATTACAATTATTATACCACCCATATCGGTCATAAATGAGCTACACAGCCTAAAATAAACACTGTAAATGTTGAGAGAAGACGTTAGCTGAACTCATTCAGCTGTCTCTCGCAAGGTTGAAAGTTTAACTGCTGAGGCTCAATGAAGAGGATTCTCACCCTAACTGGGACAGAATCTTCCTGGACACTTCCCTTGGGAATTAAGGAAAACGCTACTTTCAGAATTGATGGACATCCTTAAAACATTTTACTGGAACAATAATTGAAATTTAAGACTGGATTCTCTACCTGAAATATGATTGTATTTTACCTTTTTCCTTGAACCTATTTCATGTTTCAGTTACCTGTTTCTCCTGACTTTGAATTCATGTTCAGTTCTTTAGTAAACTTCCATATATATTTATTATATATATATAATATGTATATATCTTTGGTGAAGGAGTACATTACTTTTTTTTTTAAATAATTTTTATTCAAGTTTTCAACAACAAATTTTATCACAACAGAGAAAGACAGTAACCCCTCCCCTCCAATACAAAAATAATAAATTAACAAGAAAAAGAAATAAGCATAAAACCATGAGAACAAACCCCCATAACGAACCCTTAGCCCTCCCCTCCCCCCCCCCCCCCCCCGGGTTGTCGCTGAAGTTTTTTTAAATAAATGTTTTTATTGGGTTTTTGGCTGTCTTCCTCCCCCCGTGGTTCGCCCCTCTCTCCTCAGGTTTAGCCATTCCCCCCCCCCCCCCCCCCCCCAGTCCATCTCTCCCCTCCATGCCCCGGCTACCTTCCCCCGATTCCCGACCATTTTCCCCTGATTCTTGGCCACCCGGCTATTCTTCCTCTTGTTCGTTGGCCACAAACAGGTCCCGGAACAGTTGCATGAATGGCTCCCACGTTCTGTGGAAGCCGTCGTCTGACCCTCGGATGGCGAATTTGATTTTCTCCATTTGGAGAGATTCCGAGAGGTCGGACAGCCAGTCTGCAGCTCTGGGTGGTGCTGCTGACCGCCAGCCAAATAGGATTCTACGGCGGGCGATCAGGGAGGCAAAGGCAAGGCCGTCCGCCCTCCTCCCCAGGAATAGATCTGGCTAGTCTGAAACCCCGAAGACCGCCACTTTCGGGCATGGCTCCACCCTAATCCCCACCCCTTTGGACATAGCCTCGAAGAAGGCTGTCCAGTACTCCACAAGTCTGGGGCAAGACCAGAACATGTGGGCGTGGTTGGCCGGGCCTCTTTGGCACCGTTCACATCTGTCCTCCACCTCCGGGAAGAACCTACTCATACGGGTTCTTGCTAAGTGGGCTCTATGTACCACTTTTAGTTGCGTCAGGCTGAGCCTTGCGCGCATGGCAGTGGAGTTGACCCTATGCAGTGCCTCGCTCCAGAGTCCCCACCCTATCTCAATCCCCAGGTCCTTCTCCCATTTCTTTCTTGTTGCATCCAGTACGGTGTCGGCCCTTTCTATCAGTCGGTCATACAAGTCGCTACAGTTCCCTTTATCTAGGATACTTGCGTCCAGTAGGTCTTCCAGTCGTGTCTGTTGTGGCGGTTGTGGGTACGTCCTTGTCTCCTTTCGTAAGAAGTTTTTGAGCTGCAGATACCGTAGCTCGTTCCCCCTGGCTAGCCAAAATTTCTCTGTCAGTTCGTCCAGTGTTGCGATCCTGCCGTCCATGTATAGGTCCCTGACTGTCAGTGTCCCTCCGTCCTGCCTCCAACTTTTGAAAGTGGCGTCAGTCAGTGCTGGTGTGAACCTATGGTTGTTGCAGATGGGAGCCTTGTCTGACATTTTGTTCAGGCCAAATTGCTGCCGCAGTTGGTTCCAGGATTGGAGGGTGGCTGTCACCACTGGGCTGCTGGAGTGTTTTTTGGGTGGGGATGGGAGTGCTGCCGTGGCGAGGGCCCGGAGGGAGGTCCCCACGCAGGAGGCCTCCTCCGCGCGCACCCACTCGGCCTCTGACTCCTGGATCCATCCCCTTACTCGCTCGGCTGTTGCCGCCCAGTGGTAGAATTGTAGATTCGGGAGGGCTAGCCCCCCCCTGGATTTTGTTTTTTTAGGACCTTCTTTGGGATCCTCGAATTTTTACCCCCCCCATACGAACGCCATGATTAGTTTGTCCAGCGCTTTGAAAAAGGCCTTGGGGATATAGATCGGGATGGATCTAAACAGGAAGAGGAACCTGGGCAGTACGTTCATTTTGATCGTCTGGACTCTCCCCGCGAGGGAGAGTGGGAGTGTGTTCCATCTTTGCAGGTCCTTTTTTACTTCCTCCGTCAGACTGGTGAGGTTCCATTTGTGGATCCCTTTCCAGTCATGGGCTATTTGGATCCCCAGGTAGCGGAATTTGTGTCGGGCTTGTTTGAACGGCAGCCCCTTTAGTGCTGCCCCCTCCCCTTGCGGGTGTACTGGGAAGATCTCGCTTTTGCTCATGTTGAGTTTGTAGCCCGAGAAGGCTCCAAACTCTTTCAGGAGCGCAATGATTCCGTCCATGCTGCTTTGTGGGTCCGAGATGTAGAGGAGCAGGTCATCTACATAGAGTGAGACTCTGTGCTCTCTGCCTCCCCTTCGGATCCCCCTCCAACTTTTTGCTGCCCTGAGCGCGATAGCTAGCGGTTCGATCGCTAGGGCGAACAGCAGCGGGGACAGTGGGCATCCTTGTCTGGTGCCCCTGTGCAGCTGGAAGTATTGGGAGTTGGTATTGTTGGTCCGTACGCTCGCCATGGGAGCATTGTATAAGAGCTTTCCCCAAGAGGTGAACCCTGTTCCAAGCCCGAACCGCTCCAGTACCTCTATGAGGTATTTCCATTCGACTCTGTCGAAGGCCTTTTCTGCGTCCAGGGAGACGATCACCTCTTGTGTTCTCTCCCCGGAGGGGGTCATTATCACGTTCAGCAGGCACCTGATGTTCGAGGTAAGCTGTCTACCTTTGACGAAGCACATCT
Source organism: Scyliorhinus canicula (assembly GCF_902713615.1). NCBI lineage: Eukaryota > Metazoa > Chordata > Chondrichthyes > Carcharhiniformes > Scyliorhinidae > Scyliorhinus > Scyliorhinus canicula. The sequence continues at coordinate 9,286,627 of NC_052148.1, read as the reverse complement.
GGTCCTCTGTGACCACCTCAGGTACACAGTCTTCTAGCCTTTTGGCTAGGATTTTGGCCAGTATTTTGGCGTCTGCGTTCAGCAGTGAGATGGGTCTGTATGACCCACATTCCTTTGGGTCTTTGTCTTTCTTAGGTATCAGCGAGATTGAGGCCTGTGCTGGCGTGGGTGGCAGTGTGCCCCTAGCTAGCGAGTCTGTGAACATCTCCTGCAGGTGCGGGGCCAGCACTGTTGCAAATTTTTTGTAGAAGTCCGCCGGGAATCCGTCCGGTCCCGGCGCCTTCCCCGTCTGCATGGAGCTAATGCTGGCCATGATCTCTCCCAGTGCTAGTGGTGCTTCGAGGTCCCGTTTTCTGCCCTCTCCCACGACTGGCATGTCCAGTCCATCAGGGAACTGTTTCATCCCAGCCTCCCCCCTTGGGGGCTCTGAAGTGTACAGCTCTTGGTAGAAGGCCTTGAAGGTTTTGTTAATCTTCTCTGGTTCTGTTTCCAACGTGCCTCCGGTACCCCTGATTTGCGCAATTTCTCTGGTGGCTGCCTGCTTTCTAAGCTGGTGTGCCAACAGGCGGCTGGCTTTGTCTCCTTGCTCGTACAGGGTCCCGCGCACCTGGCGGAGTTGGTGCACTGCTTTCCTGGTGGAGAGCAGGTCAAAGTTCCTTTGTAGTTCTTTCCTCTCCGCCAGGAGCTCTACGGTCGGGGCCTCGGAGTATTTACGGTCTGCGTATGGAGTCGATCAAGGAGTACATTACTGAGGAGTAGCCTCGACTCTATTAATATCCAGGATATTATAATCTCGCCTAAACTTTTTTTTAAAAAGCTATCTGTGGTGATATGATCTGCATACCTGTCTGCCATTGGGCCAGAACGTCGGCTTACCATTGGCCCTGGTCGGTCATGTGCCTCTCGACCGATTGGCCGAGAGGCTGAGTTAACCACGCCTCTATTAACGAGGTATAAATGGTCAGACGCCTGACGATCGTCCTTTCCATTGTAGACGATCGCAGAGCTGTGTTCTAGTTAATTAAAGCCAGACTTTGGTAAATCACTCGCCTCGCGTACAGTTGATGGTACATCAATTTAATTGACTACGACTTTGAAGATGGAGTTCCGCATCAAGCCCGAATGCCTCCGCATCAGCCCGCAAACTCCGAACTCTACAGAACTTTTCCAAGTTTGATAATATGGTTTTCCTTTTGGGAGAATTGAAATGAAATGAAATGAAAATTGCTTATTGTCACGAGTAGGCTTCAAATGAAGTTACTGAGAAAAGCCCCTAGTCGCCAGATTCCAGCGCCTGTCCGGGGAGGCTGTTACGGGAATTGCATCAGTCCTTTAGAAACATTTGGCATTGTTCTCTCAGATCTGTCGTCCTTCATCTTGAATCGAGAAGTTTTGTGTGGTACCCCTGATCTGGGATTGTCTCACTGTGTGAGGAGTATAATCACTTGCAATTATTTCACCTCCCACAACTTTTTTTATTCGTAAACAAATCCAAGATCTGACATTCTGTGGATTGTATGGTTATAACATGCTGAGGTACTTCAATCTGGAAAGTGTTAGCGTTGTGGGAGAGAACAAGCTATTCGGCTATATTCTCTCACTCGAGAAACCGGACGAAGATTCTTGGAGGTTCAAACAAGGTCTTTATCATGAGCTATAGGAAGAACTGCAGTGCTCCAATTAGTGACACATCAGAGAGCTCTGTTCCAACGATTACACAGACAGCTATGCTTTTGAGTTTGGTTTGAAGAAATTAGCACATGCCAATAATATATATATTTTTATTAAGGCATTATCAAACACGACCACCACCATGATCAGGGGCTGGTTTAGCACATGGGCTAAACAGCTGGCTTGTAATGCAGAACAATGTCAGCAGCGCGGGTTTGATTCCCGTACCGGCCTCCCCGAACAGGCGCCGGAATGTGGCAACTAGGGGCTTTGCACAGTAACTTCATTGAAGCCTACTTGTGACAATAAGTGATTATTATGATTAAAAAGGTAACCAAAAAGGTAACCAAAAGATAACAAAAGATCACATTGTAACACATAAATAACCGACAACTGCAGCCCCCCACTCTCCCCCGGAAGAAGTCAATGAACGGTTTCGGTCCGTTCCGTCGACCCCCTTAAAGCGGACTTCATTTTCTCCAACCTGAGAAAATCCACGAGGGTGTTCACCCACACCCCCTCCCGGTTTCGGTGGCTCCGAGTCCCTCCAACCCAACACGGGGCTACCAGAGAGGCAATGGCCAGAGCGTCACATAATGTAATTACATAATGTAATTAATATTCTTAATTATAATATCGGCAATATAATAGAACATACAGTGCATTTTGGCCCATCGAGTCTGCACCAACCTTCCACCCTATCCCCATAACCCCATCTAACTTTTTTTTGGACACTGCGCGAGGAAACCGGAGCAAACCCACCCACGGGAAGAAGGTGCAGACTCCACACAGAGCAGGGAATCGAACCTGGGACCCTGGCGCTGTGAAGTCACAGTGCTAGCCACATGTGCTACCGTGCTGCCCTTTTCCTACTGCACCTGGTTTTTTTTGGCTTTTTTTTTATTGTTCATGGGACGTGGGCTCATTCCTAATTGCCCTCGAGGGGGCAGTTCAGAGTCAATCACATTGCTGTGGGTCACACGTAGGCCAGGTAAGGACAGAAGATTATTAATGAATTAGTGGGTTTTGTGATAATCGATAATGGTTTCAAGGACTTTTAACAAATTCAAATTTCACCATCTGCAGTGGTGGGATTTGAACCAAGATCCTCAGAGCTCTATGTCTCTGGTTTACTAGTCCAGTGACAATACCACTACCCGCATTACTTATCTAGTAATTTTTAGACATAAGAAAGATAAAAATATGCCGAACCTGTGATGCACCAAACTCCCTTCCCATTGTTCCTTGTGTATAATGGTCACTGCAGCTGTATAATGATCAATTGAATTTTTGTGTACGAGCTGCGTGACTATAGCCTCCCTTAAATTAATATAGCAATAGTCCTTGAATGATATCTGTGGACACTCTGAGCTGAAGCAACTGGTTTTTCTCACTGGTTTTCTGTCTTTGAGAATTTAGCAGCTAGTGTGATTTTAGAGTGTAAATTTTTTAATCCTTCAGTTAGCATGAATACTCAACTATTGCACATCAACGGATGCAGCATTTACATTAAAGTACAAAGTACAGCAATGGTGTTGGTACTTTTGCATTTATTATTATCTGACGCTACATGCTAATCTTAACACTTCTCAGAGTACAGTTCACAGGACTGGTTTTGGTTAGAAGGTAGAAAGGACATGCGAGTGATGAAACTAAAACTTTAAAAAGATTTGATAAGAGTCGCAGAGTTCTTTACTGCATGGAAAGAGGCCCATTCTGCCTGCGCTGGCCATCTGTCAGTGGTTTAGGTATTCCAGATCCAAAGGGGCTATCTTACTAACCTGTATCAGGTCAAGCCACCAAAAGAGGGAAATCTGTTTCTCTGTTAAGACCCAGAATAGCTCTCACGAGGGGAGGTTAATTTTCTGTGTCTCTAACAGGATTTCAGTTACTTTCTCGTGGAAGGTGCTCAGATACATCACTCATGACTTGCCTCGGATCTAAAACTTATTGAGAGTAAGACTACACAGTTTAATTTCTAATACTAGTATTGTTATTATAAAATACTCACAATTGATAAATACAGAATTGCAGAGTTAAAAATATAAATTGGTTAACAGCCCTTTTATCTGTTAAGAATATAAATCAGTTCACAGTCCTTGGTTATCTGTCAACAAACTAACTTCTCTAAGAGAAGGATATATCTAAACATGGAAAATCCTAAAGTATCTCATATCAATTTCTAATACATTTCTTTTTTTTTAAATAATTTTTATTGAAAAATTTTGAATTTATACAACAATAATGCACCATAGTAAAATACCAAAAATAACAATAATATTAACAATCATAAACATTCGCCCCACCTCCATGAACAACACAGCATTTTAACAACAACGCAAATTAACACAATATAAAGTTACAGAATAGACACTACAATAAGGAACACCCCCCCCCCCCCCCCCCGGGTTGCTGCTGCTATTGACCAAGTTACCTATCTTTGAGCCAGGAAGTCCAGAAAAGGCTGCCATCGTTTATAGAACCCTTGTATTGATCCTCTCAGGGCAAATTTGACCCTTTCCAATTTTATAAATCCCGCCATGTCACTGATCCAGGTCTCCACACTTGGGGGCCTTGCATCCTTCCACTGTAGCAGAATCCTTCGTCGGGCTACTAGGGACGCAAAGGCCAGGACACAGGCCTCTTTCGCCTCCTGCACTCTCGGCTCTATCGCAACTCCAAAAATCGCGAGTCCCCACCCTGGTTTGACCCTGGATCCAACCACCCTCGACACCGTCCCTGCCACCCCCTTCCAGAATTCTTCCAGTGCTGGGCATGCCCAGAACATATGGGCGTGGTTCACTGGACTCCCCGAACATCTGGTACACCTGTCCTCACCCCCAAAGAACCTACTCATCCTAGTCCCGGACATGTGGGCCCGGTGCAGCACCTTAAATTGGATGAGACTAAGCCTCGCACATGAGGAGGAAGAGTTGACTCTCTCCAAGGCATCCGCCCAAGTCCCGTCCTCTATCTGCTCCCCAAGTTCCTCCTCCCATTTAGCCTTCAGCTGCTCCACTGACGACTCTTCCACCTCCTGCATTGCCTTATAGATGTCAGACACCTTCCCCTCTCCGACCCACACCCCCGAAAGCACTCTGTCCATCGTCCCCCGCGACGGCAGCAGAGGGAATCCCTCTACCTGTCGCCTAGCAAACGCCTTTACCTGCAAGTATCTGAACATGTTCCCTTGGGGAAGGCCAAATTTATCTTCCAGTTCCCCCAGGCCCGCAAACCTCCCGCCAATAAACAGGTCCCTCAATTTGCTGATGCCCGTCCTTTGCCACCCCCTAAATCACCCATCCTTGTTCCCCGGGATGAACCGATGGTTGCCACCCAGTGGAGCCTCCATCGAGCCCCCTGTTTCCCCCCGATGCCGTCTCCACTGTCCCCAGATTCTTAGGGTCGCTGCCACCACTGGGCTCGTGGTAAACCTCTTAGGGGAGAGCGGCAACGGTGCCGTTACCATGGCACCCAGGCTCGTACCTCTACATGACGCCATCTCCATTCTTTTCCACGCCGCCCCTCCCCCCTCCATCACCCATTTACGCACCATTTACACATTGGCTGCCCAATAGTACCCCAGAAGGTTGGGCAGCGCCAGCCCGCCTCTATCCCTCCCTCGCTCCAGGAACACCCTCTTCACTCTCGGAGTCCCATGTGCCCACACAAAGCTCAAAATACTGCTAGTCACTCTCCTAAAGAAGGCCCTGGGGATAAAGATGGGCAGGCACTGAAAGAGGAACACCGTCATTTTGACGGACTGCACCCTCCCCGCCAACGATAATGGCAGCATGTCCCACCTCTTGAACTCCTCCTCCATCTGATCTACAAGTCTGGTGAAGTTATGCTTGTGAAGAGTCCCCCAGTCCCTGGCCACCTGCACCCCCAGGTACCTAAAGCTCTCCCCTGCCCGCCTAAGCGGGAGCGTACCAATTCCTTCCTCCTGGTCTCCAGGGTGCACCACAAACACCTCGCTCTTGCCTAAATTTAATTTATAACCTGAAAAGGTCCCAAACTCAGCTAGCAACTCCATCACTCCCGGCATCCCTCCCACCGGGTCCGCCACATACAGTAACAGGTCATCGGCATACAACGACACCCTATGTTCCTCTCCACCTCGCACCAAGCCTCTCCACCTCTCTGAATCCCTCAACGCCATCGCCAGCAGCTCGATTGCCAGTGCAAACAACAAGGGGGACAGGGGGCAACCCTGCCTGGTCCCTCGGTAAAGCCGGAAGTACTCCGACCTCCTCCTATTCGTGGCCACGCACGCCATTGGGGCCTCGTATAGCAGCCTTACCCGTCTAATGAACCCTTCACCAAATCCAAACCTCCCCAACACCTCCCATAGGTACCCCCACTCCACTCTATCGAAGGCCTTCTCCGCATCCAGTGCCACCACTATCTCTGCCTCCCCCTCAATCGCCGGCATCATGATGACATTCAACAATCTCTGCACATTCGTGTTCAGCTGCCTTCCCTTCACGAAACCTGTCTGGTCCTCGTGCACAACCCCTGGCACACAGTCCTCTATCCTGGTGGCCAGGATTTTTGCCAGGACCTTAGCATCCACGTTGAGGAGAGATATGGGCCTGTATGAACCACACTGCTGGGGGTTCTAATACTTTTCTAAGAAGTTTAATAGAAACATACTTACAAAAACCACGATGGTCTTTGTTTGACGAAGCAGGCTGAAGAACAGAAATTTGACACACTCTGGTAGGGGAGGGAGTCGAGTGCCAGTTCTGCAAAACGGCTCCTCTTTTTATGCATAATGTTCACTATTTAGTGAAGGACTTTCCTGTATCTTATCTTTTGATGCTGGCTACTTTCCTACAGCCAAATGGTCAGATTTGTTGTTTTATCAACAATATGTGATTTAATGATCTTAGTGTCTGCTTGAATGTCAGGCGTCTAAGATATATGGTCGGACAGGGAGTTGTTTGAGAAACATTTCTACTTCTGCCTATTTTCAATGTGTCAAGTTTCTTAGATATATAGATGTTTAGATAGACACTATTCCGAATGGTGTTATCTTAAGTGTCAAAAGTTAGATAGCTAAGAAAGAAATTTGTTAATTTATTTTTCTTACTATCTTACAGTGTCCTTCCCGCGGTCTAGCTTATGGTTATAATTGCCGGCAGGTAATTTAAAGAATTTATGGGCTGTCAATTCAAGGATCTTCCTTATCCCGCATTTGTCTGGAATGGCTCAATTATCCCAGGGATCAGCTAATGCTGACTTTTGAAAGACCTTTCGATGAAGTGGTTTTATTCTACTTTGAATTAAAATACTTGATGTATTAATTTCTGCTGCTTATATTTGTCCTTATTCTAAACCAAATTCTGCGGACAGTGTGCTCTCCATTTCACATCGAGCACCTGTCTACTCTTATGCCATTTTCCAGCACGTGGCCCTTTGCCTTGTATACTCTGGCATTTCAAGTGCTGACCTGAATACTTAAATGTTGAGGGTGTCCACCCCTACCACCCTTCCAGGTAGTGAGTTCCAGATTGCCATCACCCTTGGTGGAGGTCTTTCCTCACATCTCCTCTAAACCTCCTGCCCCTTGGCTTAAATCTAAATCACCTGGTTATTGACCCCTCCACTAAGGGGAAAAGTTCCTTCCTATCCACCCTATCTATACCCCTCATAATTTTATACATCTCAATCAGGTCCCTCAGCCTTCTCTGCTCTAAGGAAAACAACCCCAACTTATCCAGCCTTTCTTTCTAGCTGAAATGCTCCAGCCCAGGCAAAGTCCTGGTGAATCTCCTCTGCACCCTCTGTAGTGTCATCACATCCTTTCTGTCGTATGAAGACCAAAATTGCGCACAGTACTTTCGCTGTGGCCGAACAAGCATTTTGCACAGCTCCATCATAACCTCCCTGCTCTTATATTCTGTGCCTCAGCTAATGAAGGCAAGTATCCATGTACCTTCTCAATCACCTGATCTACTTCTCCCCTCCCGCTGTCTTCAGGGATCTATGGACCGGCACACCAAGGTCCTTCTGATCTTCTGTACTTCCTAGCATCCGACCATTCATTATTGGCAGCACGGTAGCACAGTGGTTAGCAGGGTCCCAGGTTCGATTCCTGGCTTGGGTCACTGTCTGTGCGGAGTCTGCACGTTCTCCCGCGTCTGCGTGGGTTTCTTCCGGTTTCCTCCCACAGTTCAAAAATGTGCAGGTTAGGTGGATTGGCCAAGCTAAATTGCCCATTAGTGTCCAAAAGGTTAGGTGAGGTGACTGGGTTATGGAAATAGGGTGGAGGCGTGGGCTTAAGTAGGGTGCTCTTTCCAAGTGTCGGTGCTGACTCGATGGGCCAAATGGCCTTCTTCTGCACTGTAAATTATTTTTTTAAATATATAAATTTAGATTATCCAATTATTCTTTCCAATTAAGGGGGCAATTTAGTGTAGCCAATCCACCTACTCTGCACATTTTTGGGTTGTGGGGACGAAACCCACGCAGACAGGGGGAGAATATGCAAACTCCACACGGACAGTGACCCAGAGCCAGGATTGAACCTGGGACCTCAGCGCCGTGAGGCAGCTGTGCTAACCACTAGGCCGCCGTGCTGCCCTTGCACTGTAAATTCTGTGTATTTCCTTACCTTGTTAGTCCTGCCAAAATGTATTACCTCAGTTTTCAGGATTAAATTCCAGAGTGGAGAAAGAGAAACAATTTACTTCCGCAGGGTCTTCAGAATAAAGGGATATAACCTTAAAATGAGAGGTAGACTGTTCAGGGGTGATATCAGGAAGCAATTCTCCACATGGAGGAAAGTGTAAATTTGAAATGCTCCTCTGAAAACTATATTGACACTAAAGGTCAGTTGGAGCTTTCAAGATGTGCAAGTTGTGCAATCTTATCAAGAGATACGGAGCACAGGCAGGAAAATGGAGCTGTGGCGTAGATTAATTGTCTCACTGAAGGTTGAAGTGGGCTGGATCGGCTGAATGGTTTCTCCCAGTTTCCCCCATCGTCAGGGGCGGCACGGTAGCAATGTGCTTAGCACTGTTGCTTCACGGCAGCAGGGACCTGGGTTCAATTCCCGCTTGGGTCACTGTCTGCGCAGAGTCTGCACGTTCTCCCCGTGTCTGCGTGGATTTCCTCCGGGTGCTCCGGTTTCCTCCCACAAGTCGCGAAAGACGTGCTTGTTGGGTGAATTGGACGTTCCGAATTCTCCCTCTGTGTACCTGAACAGGCGCCGGAGTGTGGCGACTCGGGGGCCTTTCACAATAACTTCATTGCAGTGTTAACGTAAGCCTACCCGTGACACTAATAAAGATTATTATTAATTCAAGGTGTGATGATATGATCTGCATACTCGTCTGCCATTGGGCCAGAACGTCGGCTTACCATTGGCCCTGGTCGGTCATGTGTCTCTCGACCGATTGGCCGAGAGGCTGAGTTAACCACGCCTCTATCAACGAGGTATAAATGCTCAGAAGCCTGACGATCGTTCCTTTCCACTGTAGACGATCGCCAGGCTGTGTTCTAGTTAATTAAAGCCTGACATTGGTAAATCACTCGCCTCGCGTGCAATTGATGGTGCATCACAAGGCTGACGCTTGCTCCGGTTTCTGCCAGGGATCTCCATGGGACTGAATGCGGCAGTTCCTAAAGGGCAGATCTTTGGTCACATGGGGCAGGACATCCCATGAGCGAGTGGGATCCGGGGAGCAGGATTTTCTTCCTTTTCTTTCCTTCTCCGCTGCGCCTCATTGATCAAACATTGGGACTCAGGGCTTGATGGACAAGTGGTCGCTATTTTAAATGATCAGTGGCATGCTAATTAATGTCAACACTGCCACGCTTCAATGAGAAATTCAGAGTGTCCTTGAAGTGTTTTATTTTCTCCACCTTGATGCTGGGACCAAGAAAGCACAACAGCGCCTATTCTTCCTCAGGAAACTAAGAAAATTAGGTATGTCCACATGAACCCTTATCAATTTTTACAGATGCACCACAGAAAGCATCCTATCTGGCTGCATCAGTGTGCTGTGGCAACTGCTTGGCCCACTTCCCAGGAGGAGGATTCAGCTCCTCCCCCGCACTCCAATGCCAATCAGCCCTCTCTCCATTCAGGCTGCAGTGAGTGTCTGAAAAGGGCCGGCCACAGGGGCGGGTGCTTCCCGCCTGTCTCTCCCGCCGGCAGCTGCCGAGGCGGGGACGCAGCGTCCTTAGCGACCGGCGGCCGGGCATGCGCAGTGCGGTGGGGTGCCGGGACTAGCATGCGCAGTGCGGTCGGGTGCCGACAGGAGCATGCGCAGTGCGGTGGGGTGCCGGCATGAGCATGCGCAGTGCGGTGGGGTGCCGACAGGAGCATGCGCAGTGCGGTGGGGTGCCGGCAGGAGCATGCGCAGTGCGGTGGACTGCCGGCAGGAGCATGCCCAGTGCGGTCTGGCGCCTGGGAAGCTGCCGATGGAGCGAGCGGACAGTGAGGTGAGCGATGGGGCGCATTCATTACTCGGGATCTTTATTCGATTGTTCCAACCACTCGATCCACCTCGGCCTCCCGTCGTTTCGGCCTCTGAGATTCAGTTTAAAATCTCCTCTTGCCCACTGGGCCTTGTCCCCACAGCAGCCTCGGTCTTTCCTGCAGCTCCCCTACTGTCCTCCCTCCCCCTCCCTCAGCCCTCAGGAAGATGCTCCCCCCACCCTCAGGAAGATCCCAATCCCCTCCTCAGGAAGATCCCAATCCCCTCCTCAGGAAGGTCCCCCCCCCTCCCCCCCACACACTCAGGAAGACCCCCCCCCCCCCCCCCCCCCACACACACTCAGGAAGATCCCCCCCCCCCCCCCACTCAGGAAGATCCCCCCCCACCCCACACTCAGGAAGATCCCCCCCCCCCCACACTCAGGAAGATCCCCCCCCCCACACTCAGGAAAATCCCCCCCCCCCCCCACACACTCAGGAAGATTCCCCCCCCCCACACTCAGGAAGATCCCCCCCCCACACTCAGGAAGATCCCCCCCCCCCCCCCCACACTCAGGAAGATCCCCCCCCACACTCAGGAAGATCCCCCCCCCCACTCAGGAAGATCCCCCCCCCCACTCAGGAAGATCCCCCCCCACACTCAGGAAAATCCCAATCCCCCCCCCCCCCCCCCCCCCCCCCGGAAGATCCCATCCCACCCTCAGGAAGATCCCACCCACCCTCAGGAAGATCGCACCCCACCCTCAGGAAGATCGCAACCCTCCCCCTGCCTGTCAGGAAGAACCCCCCACCCCCACAGGAAGATCCCAATCCCCTCCTCAGGAAGATCCCAACCCCCCCCCCCCTCAGGAAGATCCTCCCCCATCCTTCAGCCATCAGGAAGGTCCCAATTCTACCCCCCCCTCCCCCCAGGAAGGTCCCACCCCACCCTCAGGAAGATCGCAACCCTCCTCCCAACTGTCATTTCATTTTTCATTTCAGAAAGATGCCCCCCACACTGAGGAAGATCCCAACTCTCCTCCACCCCCTCAGGAAGATCCCAACCCCTCACGCCCTCAGGAAGATCCCAACCCCTCACGCCCTCAGGAAGATCCCAACCCCTCACGCCCTCAGGAAGATCCCAACCCCTCACGCCCTCAGGAAGATCCCAACCCCTCACGCCCTCAGGAAGATCCCAACCCCTCACGCCCTCAGGAAGATCCCAACCCCTCACGCCCTCAGGATGATCCCAAGCTCCTCCCCCTCAGGAAGATCCCAGGGATAAAGGCAAATGACTGCAGAGGCTGGGATCTAGAACAGAAAATACTGGACAATCTCAGCAAGTCTGACAGCAGCTGTCGAGAGAGAGGGGAGCGAACGTTTCCAGTCTGGATGACTGTGAAAACTTTGACAAAGACTCATCCAGACTCTAAACTTAAGAGCCCAGGGATTTATTTTTAAATAATCTTTATTAGTGTCACAGGTAGGCTTCCATTAACACTGCGATGAGGTTACTGTGCAAATTTGAAGAGTGGGGGAGTCCCCTCCCCCCTGGCGTCCTGGCCGATGTTTATCGCTCAACCAACAGCACAGGAACAGGCCCTTTGGCCCTCCAAGCCTGTGCCGATCACTAGCTAGACCAACCGCCTGTATCCTTCTATACTCCATCTGTTCATGTGACTATGTAGATAAGTATCTGCCTCAACCACCTCACTTGGCAGTGCATTCCAGGCCACCACCACACTCTTGTGTAAAAAGCTTACCCCGCACATCTCCACTGAACCTATCCCCCCTCACCTTGAACCTGTGCCCCCTTGTAATTATCATTTGCACTCTGAGAAAAAGCCTGCAACTGTTCACCCTATCTATACCCCTCAGAATTTTATAAACTTCTATCAGGTTGCCCCTCAGCCTCTGTCTCTCTGGGGAGAACAATCCCAGTTTATTCAATCTCTCCTCATAGCTCATACCCTCCATACCAGGCAACATCCTGGTAAACCTTTTCTCCAAAGTCTCCACATCCTTCTGGCAGTGTGGTGACCAAAATTGAACACTGTATACCAACGTTCTATATAACTAACATATTTGCGAGCTTTTATACTCGATGCCCCATCCGATGAAGGCAAGCATGCAATATGCTTTCTTTACCATCATTTCCACCTGTGCTGTCATTTATTTATTTATTTATTTATTTTTAATTTAGAGTACCCAATTCATTTTTTGTCCAATTAAAGGGCAATTTAGCGTGGCCAATCCACTCAGCTTGCACATCTTTTGGGTTGTGGGGGTGAAACCCATGCAAACATGGGGAGAATGTGCAAACTAGAAGCCTGAAAAGTGTTTGGGAATGCTCAGAATATTCTGCTTTAATTCCACACCAAGGTATATCTTCTCTTCCTGCACATCATATGTCTGTTGGCTGATATTGTTGATGAATGTAAGTTTGTTCTTGATGACTCTCAACTAGACTGAGCTGAATTCTCATGAATTACAGGAACACTGGAATTATCCTGATGGCATTGTCTCTGCTGGTCAGCTTTCCGTTATTCCTCACTTAGGTAAAACTCTTTGAAGGTAATTGAGCATTTAGCCTATTAGTTTAGTGATTCAATGGAAGTCGGGGGAGGGAGTGTGAAATTAGTCCTAAATTAAACTATTCTTGTTTCAGGACTACCAGTCTGTTGAGCATTTTCATATCCCACAGGGGCAGCACGATGGCATTGTGGATAGCACAATTGCTTCACAGCTCCAGGGTCCCAGGTTCGATTCCCGGCTTGGGTCGCTGTCTGTGCGGATCCTGCACATCCTCCCCGTGTGTGCGTGGGTTTCCTCCAGGTGCTCCAGTTTCCTCCCACAGTCCAAAGATGTGCAGGTTAGGTGGATTGGCCATGATAAATTGCCCTCAGTGTCCAAAATTGCCCTTGGTGTTCAGTGGGGTTACTGGGTTATGGGGATCGGGTGGAGGTGTTGACCTTGAGTAGGGTGCTCTTTCCAAGAGCTGGTGCAGACTCGATGGGCCGAATGGCCTCCTTCTGCACTGTAAATTCTATGATAATCTATGAAACCTTGTTCGAGGTTTGCAGGAGCTCGTAACACATATCCGTTTGTTCCTGTGTGCGAGCCTAAATAAGCTGATTGTCAAAGGCCTGTTCAGCCATTGCATTCCGTATTTGCGCAGTTCTTCCCGAACGTCAACACCCAGTAAAGCAAATGTTTTAAAAGTTTGTCCTGTAGCTTTAAATAACTTTAAAAAAACTTCTGAGCAACTGATTGAAAGGTGTATTCGAGGAAATTTGTTCTCTCGGGTATTGCCCATGGTTCTGGAATGATACAGCACAGGAGGAGGCCTTTTGGTCCATTGTACCTGTGCTAATTCTTTGAAAGAGCTAACCAATTAGTTCCACTCCCCTGCACTTTCTCTAGAGCCCTGTAAATTTCCTCCCTTCGTGTATTTGTTTCTATCGCCCTTTCATTCAGTGCATTCCAAATCACAGAAATTCACTACGTAAAATCATTCTCCTAAGGAACAAAGAAGATAGAGCAAAGAAAAATTACAGCACAGGAACAGGCCCTTTGGCCCTCCAAGCCTGTGCCGATCCAGATCCTCTATCTAAAACTGTCGCCTATTTTCTAAGGATCTGTATCCCTCTGCTCCCTGCTCATTCATGTATCTGTCTAGATTCATCTTAAATGACGCTATCATGCTCGCCTCTACCACCTCCGCCGGCAATGCGTTCCAGGCAACCACCACCCTCTGCGTAAAAAACTTTCCACGTATATCACCCTGAAACTTTTCCTCTCTCACCTTGAACTCGTGACCCCTAGTAATTGAGTCCCCCACTCTGGGGGAAAAAGCTTCTTGCTGTCCACCCTGTCTATACCTCTCATGATTTTGTAGACCTCAATGAGGTCCCCCCTCAACCTCCGTCTTTCTAATGAAAATAATCCTAATCTACTCAACCTCTCTTCATAGCTAGCGCCCTCCTACCAGGCAACATCCTGGTGAACCTCCTCTGCACCCTCTCCAAAGCATCCACATCCTTTTGGTAATGTGGCGACCAGAACTGTACGCTGTTTTCCAAATGTGACCGAACTAAAGTCTTATACAGCTGTAACATGACCTGCCAACTCTTGTACTCAATACCCCTTCCGATGAAGGAAAGCATGCCGTATGCCTTCTTGACCACTCTATCGACCTGAGCAGCCACCTTCAGGGTACAATGGACCTGAACACCCAGATCTCTCTGTACATCAATTTTCTCCAGGGCTTTTTCATTTACTATATAGTTCTCCCTTGAATTGGATCTTCCAAAATACATCATCTCGCATTTGTCTGGGTTGAACTCCATCTGCCATTTCTCCGCCCAACTCTCCAATCTATTTATATTCTCCTGTATTCTCTGACAGTCCCCTTCACTATCTGCTAATCCACCAATCTTAGTGTCATCTGCAAACTTGCAAATCAGACCACCTATACCTTCCTCCAGATCATTTATGTGTATCACAAACAACAGTGGTCCCAGCACGGATCCCTGTGGAACACCACTGGACACAGTTCTCCATTTTGAGAAAATTCCTTCCACTACTACTCCCTGTCTCCTGTTGCCCAGCCAGTTCTTTATCCATCTAGCTAGTACACCCTGGACCCCATGAGACTTCACTTTCTCCATCAGCCTACCATGGGGAACCTTATCAAATGCCTTGCTGAAATCCATGTATATGACATCTACAGCCCTTCCCTCATCAATCAACTTTGTTACTTACTCAAAGAATTCTATTACGTTGGTAAGACATGACCTTCCCTGCACAAAACCATGATGCCTATCACTGATAAGCCCATTTTTTCCCAAATGGGAATAGATCCTATCCCTCAGTATCTTCTCCAGCAGCTTCCCTACCACTGACGTCAGGCTCACCGGTCTATAATTACCTGGATTATCCCTGCGACCCTTCTTAAACAAGGGGACAACATTAGCAATTCTCCAGTCCTCTGGGACCTCACCCGTGTTCAAGGATGCTGCAAAGATATCTATTAAGGCCCCAGGTATTTCCTCTCTCCCTTCCCTCAGTAACCTGGGATAGATCCCATCCGGACCTGGGGACTTGTCCACCTTAATGTCTTAGAATACCCAACACATCCTCCCTCCTTATGCCGACTTGACCTAGAGTAATCAAACATCTATCCCTAACCTCAACATCCATCATGTCCCTCTCCTCGGTGAATACCGATGCAAAGTACTCGTTAAGAATCTCACCCATTTTCTCTGACTCCACGCATAACTTTCCTCCTTTGTCCTTGAGTGGGCCAACCCTTTCTCTAGGTACCCTCTTTCTCCTTATATATGAATAAAAGGCTTTGGGATTTTCCTTAACCCTGTTTGCTAAAGATATTTCATGACCCCTTTTAGCCCTCTTGATTCCTCGTTTCAGATTGGTCCTACATTCCCGATATTCTTCCAAAGCTTCGTCTGTCTTCAGTCGCCTAGACCTTATGTATGCTTCCTTTTTCCTCTTAGCTAGTCTCACAATTTCACCTGTCATCCATGGTTCCCTAATCTTGGCATTTCTAACACTCATTTTCACAGGGGCATGTCTGTCCTGCACTCTGATCAACCTCTCTTTAAAAGCCTCCCACATATCAAATGTGGATTTACTTTCAAACAGCTGCTCCCAATCCACATTCCCCAGCTCCTGCCGAATTTTGGTATAGTTGGCCTTCTCCCAATTTAGCACTCTTTGCGAGCGTCCATTTTCTATTTTGGAAGTGGCCATCCCAGATGGCTACAATGCCCACGATACCAAAGACCGGGTTATTAACATACTTATAAAAGAGAGCAATGGTCCTTGTATCAACCCCTGGGGGACACCCCTTACACTTCCCTCCAGCCTGATAATCTGTTCACCACTACTCTTGAGTAGTGCTCAGAAGAAGAGTCATGCGGACTCGAAACGTTAATTTCCCTCTCCACAGACGCAGCCTGACCGGCTGAGTTTATCCAGCATTTTCTGTTTTGTTCATCGCTACTTTCTGCTTTTGGTCTCATAACCAGTGTATCATTCACGCTGCTGCTGCCAAATCGAGATTCAGCACACATATCACAGCTATTGGTAAAATAATCAACTCTAACACCAAGCCGTTTGGACAGGTGTAGTCCTTCAAGGGAAAAGCCAGAAAAGTAAATTCCAGCGGTACATTTGTGAAATATGTAATTCTTTTGATTTTTAACAACATGTTTGGATCTATTTTGGACATTAATAATTTCAGTTACTGAGGAAAAGAATAGCGGATAAGAAAATGTTCAGAAAGCATTATGAGAGAACTTAGTGGGCAGACTGCATTTTGCAGTATGAACTCCCTGGAACTCTGGCTGTTGTTTCTTAAAGTCTGTGTCCAGGGTACTGGAAGCACAAGAGCTGCTTCTTAAGGAGGGCCTCGTCCCGTCATCAAGAACAGTTTCTTGTAGCTGCGTGTCTGAAAATGAGTAATGAAGTTTTTGGCACCTCTCCAAGTGGCATTCAGCCTGTACTTTTGCTGTGCAGCGGTTCACGTTCAGAGTTCACTGCTGAACGCTAATTGGGCTTCAAGGTGCTGTGTGATACCACAATGTGTGTGTGTCCTCCACTTTCAAAAGAATCAAGATATATATCTTTGTTTTATATTTGGATACAATATTTCAGTAATTGGTCAGATGCAAACTTTATATAATATACAAAGTGCAATGTACTGAGTAAAGAGACTATTCAGTCTTTCTCAGTTCTAGTTCATTCATGTTCATCGACACTTCAGAGGGTTTCCAGTACGATTAAATGAAGGTGCTGCGTTATGAATCTGTGCAAAAGCCATAATTGCATTGTTACCCAAATCGGGAAACTATCCAGCAATCTGCAACCTCTGAACAGAATCTAGTTCACGATAGTAATTGATCCTTAATGCAGGCATGAAGGTTAAAGGGAGTTTTGGCAATGGGAGATCTCAAAGATATATATATTTATCAAAAAATCTGGAAGCTCTGTATTTGGGAAAAACAGTTACCAATAATAAGTTCAATGACTTGGAGGAGGGGGCTGAAGGGTGGGTCAATAAATTTGCCGATGACACCAAGATTGGTGGAGTAGTGGATGAGGTGGAGGGCTGTTGTAGGCTGCAAAGAGACATTGATAGGATGTAGAGCTGGGCCAAAAAATGGCAGATGGAGTTTAACCCTGATAAGTGCGAGGTGATTCATTTTGGTAGGAAAAATTTGAATGCGGATTACAGGGTCAACGGCAGGGTTCTGAGGAAGTTGGAGGAACAGAGAGATCTTGGTGTCCATGTCCACAGATCTCTGAAGGATCCCACTCAAGTGGATAGAGCCGTGAAGAAGGCCTATAGTGTGTTAAAAGCAAATTACTGCGGATGCTGGAATCTGAAATGAAAGGGAAAATGCTGGAAAATCTCAGCAAGTCTGGCAGCGTCTGTAGGGAGAGAAAAGAGCTAACGTTTCGAGTCCAATGACTCTTTGTCAAAGCTATAGTATGTTAGCATTTATTAACAGGGGGCTTCAGTTTAAGAGCCGTGGGGTTATCCTGCAACTGTACATGACCTTGGTGAGACTACATTTGGAGTATTGTGTGCAGTTCTGGTCACCTCACTATAGGAAGGATGTGGAAGCATTGAAAAGGGTGCAAAGGAGATTTATCAGGATGCTGCCTGGTTTGCAGGATAGGTCTTATGAGGAAAGGTTGAGGGAGCTAGGGCTTTTCTCTTTGGAGCGGAGGAGGATGAGAGGCGACTTAGTAGAGGTTTATAAGATGATGAGGGGGATAGATAGAGTGGACGTTCAGAGACTATTTCCTCGGATGGATTTATCTGTTACCAGGGGGCATAACTATAAGGTTCAGGGTGGGAGATATAGGAGGGATGTCCGAGGTAGGTTCTTTACTCAGAGAGTGATTAGGGTGTGGAATGGACTGCATGCTGTGATAGTGGAGTCGGACTCTTTAGGAACTTTCAAGCGGTTATTGGATAGGCACTTGGAGCACACCAGAATGACAGGGAGTGGGATAGCTTGATCTTATTTTCGGACAATGCTCGGCACAACATCGAGGGCCGAAGGGCATGTTCTGTACTGTACTGTTCTATGTTCTATGTTGACATGAGCTGGTGAAATATGTGGACGTGGAAATTTGTAACCTGAAAAAGTTGGCCTAAATAATGGGTCAGATGTGCTTGCGGGAGGTTTGAGGCTTAGTGGCTGCCACAATTATATATTTTTAAGCAGGTGCAACATGTTGTCCCTTGTAGGTGATCGCAACAACGCCACCACTGACCTGTAGCATGGAGGAGCAGGTCAGTCTAACCAGCAGCCCTGAAAGTGGGACCCACCTGTCCAACGTGAGTGGCTTCTCACTGGGAGAGGCGATCGTCCAGAGAGCAAAGCAGGTAATAATAATAATCTTTATTCTAATCACAAGTAGGCTTACATTAACATTGCAATGAAGTTACTGTGAAAAGCCCCTAGTCTCCACACTCCGGCGCCTGTTCGGGTACACAGAGGGAGAGTTAAGAATGTCCAATTCCGGGCGGCACGGTGGCACAGTGGTTAGCATTGCTGCCTACGGCGCTGAGGACCCGGGTTCGAATCCCGGCCCTGGGTCACTGTCTGTGAGGAGTTTGCACGTTCTCCCCGTGTCTGCGTGGGTTTCACCCCCACAACCCAAAGATGTGCAGGTTAGGTGGATTGGCCACGTTAAATTGCCCCTTAATTGGAAAAAATGAATTGGATATTCTAAATATATTAAAAAAAAAAGAAAAAAAAAAGAATGTCCAATTCACCTAACAGCACGTCTTTCGGGACTTGTGGGAGGAAACCCACGCAGATACAGGGAAAGAGGAAACCCACGCAGACAGGGGGAGAACGTGCAGACTCTGCACAGACAGTGACCCAGCGGGGAATCGAACCTGGGACTCACCATGGGGAAAGGAATGGGCAGGTGTGGCTGTAGGGTGACCAAGGCTGGGGACTACATATTGAAGGGTCGGCAAAAAGTGAAAGGAGATGAGGTACCAAACATTGGTAGCAGTTGTTTAGGCCACCAAACAGCAGTGGTAATGCAAGGCTCTCAATTGAGGTTTATTTTCACGTTTACCGTGTTCTGCGTCCAGTCCAGACAGATCATTCCATATATGAAAACATCGGATATTGGGCAGCACGGCGGCACAGTGGTTGGCATTGCTGCCTGACGGCGCTAAGGTCCCAGGTTCGATTCCAGCTCTGGGTCACTGTCCGTGTGGAGTTTGCACATTCTCCCCGTGTCTGCGTGGGTTTTACTCCCACAACCCAAAGATGGTCAGGGTAGGTGGATTGGCCATGCTAAATTGCCCCTTAATTGGGAAAAATTAATTGGGTACTCTAAATTTATTTTAAAAAATGAAATCATAGGACATACATAAATAGACAATGTTAATACATAGAAACAGACATCAGGTGAAGCATACAAAGTGCTATACAGTAGAGAAGATGCGTGGAGAGATCAGATCAGTCCATATGAGGGTCATTCAGGAGCAGGGAAGAAGCAGTTTTTAAATCTGTTAGTGCATGTTCTAAGACTTTTGTATCTTCTGCCCGATAGAAGAGGTTGGAAGACAGAATACTCGGGTGGGAGAGGTCTTTTATTATGCTGCCCGCTCTCCCAAGGCATCGCGAGGTGTAAACTGTCCTAGGCCCAACTATCTTCAGCTGCTTCATCAATGACCTCCCTTCCATCATAAGGTCAGAAGTGGGGATGTTTGCGGATGACTGCACAATGTTCAGCACCATTCGTGACTCCTCAGCTAATGAAGCCGCCAATGTACAAATGCAGCAAGATCTGGACAATATCCAGGCTTGGGCTGACAAGTGGCAAGTTACATTCGGGCCACACAAGTGCCAGGCAATGACCATCTCCTACAAGAGAGGATCTAACCATTGCCCCCTGGCATTCAATGGCATTACTATCGCTGAATCCCCCACAGTCAACATCCTGGGGGTTACCATTGATCAGAAACTGAACTGGACTCACCACATTAATACTGTGGTTACTAGGACAGGTCAAAGGCTAGGAATCCCACAGTGAGTAACTCACCTCCTGACCTCCCCCCGCAAAGCCTGTCCACCATCTACAAGGCAAAAGGAGTATATTGGAATACTCTCCACTTGCCTGGATGAGTGCAGCTCAAACAACACTCAAGAAGCTCAACACCATCCAGGACAATGCAGCCCGCTTAATTGCTCCCCCTTCCACAGACATTCACTCCCTCCACCACCGAGGAACAGTGGCAGCCGTGTGTACCATCTACAAGATGCATTACAGTTCCTTAGGCAGCACCTTCCAAACCCACGACCACTGCCATCTAGAAGGATAAGAGCAGCAGATACCTGGGAACCCCACCACCTCCAAGTCTCTCACCATCCTGAGTTGGAAATATATCACCGTTCTTTTACTTTTGCTGGGGCAACATC
Organism: Scyliorhinus canicula; assembly: GCF_902713615.1. Taxonomy (NCBI): domain Eukaryota; kingdom Metazoa; phylum Chordata; class Chondrichthyes; order Carcharhiniformes; family Scyliorhinidae; genus Scyliorhinus; species Scyliorhinus canicula. Next base: position 9,266,047 of record NC_052148.1, on the reverse strand, counting down.
CTGGAACTCCCTCCCTACATTACAGTGGGTGTACATACATCCCAAGGACTTCAGTGGTTCAAGAAGACAACTCACCACCACGGTAGGGGCAGCACAGTAGCATTGTGGATAGCACAATCGCTTAACAGCTCCAGGGTCCCAGGTTCGATTCCGGCTTGGGTCACTGTCTGTGCGGAGTCTGCACATCCTCCCTGTGTGTGCGTGGGTTTCCTCCGGGTGCTCCGGTTTCCTCCCACAGTCCAAAGATGTGCAGGTTAGGTGGATTGGCCATGATAAATTGCCCTTAGTGTCCAAAATTGCCCTTAGTGTTGGATGGGGTTACTGGGTTATGGGGATAGGGTACGGGTAGGGTGCTCTTTCCTGGAGCTGGTGCAGACGCGATGGGCCGAATGGCCTCCTTCTGCACTGTAAATTCTATAAGACCTCCTAATTGGCAGTAAATGCTGGCCTAACCAGTGACGCCCACATCCCGTAAATTAATTAAAAAAAAGACAGTCAGTGGATGGGAGGGGGGTTTGTGTGATGGACTGGGCTGAGTTCATGACTCTGTAGTTTCATACGGTCTTGGGCCGAGCAGTTGCCATACCAGGCTGTGATGCAGCCGGATAGGATGCTTTCTGTGGTGCATCTGCAAAAGTTGGTAAGAGCCAGTGTGGACATGCCGAATTTCTTAGATTCCTGAGGAGGTATAGGCGCTGTTGTGCATTCCTGGTTGTAGCGTCGACATGGGTGGACCAGGACAGATTTTTGGTGCTGTCAGCCATCTCCACCTCGGCACCACTGATGCTGCCAGGGGTCAGGGGTTTGTACAGTACTTTGCTTCCAGAAGTCAATGACTAGTTCTTTTGTTCCCACTGTGGTCGTGCCATCAGTAAACTTGGAGTTGGAGCCGAATCTTGCCCCACAGTCGTGTGTGCAAGGGAGTTTAGTCAGGGCTACGCCTTGCAGGGCCCCGGTATTGAGGATTATTGTGGAGGAGGTGTTATTATTTATTCTTATTGATTGTGGTCTGTGGGTTAGAAAGTCGAGGATCCAGAGGGAGGAGCAAAGACCTAGGTTTTGGAGCTTTGATATGAGCTTGGCTGAGATTATGGTGTTGAAGGCGGAGCTGTAGTCAATAAATAGGAGTCTGATGTAGGAGTCCTTGTTGTCGAGATGCTCTAGGGATGAGTGTAGGGCCAGGGAGATGGCGCCTGCTGTGGACTGGTTGTAGCGGTATGCAAATTGCAGTGGATCAAGGCATTTTGGGAGTTTGGAGTTGATGTGTCTCATGACCAACCTCTCAAAGCACTTCATAATGATCGATGTCAAGGTCACCGGACGATAGTTAAGGCACATTGGCTAGTTGTTCTTTGGCACCGATGTGATGGCACAGTATAAATCAGGAAATTAGAGCTGTATGTAACTGGGGTAATGCAGTATTCATGGGAGAATTCAAGCTACATATACATTGGGCAAATCTAATCAGCACTAATGCTGAGGACAAATTCCTGGAATAGTACAAGATAATTTTCTGGAGCAGTATGTTGGGGAACAACAAGGAAAAGGTTATCTTTGATCCACTATTGTGCAATGAGAGAGGACAAATTAATCTTCCTGCAAAAAAACCCTGAGGGAAGAGTGACTGTGATGTGATAGAAGTTCCCAATAAGTTTGATAACAAATGTGATTTGATTGGAAATTAGAGTCTTAAATTTAAATGAAAGAAACTATGAAGATATGAGGGACAAGTTGGCTGTGGTGGATTGGGAAAGCATTTTGAAAGGTCCCAAACTTGTTTGAAACTTCCCAAAGATAAGATTCGGCACAGCATTAAACTGAACTTTTAAAAAGTGCGATGCAGAAAAGAGACAACCCGCTGACCAAAAATAAGGTAATGTCAAAGTCATAGATTGTTAATTATAAAAAAGAGAAATTAATAAAAATGATTATAGAATATGAAAGGGTCAGTGCGTATATGCACCAGGCTCACTCGTTGTCACAGGATACACACACACGCTTGCTCCCATGTGCACTCCCTCTTTGGCACCCACAGGCATCCCCTCTCCCACTCCCACAGGATTCCCTCTCTCACTCCCACAAGCTATCCCGCTCCTGCATGCACTGCCCCTCTTGCTCCCACATGCACGCTCTCCCCCTTTTGCTCCTGCGTGCACTCACTCCCCCTCGGACCCAAATGCACACACTCCCCCTCTATCTCCCGCACGCACTTCCCTTCTCTCTCCCGCACACTCACACTCCCCCTCTATCTCGCGCACGCACTCCCCTTCTCTCTCCTGCACACTCACACTCCCCCTCTATCTCCCACACGCACTCCCCTTCTCTCTCCCGCACACTCACACTCCCCCTCTATCTCCCACACGCACTCCCCTTCTCTCTCCCGCACACTCACACTCCCCCTCTATCTCCCGCACGCACTCCCCTTCTCTCTCCCGCACACTCACACTCCCCCTCTATCTCCCGCACACACTCCCCTTCTCTCTCCCGCACACTCACACTCCCCCTCTATCTCCCGCACGCACTCCTCTTCTCTCTCCCGCACACTCACACTCCCCCTCTATCTCCCGCACGCACTCCCCTTCTCTCTCCCGCACACTCACACTCCCCCTCTATCTCCCGCACGCACTCCCCTTCTCTCTCCCGCACACTCACACTCCCCCTCTATCTCCCGCACGCACTCCCCTTCTCTCTCCCGCACACTCACACTCCCCCTCTATCTCCCGCACGCACTCCCCTTCTCTCTCCCGCACACTCACACTCCCCCTCTATCTCCCGCACAAACTCCCCTTCTCTCTCCCGCACACTCACACTCCCCCTCTATCTCCCGCACGCACTCCCCTTCTCTCTCCCGCACACTCACACTCCCCCTCTATTTCCCGCACGCACTCCCCTTCTCTCTCCCGCACACTCACACTCCCCCTCTATCTCCCGCACAAACTCCCCTTCTCTCTCCCGCACACTCACACTCCCTCTCTATCGCCCACATGCACTCCCTTTTGCCCACATGCACTCCTCCGCTCCCCTGCGCACACATTCTCTCATGAGATGAGGGGAAATCTTTTCTCTGAGAGGGACATGACTCTCTGGACCTCTTCTTCGAAAGGCAGTGGAAACAGAGTCTCTGAATATTTTTAAGGCAGAGCGAGATTGTTTCTTGATTATCAAGAGAGTGAAAGGTTATTGGGAGTTGGCAGAGTTGAAGTTACAATCAGATCAGACATTATCCTATCGAATGGTCTTATGGAATGACTTAATAACCTACTCCTTGTTCGTGCTTCTGCATGAACAAGCTGAGATTACCATGGAATCATAGAATTTACAGTGCAGAAGGAGGCCATTCAGCCCATCGAGTCTGCACCGGCCCTTACAAAAAGCACCCCACTCAAGCCAATGACTCTACCCTATCCCCGTAACCCAGTAACCCCCACTTAACCTTTTTGGACACAAAGGGCAATTTAGTATGGCCAATCCACCGAACTCGCACATCTTTGGATTGTGGGAGGAAACCGGAGCACCCGGAGGAAACCCACGTAGACACGGGGAGAATGTGCAGACTCCGCACAGACAGTGACCCGAGCCGGCAATCAAACCTGGGACATCTGGAGCTGTGAAGCAACTGTGCTAACCACTGTGCTACTGTGCTGCCCAAAACCACCCCCATGACTCCCTCCACCATTCTGGTTAGTTTCTGTGTTCTTTCTATAAGTTTAGTGAGTACAAATACATTAAAGGAAATACTTGTGCTTCAGTTCCGATCAGAATGTGTGGTAACTGATGGAGATGCATCAAGTAATGAAAGCGTCTGATGGGGTAGACATGGCGAAAACATTTCCTCTTGCAGAGGAGGCAAGAACTGGGGACCACAAATATAAGTCATGAATGAAACCAACAGGGAATTCAGGCACAGTGGCACAGTATTTGGCACTGCTGCCTCACAGCACGAGGATCCCGGGTTCAATTCCGGCCTCTGTGTGGAGTCTGCACTTTCTCCCCGTGTCTGCATGGATTTCCTCCGGGTGCTCCAGTTTCCTCTCACTGTTCAAAGATGTGCAGGTTAGGTGGATTGGTCATGCTAAATTGCCCCTTAGTGTCCAGGGATGTGCAGGTTAGGTTACAGGGATAGGACAGGTTGGTTGGGGGAGTGGACCCTTCTCTTGTCGGGTCGGTGCAGACTCAAATAGGCCGAATGGCATCCTTCTGCACTCGAGGGATTCTACGATATGATACTTTGGAACATCCTACCACAGGGAGTGGTTTCAGGGGAACTTAAATAAATGCATAAGGGAGAAAGTAGAAGGATGGGGTGAGATGAAATAAGATGCAGGAATGTTCTTTTGCAACGTAACTGCCTGCATGGACCTGTTGGCCAATAATCTTGCTTCTGTGCTGTGGAAGTGACGGAAGTGTGGACTGAGTTGAGCTTGTTTCTGTCACGTGCTGTGCTCTGTTTTCTCCCACAGGGAAATGAGTCTGGGCCTCAGCCACAGGCAGCAGCAGATATTGGGGGAATGGCTTCAGCGTCGGTGTCGTGGCTGCTGCTGGCTAGTGCACAGCACCAGCCGACACTTGAGGAGTTCCCCACCATGGAGGAAGGGGTGATCACTGTTACGGAAGAATCGATGAGTACGCAGGCGTACGGTGGAGCCCACCAACCCAGACAAGTGTTTGGTAAGTGACCGATAATGAGAGTATCATGAGCATTGCTGCACGCTCAGATCCCACATGAATGGAAGGGTCACTGCTGTGACCAAGTTCGAATTCACCATTGCTTTAAACTATGTTTTCTCCCCCAGCAAAATTTTCAAATGAGTAACTAAACGGGGAAGGATGCAGGTATTGTAGTTTGGGAGGAGAACTGCAAAATATTGGGATTAAAGTAAATGTGATCCCAGTGGAAACCAAGACATCAAAAGATCCAGATTTGCTGAACGATTGCAATGAGAAACCAAAGGACAAGATTTCACTTTTTATAACTTTTACTTTAACAATCAAACCAAAGTTACCACAAACTAAACTTTAACATTTTTTTTTAGTGTACCCAATTCATTTTTTCCAATTAAGGGGCAATTTAGCATGGCCAATCCACCTACCCTTGCTCATCTTTGTGTTGTGGGGGTGAAACCCACGCAGGCACGGGGAGAATGTGCAAACTCCACACGGACAGTGACCCAGGGCCAGGATCGAACCTGGGACCTCGGCGCCGTGAGGCAGCTGTGCTAACCACTGCAACACCATGCTGCCACCACAACTAAATTTGAATTAACAGACCACTCATGGTCAATATACATTGTAAATCATATTTGAATAGCAGACACAGCAAAGATCAGAGATTTATGAGATGGGTCACTCTGTGTATATATGGCACCAATTGTAGCCTCAAAGATCTTCAAAGCTCTGATGTTCCTCAGATAGAATTCCAATTTCTTTCCTTTTTTTTAATATATAAATTTAGAGTAGCCAATTATTTTTCTTTTGCCAATTAAGGGCCAATTTAGCGTGGCAAATCATCCTACCTGCACATCTTTGGGTTGTGGGGGTGAAACCCTCGCAGACATGGGGAGAATGTGCAAACTCCGCACGGTTAGTGACCCAGAGCCGGGATCGAACCTGGGTCCTCAGAGCTGCTGTCCCAGTGCTAGCCACTGCACCACATGCCGCCCTGCCAATTTCTTTCCTTTAAGGATTTTTTTTTTTTTTTTTTTTAAATTTAGAGTACCCAATTAATTTTTTTTTTCTAATTAAGGGGCAATTTAGCGTGTTCAATCCACCTACCCTGCACATCTTTGGGTTGTGGGGGCGAAACCCACGCAAACACGGGGAGAATGTGCAAACTCCACACGGACAGTGACCCAGAGCCGGGATCGAACCTGGGACCTCAGTGCCGTGAGACTGCAGTGCTAACCTACTGAGCCACCGTGCTGCCCTCCTTTAAGGATTTAGCCACTGAGTCTCATCCAGAAGTCCGATCTTCCAACATGGTGCACTTCTCAAGCTTGGTGGCGTGGATTCACCAGTATCACCTCTAACCAAACAAATATTAGAAATGGAAAGTCACTCCTTCACTGCTTTCCATTTATAAATATTTCCCACTTTTTCTGTCTGTTAGCTTTGACAAAGAGTCATTGGACTCGAAACATTAGCTCTTTTCTCTCCCAACAGATGCTGCCAGAGTTGCTGAGATTTTCCAGCATTTTCTCTTTTGTTTCAGTGTCTTCAGCTGGGTTCAACCAGTTTCAACTCTCGTCAGGGTCTGACTCAAAAAGTACAAGCTTTGAAAGCACGGTCAGTGCACCCACCCCAGAGCACTCACCACGTCATGTCCTTCAGACAACAGGTTGCACGTCATTCCCCAAGTTGTCTTTCAACCACAGATTCCATCACAGCAATGAGACTGGGAATATTAAGGAGTTTGAAAGAAAGCTGTGGAAGTGAATAACTCTCCAAGCTCAGATGAAATGTATCCCAGGCCGTTAAGAGAAGCAAGGGAGAAGATAGATCCTCTGAAAGTAATTTTCCAAACCACTCTGGCTGCAGGTGTACCAGAGGGCTGGCGGCCTGCTAAAATTGTATATTGCTTCAAAAGGGAGTAAATTTGATTTGATTTATTATTGTCACATGTATTAGTATACAGTGAAAAGTATTGTTTCTTGCTGTAAAAACAATGCATACCATACATCGGGAAGGAATGAGAGACTGCAGAATATAGTGTTACAGTTATAGAGTAAAAGATAGAACATTGAATTAAAAGCCTCTCCGCCTAACCTTGGTGGCAGACAAATTGTTGGAAAAATTTCTGAGGGGCAGTATTCATCGTCATTTAGAAATGGGAATTAATCAAGGACAGTCAGTTTGAATTGGTGAAGAGAATGCTGTGTCTGACTAATAATTGGATCTTTTGAAGAGGTAACGACGAGGGTCGATGGGGACTGCACGTTTTGAGTTGTCGAGATGTATTTTAACAAGGCTTTTGACCAGGTCCTATGTGGCAGACTGGTCAAAATGCTAAAAGCACGTGGGATCCCAGGCAAAGTGGCAAGTTGAACCCAAAGTTGGTTGAGTGACAGAAAGTAAAAGGTAATGGTTGATGTGTGTTTGGTAATTGGAAGGCTGTTTCCAGTGAGGTTCTGCAGAGCTCGGTCCCTTGCTGTTTGAGGGAATATATCAATGTTCCGAACTTGTCAGCAGAGGGACAGGATTAAGCAATTTGCAGATGCGACAAAAACTGACCATGTGGCTAATGGGAAGAAACTAGCAAACTGCAGGAAGATATCAGTAGATTGGTCAGGTGGGCAGAATATGGAATTCTCTCCGGCCAAGTGAGAGAATGCATTGAGGGAGGATAAATAAGCAAGAGAATACACAGTAACTAGTAGGATCGTGAGAGGCGAACAGTACTCGAGTGACCTATGGTAAAACGAGGACAGGTAGATAAGGTGTTTAAGAAGACGTACTTACCTCCACTGGCACTGAGGCACAAGGAGGTGATGCTTGCACTGAATAAAACACAACACCTAAGCAAAATATTGGAAACCTGATAGTAAACCAGAAAATGGTAAACACCGAGTGGGTGTGGCAGCATTTGTGGACAGAGAAAAAAACCAGAGTTAACTATTCAAGTCTGTGACCTTTCATCAGAACGTCAGCATTAGAGGGCAGCACGGTAGCATGGTGGTTAGCATAAATGCTTCACAGCTCCAGGGTCCCAGATTCGATTCCCGGCTGGGTCACTGTCTGTGCGGAGTCTGTACGTCCTCCCCGTGTGTGCGTGGGTTTCCTCCGGGTTCTCCGGTTTCCTCCCACAGTCCAAAGATGTGCGGGTTAGGTGGATTGGCCATGATAAATTGCCCGTAGTGTCCTAAAAAGTAAGGTTAATAGGGGGGGGGTTGTTGGGTTACGGGTATAGGGTGGATACGTGGGTTTGAGTAGGGTGATCATTGCTTGGCACAACATCGAGGGCCGAAGGCCCTGTTCTGTGCTGTACTGTTCTATGTTCTATGTGCAGGTTAGGTGGGTTGGCCACGCTAAATTGTCCATTAATTCGAAAAAAATAATTGCATCCTCTAAACTTATTAAAAGAAAACTGGGGTCACAAAGGCCCCTGAACGTATTTGAACTTGTGTTCCAGTTTTTGCTGTCACCTTTATGTGGGACAGTATGTTCTGTGCGTAATCCTTTCAGTATGGTGTGCTGACAGGGATTGTTGTTCTTCCAGCAGAGTTGCAGGCAAGTGGGTTGTCTCCAGCACTCCCACTCTTAGCCTCATACTCCACGCAGAATCAGGAGGAGGAAAGTCTTTCCAACACCATCTTTCATCGCTCTCCAGTGGAGTTTGCCCCTCTGAGGTAAGACCGCTCTGTACCCCTGCATCCATCAAAATAAATAATCTGTTTCTTAACCTTGCTGAGGAGCAAGTTGATCAGAGGTTCAAGATGTGAGGAGAGGAAGCAGGTGAGATTGGGGAAAGCTGGTTCAGTTCAAGCAGCAGATCAGAATCACTCAGTCCTTCAGGCCTGTCCTGCCATTCAATAAGCTCAGGCTGATCTGACAGTAAACTCAATCCCACATCCCTGCCGACCCCTGATAACCTTTCTCCCTCTTACTTATCAAGAATCTGTCTATCTGACTTGAAAATATTCAAAGATTCTGCTCCCACTGTGTTTTGAAGAAGAGAGTTCCAGAGACTCGCTACCCTTGAAGAGAAAGACATTCTACTCCCTGTTTAGGACATCTAGTCAGCACTTAACAGTGGCCAAGTGACTCAACCAGAGCCGCAACGTTTTAAGTTTTTTTTAAAGCCTATTTTTATTGGGTTTTTATTGGTGTATTTACAGATCTTCACACAGAGAAACCTAAACGAAATAAGAAAAACACTACAAAACTAAAATAACCAAGGGGTGGGAGAATAAAAACAAAAACAGGGGACCTGTATGTACAGAGAAGCAACAAAGAGAACATTTGATTACACATGCCATTGGTGGGGGGGCTTCCTCTCCCGCCCCCCGCCCTTCTGCCCTGTCTTTTTTTAAGACATCCAAATCAAGTAAACGAAACTGGGTGGGCGGTGCCCCTGATGTCACTTGCATCTCCCGGTCGGTTTTCTTTATTTTGTTTCTGTGCGTTTGCCACTTTGGCCGTCCGTCGTTCCTTCCTGTTGTACTTTCTTACTATCTTTTGCCCTGCTGTGTTTGTTGTGATCATTGTCGTTTCCTGTGCTCCCTCCGCCACCACCATGTTCTCAGGAAGCCATATTCCGACCCCCGGGTGGCAAGTCTGATTTTATCCATTTGGAGAAATTCCGCCAGGTCGGACAGCCAGTCTGCAGCTTTGGGTGATGCTGCTGAACGCCAGCCGAGCAGGATTCTATGGCGGGCGATCCGGGAGGCAAGAGCGTCCGCCCTGCTCCCCATGAAGAACGTTTTAAGTTTTACGACAGTGCGGAAAGATCGATTTGTTCCAGGAGTGATAAGATAAGAAATAGGGCATGGTTGTTTTATAAACAAACTTTATGAAAAGAAAAGAAAACAATATTTAAACCTTTAAACTTCAATCCTTACAATAGCAGATTACATGTAGTTTCTTAACACTAGTTCCCAGCAAACAGCACTTTACACCACATGCAACTCACCTTTCACTTATACCAGCAGACAAAGGCAATACTTGCAGAACCCTTTTCCGAAGCCTGCCTCAGTGGCAACTTTCATGACCTCTCTCGGTCGATTTCCAAAGCCTTCTCTCTCTGTTCAACACTGGATTCTTTATCTTACTCTCCCTCCCTCCCTCCCTCCCTCCCTCCCTCCCTCCCTCTAAGCTCCGCCTAGCCCCTCAAACAAAGGTTTTCTGCTAGGGTTTCCAGCCATGAGCCCATCTTGGCTGTTTGATTGCCCACTCCCATTTTGCAGAAGAACAGAGCCATGCTTTTGATATGCAACTAACCTCCCATTGACGGACAAAGACGCCATCAGACTCTGTAATGGCCTAATAGCTGGGTCAGACAGGAGTGACATAAGAACTAGGAGCAGGGGTAGGCCATCTGGCCCTTCGAGCCTGCTCCGCCATTCAATGAGATCATGGCTGATCTTTTGTGGACTCAGCTCCACTTTCCGGCCTGAACACCATAACCCTTAATCCCTTTATTCTTCAAAAAACTATCTATCTTTATCTTGAAAACATTTAATGAAAGAGCCTGAACTGCTTCACTGGGTAGGGAATTCCATAGATTCACAACCCTTTGGGTGAAGAAGTTCCTCCTAAACTCAGTCCTAAATCTACTTCCCCTTATTTTGAGACTATGCCCCCTAGTTCTGCTTTCACCCACCAGTGGAAACAACCTGCCCGCATCTAACCTATCTATTCCCTTCATAATTTTACATATGTATCTATACGAGTCCCCCCCCCCCCCCATCCTTCTAAATTCCAATGAGTACAGTCCCAGTCTACTCAACCTCTCCTCGTAATCCAACCCCTTCAGATCTGGGATTAACCTAGTGAATCTCCTCTGCACATCCTCCAGTGCCAGTATGTCCTTTCTCAGGTAAAGAGACCAAAACTGAACACAACACTCCAGGTGTGGCCTCACTAACACCTTATACAATTGCAACATAACCTCCCAGTCTTAAACTCCATCCCTCTAGCAATGAAGGACAAAATTCCATTTGCCTTCTTAATCACCTTTTGCACCTGTAAACCAACTTTTTGCGACTCATGCACGAGCACACCCAGGTCTCTCTGCACAGCAGCATGCTTTAATATTTTATCGTTTAAATAATAATCCCGTTTGCTGTTATTCCTACCAAAATGGATAACCTCATATTTGTCAACATTGAAGATAAGGGTGGATTGGCCACGCTAAATTGCCCCTTAATTGGAAAAAAATTAATTGGATATTCTAAATTAAAAAAAAATATTTGTCAATATTGTATTCCATCTGCCAGACCCTAGCCCATTCACTTAACCTATCCAAATCCCTCTGCAGACTTCCGGTATCCTCTGCACTTTTTGCTTTACCACTCATCTTAGTGTTGTCTGCAAACTTGGACACATTACACTTGGTCCCCAACTCCAAATCATCTATGTAAATTGTGAACAATTGTGGGCCCAACACGGATCCCTGAGGGGCACCACTAGCTACTGATTGCCAACCAGAGAAACACCCATTAATCCCCACCCTTTGCTTTCTATTAATTAACCAATCCTCTATCCATGCTACTACTTTACCCTTAACGCCATGCATCTTTATCTTACGCAGCAACCTTTTGTGTGGCACCTTGTCAAAAGCTTTCTGGAAATCAAGGTATACCACGTCCATTGACTCCCCGTTATCTACTGCACTGGTAATGTCCTCAAAAAAGTTCCACTAAATTAGTTAGGCATGACCTGCCCTTTATGAACCCATGCTGCGTCTGGCTAATGGGACAATTTCCATCCAGATGCCTCGCTATTTCTTCCTTGATAATAGATTCCAGCATCTTCCCTACTACCAAAGTTAAGCTAACTGGCCTATAATTACCCGCTTTCTGTCTACCTCTGTTTTTAAACAGTGGTGTCACGTTTGCTAATTTCTAATCCGCCAGGACCACCCCAGAGTCTAGGGAATTTTGGTAAATTATCACTAGTGCATTTGTAGTTTCCCTAGCCAACTCTTTTAGCACTCTGGGATGCATTCCATCAGGGCCAGGAGACTTGTCTCCCGTGAGGTGTGTCCCGAAGAACAATTCAAACCTGGGCTCCAGATCATTACCCTGGGTCTCTGGATTATTAGTCCAGTAACAATACACACCACCAATACTTGCCCAATTCCCCTCACAATGGACAATAATGTTCTATTAGCTTTCCTAATTATTTGCTGTGCCTGCGTAATAGTTTTTTGTGATTTAGGCATTGGGTCACCCAGATCCCTCTGCATCACAGAGCTCAGAAATCTCTCATTGTTCAGACAATATGCTTCCCTTTTTATGCTTCCTACCAAAATGGACATTTTCCATCTTTATACAGGTTGAGCATCCCTTATCCGACATGCTTGGGGCCGGGTATGTATCGGATTTGGGAATTTTTTGAATTTCGGAATATAACTTTAGAGGGGGTGAAATGGTCTGTTCCCGGGACCTGCGTATGTGCAGCGGGATGGGACCTGCACATCGCCCGGGAACCTTCCCAAAGCCTTGTGGGATTTCCCACTCATGACCTCACATCGGATTTCAGAATTTCGGATAACGGTGCTCAACTGGTACTCTATTTGCCAGATCTTTGCTCACTCAAACTATATGTATCTTTTTGTCGCCACCTTTTGCCCTCTTCACAACATACTTTCCTACATGGTTGAGAACAGACTCTCATTGGAATCCACGGGAAATATGAAGCCATCCTAGAAAGGCAAACAGGATATTGTCTAAATTAGGAAAGAGCAGAAGCCCTTTTCAGCCGCTTATATTTCCATCTCCTTTTGTATCATCAGCAAACTTGTATACGTTCTCAGTGTCTTCGTCTAAGTCAATAATATTGATTGTAAGGAGTTGAAGCCCCAGCACTGATCCTTGCAGCACTTCACTTGTTACATGGTTTAGCACAGGGCTAAAGAGCTGGCTTTTAAAGCAGACCAAGCAGGCCAGCAGCACGGTTCAATTCCCATACCAGCCTCCCCGAACAGGCGCCGAAATGTGGCGACTAGGGATTTTTCACAGTAACTTCATTTGAAGCCTATTTGTGACAATAAGTGATTTTCATTTCATTTTACTTGCGAATGGTCCATTAATTCATACCCTGCTTCCTGTCCTTTAACCAGTCTCTATGCTAATTATCCCCAACTCGATGAGCCCTTATTTGACATTGTAACAATTTGTTCAGCACCATATCCAGTGCCTTTTGGAATTCCAGAAGCACAACATCTACAGGGTCCCCGTTGTCTGGTTACATCCTCAAAAACCTCTAATAAATCTGTCAAACATGACATTGGTTTCATAAAACTTTGTTTACTCTGACTGATGATATGATGGATTTCGAAGTGCATTGTTAAGACTTCCTTAATTCATTCCAGCCACATCTCTAACCTTTCTCCATAGCCCTGTAATGTTTTCTCTTCAGGTGCTTATCCAGTTCCCCTTTCAAAGCCGCAGTTGAATCTGTTTTCCACCACATTCTCAGGAAGTACAGTCCAGATCCTAATACTTGTGTAAAAAATGTGTTTGTCATGTCACCTTTGATGCCCTTCTTTCTGTATGCTACTACCGATGACACCAGTTGCCTATTGGGAATATCTCTATCAAATCTCCTTTCAGCCTTCCCTTTTCTAAGGACAACACCCACAGTTCTCCAATCTATGTAACTGATGTCCCTGATTCCTGAAACCATTCCAGAATTATTTCTATCCCCTCTAAAGCCTTCAAATCCTTCCTAAAGTGTGGCGTCCAGAATTGGACAGGATACTCTGGTTGTGACGGAGCGAGTGTTTCATAAAGTGTTGTGATCTCAGGGAGACCAGTAATTTAAAAAAGGAGATTTGAATTCCAAGGTATTATCTGAAAGAATTGCACGTCAAGGTTTCATGTTTTAGAACATAGAACATTACAGCGCAGTACAGGCCCTTTGGCCCTCGATGTTGCGCCGACCTGTGAAACCCCTCTAAAGCCCATCTACACTATTCCCTTATCGTCCATATGTCTATCCAATGACCATTTGAATGCCCTTAGTGTTGGCGAGTCCACTACTGTTGCAGGCAGGGCATTCCACGCCCTTACTACTCTCTGAGTAAAGAACCTACCTCTGACATCTGTCCTATATCTATCTCCCCTCAATTTAAAGCTATGTCCCCTCGTGCTGGACATCACCATCCGAGGAAAAAGGCTCTCACTGTCCACCCTATCTAATCCTCTGATCATCTTGTATGTCTCAATTAAGTCACCTCTTAACCTTCTTCTCTCTAACGAAAACAGCCTCAAGTCCCTCAGCCTTCCCTCATAAGATCTTCCCTCCATACCAGGCAACATTCTGGTAAATCTCCTCTGCACCCTTTCCAATGCTTCCACATCCTTCCTATAATGCGGCGACCAGAATTGCACGCAATACTCCAAATGCGGCCGCACCAGAGTTTTGTACAGCTGCAACTCCCTCCTCCAGGTCATTTATAAAAATGACAAACAGCAGTGGCCTCAAAACAGATCCTTGTGGTACACCACTAGTAACTGGACTCCAGTCTGAACATTTCCCATCAACCACCACCCTTTGTCTTCTTCCAGCTAGCCAATTTCTGATCCAAAAAGCAAGGAAAAGTTGCAAGAATTTATAAAAAGTACTACTAACTTAACACTATATTTCCTAAACATTTATTCTTTAACTGAAGAATTTCAGTGGGTCACTCCCCATTCTGCTTTTGTTTCCATCCCAAGCGTTCCCCTGTGCTTTACTTTTTAGAGTTCCTTCACTTCTGGGATGAAACTAAAATGTGCCATAGCTCTCGGGCATTCAGTTTGATTATTTTCAGTCCTCCTGAGGATTCCTTCCTCAAGATGTGGCATTTCTCAGGCTCCTTCCACTGTTATGGGCCAGGGTTTAGAGAACCCCAAAGTGTATCATGGAGTTCACCTGACCCACAACTTTTAATAGATTGTGGTATGGGGAGTACACGGCCCTACTTTACAGGTGTGATGCAACAGAGAGCTAAAGTACTTTTAAATTAAAACAATGTTTATTTATGAAACCAGTTAACACTTTATAAACCCACAGTAAACATCTTAACAACGATCAACACCAATCATCCCCACAGATAAAATATTCTATAAGTAACCCTTAATCTTTCCTTGCAACATCCATAACACAGAGATCAGGTTGAAATTCTCTACTGAGAGCAGTTATCAATTTGAAATCACCCAAATGATCTGGAGACAGTCTTTAGATTGCAGAGAGATCCTTATACAGCTGCCTGCTTTTCCTGCAGATATCCAGCTCTCCAAAAGAAAACTTTTTTAAAATTAAAATTTTTTTTTTAAGAGTACCCAATTCATTTTTTTCAATTAAGGGGCAATTTAGCGTGTTCAATCCACCCACCTTACACTTCTTTGGGTTGTGAGGGGGAAACCCACGCAAACACGGGGAGAATGTGCAAACTCCACACGGACAGCGACCCAGAGCCGGGATCGAACCCGGGACCCCAGCGCTGCGAGACTGCAGTACTACCACTGCCACCGTGCTGCCCTACAAAACAGAACTAAGCACACTGTAGCTGCCTGCTCAAAAAACAAAAGTGAAGGACAGACAGTCCAGCTCCACCCACTCTCGGACACCAGTACAGCTATCTGACAAATACCCATTTCTTAAAGGTACACCCACTACAGTTATTTGATAAATACCCATTTCTTGAAGGTACATGACAACACACCTCTGACTTTGATTAGGGACCTCACAATTGTGGACACCTTGATTCGAGCATGGGCCTCGGTTCGTGACTCAGAAATATCCCTGATTGCTGATATCCCTCTCATTTTAGTCGTCAACTCCTTTGCCGCTCCTGGCAGATTCTCGCTCTCCCTTTCTCTCTCTGCTTGTTTCCAACATGTTCCTGTTCCACATAAATTGCCTGTTTCAAAGCTGCTCCCAAGCTGACAATTTCTGTGAGAGAAAACAGATATAAACTCAAAACACAAAAGAATCTTTCCTGCAATCTATCCCCATGGCAGTGTGGCACACTTGGGGTGTCTAAAATAGAATTTTTTATAAATTATATCCGATTCCCAAAGCTGTCCTTTGATATTTTAAGACATTCCCTTGTTTAACTGTAGCCATCTCATCTCCACCAAGGCTCAACAAAGAGGTCAGCCAGAGTTTACAGTTTTCATACTTCCCCCCTCTGATCTCTTTAAGTAAACATGCCTATCCTTTAGCAACTATCTTAACAGTTTATTTGACCAATTTTTCAAACCAGGAGTTTTCTTCTATCTGACATTTAAATATTTCAATTCCCAAACTACAACATATTCCTAAAACATATGAATCGATAAATTACAAATTTGTAATCACTTCCTAACTTTTGCACTCAATGCCTCTATTTATAAAGGCTAAGATCTCAAATGCCTTTTAAATCACTTTTTCGACCTGCCATGCCTTCAATGACGTTTGCGCTTGTACACCCAGGTTGTCTATCTTATACCCCCTTTAGAGTTCCATCTTTTACTTTGTATTGTCTCTGGTTGTTCTGCCTCCTAAAATGAATCATTTACACTCCCAACAGTTTGACTATGTCCTCTTCAGTTCTTGTTACTATTTTTCTCACAGTTACTGACATTTCTCAACTTCGTTTCATTGAAAATTTTGAAATTGTGCCCTGCACGCTCAAGTCTAGGTCATTAATGTATTTCGAGAAATGGGGAATGGAAGCCCCATTGTATGCTATCCTCCTGTCCAAAAAGCAACTGTTCACCTACAACTCTGTTTCCTGACATTCGGCCAACGTTGTACGCAATGTGCAGCGCTTCCTATTTTTTCCTTGTCTCCAAGTTTGTTGCTTCCCCTTGTTGCACGTTGAAAAATTAAAAATGCACATGGGTATGGTGGCGGAGAGCTTGAGGAAACGTATGTCCAAAGTTGCCTGTTCTCCTCAGCATACTGTACTGTGATGGAGATCACGCTCGCCACAGAATTTGGTTTAGAATAAGGACCAGGAAAAGCATCAAGTATTTTAATCCAAAGTGAAACAAAATGTCTTTTAAAAGTCACCATTTGCTGCATGAAACTTTAGCTGACCCCAAGGATCATTAAGATATTCCAGACAAATATGGGATAAGAAGAATCCTTGAATTGACAATACCATAAATTATTTAAATTACCTTCCTGCAATTATACCCAAAAAACTATACCGTGGGACAAACATCCTTAGATAAGCAAAAGAACAAATCCTTCCTTCGCCATATAACTTTTGAAACTTAAGATAGCACCCTTCGGAAAAGTGTCTATTTGACCACCTATATATCTAAGAAACTTGACCTTGTTTAAGGTCTCTCTCCACCCATATATGAAATGAAAATCGCTTTATTGTCACGCGTAGGCTTCAATTAAGTTACTGTGAAAAACCCCTAGTCGCTATATTCCGGCGCCTGTTCGGGGAGGCTGGTACGGGAATCGAACCGTGCTGCTTGCCTGCCTTGGTCTCCTTTGATGTGGAGATGCCGGCGTTGGACTGGGGTGAGCACAGTAAGAAGTCTTACAACACCAGGTTAAAGTCCAACAGGTTTGTTTCAAACACGAGCTTTCGGAGCACGGCTCCTTCTTCAGGTGAATGGAAAGGCTTGTTCCAGAAATGTTTATATAGACACAGTCAGAGATGCCCCGGAATGCGAGCACCTGCAGGCAATCAAATCATCAAAGATGCAGAGAGAGAGGTAACTCCAGGTTAAAGAGGTGTGAATTGTCCCAAGCCAGTTCAGTCGGTAGGCCTCTGCAAGTCCAGGCTTGTTGGTGGGGGCCGAATGTAATGCGACAGATCCCGGTTGAGTCCGCATTCATGCGTGCGGAACTTAGCTATAAGTTTTTGCTCAGCAATTTTGCGTTGTCGCGTCTCCTGAAGGCCTCCTTGTAGAATGCTGACCCGGAGATCAGAGGCTGAATGTCCTTGACTGCTGAAGTGTTCCCCAACTGGAAGGGAACAGTCCTGCCTGTTGATAGTCGCACGATGCCCGTTCATTCGTTGTCGCAGTGTCTGCATGGTCTCGCCAATGTACCACGCTTCGGGACATCCTCCTTTGGTCTCCTTTAACAGCCAGCGATTTAGCCCAGTGTGCTAAACCAGCCCCAATATACTGACATTCAAGCAGACACTGAGATCGTTAAAGCGCATATTGTTGGTAACACAACAATACTAGCCATTTGGCCATAGGCAATTAACCAACATTAAGTGACAAGATAACAGGAAAAATCCTTGACTGAATGGGAGATTTTATGTATAAAAAGAAGGGCATTTTAGCAGAAAGGTACTTCTCACTCTGCCCTGCTGGAGTGTGAGTCAAAGTCTGTTCTGACAGCTTGCCTCGTCAAACAAAGACCATCACGGTTTTGTAAGTATGTTTCTATTAAACGTCTTAGAAATGTATTTGAAATTGATATGCGATACTTTAGGATTTTCTATGTTTTAAATATATAATTCTCTTAAGAGAAGTTAGTTTGTTAGCAGCTGACAAAGGACTGTTAACGGTTTTATATTCTTAACAGATAACTAAGAACTGTTAATCAATCTATATTTTTAACTCTGCAATTCTGTATGCATCAGTTGAGAATACCTCGTAATAAAAATATTATTATTAGAAAATAAACTGTATAGACTTACTCTCAAGGTTTCAGATCCTAGACACTCATTTAGGAAGTCTTAAATGGCAAGGACCCACGGCTGACAGAGGTAACGATTTAGTTATGAGTGACGTATCTGAACGTCTTCCACGAGAAAGTAACTGAAATCTTGTTTAACTGTTTGAGACCCGGGAAGGCACCCTCTCCTCGTGAGAGCTATTCTGGGTCTCAGGAGAGAAACAGATCTATCTGTTTTGGTGGCTTAACCTTATTTCTTAGGTTTGTATGAATGTATTATCAGATCCGGTGTACCTAAATCCCTCACAGTACTCACCACATGTCATGTCTGAAACCAGTCATGTACTGTGCCTCAGAATGACCGTCCCTAAGAGAAAACTGTTTCAATCAAACTCCACTAAGCAACACCACCTCCTTCCACCATCCCTCTCGTGAGACTCACCAATCTCTGTTCAATTATATTTCAGGGGGACCCCTGACCTATCTGGAATATCGTGCGAGGGATACACAAGAGCCTTCCGAGCCAAGAACTTCCAGCAGCCGGTCGTTGCCGAAGTTTCCCCAGACCGTGTGAGAGGCAGCCTCTCCCTGTCACAGCACCCGCTTGGAGACACCAGCAGCACCTTCTCCCTGTCACAGCATTCCCTGACGCTTCCCAGCCCAAAGTGGTCAGAGGCCACAGAAGACGAGGACTTTGCTCAGGCGGAGAAATATATCCGTGATCAGCGTTTCATGGAGCTTCCCAGCGTGCTTCCATGTATCAGGACTGATGGATCCCACCCTCATTCAGGCAAAGTGCAGACTCTTCCTGTTTCTGGCCATGAGTTTCCTCTGGTGGGGGAGCTGCCCACTCCACTGTTACTGGAGGAGTTTGGATTGACCAACAGCTCTGGCTTTACATCCAGCTCCGACAGTGCGACTGAAATAAATATGCCCCTTGATGCTGACAAGAGGAGCAGCTCGCTTGGGACAGAGGACACACAGGGTAATATAGACACTGGAAAGGAGTGGGGACCGAGCATCTCTGACCAGCCTGCTCCGAACCCCAGGTGGGCTCTGGTTTCTCCTCAATCACCTGAGCCTAGTGTGCCACATAAGCACTCTTCCCTGTCTGACCCAGGGATCACCTTTCCCAAACTTCTTGGAAATGGGAATATCAGTTCAGTGGACCCGGAGAGACCAGAGTTTTCTGACAACGTGGTCCAATTGCAAGAGCGACAAGCGAACGGCACCAGTCCAAGATCTCACTCTGAAGCAAGTTTGGAATGTCAAAGACCCTCTTCGACTGATTTACCTGCTACTTCCGTGAACGGTATCACATCGGCAGCTGGATTGGTGACTGCCAATGTTGAGCCTGCCATCTCACACTGTGGGAAGGAGGGTATGATCATCGAGGTGCTGTCCACCAGGAGTGGAGGCAGTCAGGGGGATGGGACTGAATTATGTGACTATAGCATTAGGCGGGAGCAGAAAGACAGTGAGCTTTCTCCCACTGTGTGTCCACCAAACCTCACTGATTCCTCATTCCTCACCTCTTTAGCCAATCCTGTCTGCCAGTCTACACCAGCTGTCCCCTTGAATTTATCAGCCAGGGGCCCTGCTCAGTTCGGGCAGATAAAGCCAGTGGCAAATCGATGCGTTGAAAGCCAGGCTCCTGTGACAGGCGTCTCCAAGTTCCCGCTGGCACCCTCATTTGGAAAGCAGGCTGTGAGCAGCACCGGTCAGAATGCTGCTTCATCCACCAGCCAGGCCTCTCCGGGTACCCTGCAGTCCATGCCACCCCTGAGCTACATGGAGAAAGTTGGGGCGTGGGACCTGCGCCGTTGCCCAGGTAGCAAGCCCAGCTTTGATAGCCTGGTCTTACATGGCCTGCGAGGAATTTCGCCCCGGCAGCGGGCATACAGTGCCATCGCTGACTCTCTAAATCACATGCTGACACGGATTAGTGGGTGTCAGAAGTCCGACCCTCTGCCAAGGAGAGGTATTGCAGCAAATTTCGGAACTGTTGCCCAGCAGACTGATGGGCAACAATCCACCCAGAGTGATGGACAGTTGTCAGACACTGCAAGCCTGGGTCCACCGCTGGGTGGCTCGCAGCTGGACACCAGAAGACGAAGCTTGGATGATGCCTCTCTCTACAAATCGGACTCACGTCGTTCCTGCCTGAATGAGGACAGAGGTATTGCCATTCCCTCACTGGAGTCTGCCAGGGCCCTGGGCAACTGTCTTTTGTCTCGCCACAGCGGAGCTGGCCAATTGATGCAAGACGATCATCTGGTTGCCAACGTGACTGAGAGGAGGGCGAACATGGATTCTGAGCAGACCGAAAGAGGGCCTGAGCATCTTACCACCTCACCTGTTCTCTGCCCTGCGAGTACCACCATCCAGCCTGGCCAATTCGATGTTTCCTCCCCAGAGGATGAGCACAGCCCGCCACGCAGCTCTCAGGACACCAGCCATGTGGGTGAACAGACACTGACTGTGTCAGGTCACTCGCTGACCAGCCTGGAAGTGGACAACTACGTTCCCATCTGGACACCATCCCGGCTGACACCAGACCCCAACCACTTCAATGTGGAAGACAGAATACCGGTAGGTGCCTCAGCAAAGTTACTCTCAGCTCTGCAGCTTCACTCTTCAACACATCTCAATGAACTAGCTCCCGTGTATAACACAGTCTGAGGCAGTGATTGGATTCAAGTACTTGCCACAATTGAATCCTGCCCATTACGAGGGGATGGTAGTGTAGTGGTAATGCAGAGGTCTGGCCTAATGTCCTGGGGCCTGGGTTTCAAATCCCACCAGGGCAGCTGGTGACATTTGATTTCACTAAATAAAATCTGTAATTTAAAAGCTAGTCTCAGTCAAGGTGACCATGAAACTATTGTCAACTGTCGTTAAAAAAAACCATCTGGTTCACTAATGTCCTTTATAGAACATAGAACAGTACAGCACAGAACAGGCCCTTCGGCCCTCAATGTTGTGCCGAGCAATGATCACCCTACTCAAACCCACGTATCCACCCTATACCCGTAACCCAACAACCCCCCCCCTTTAACCTTACTTTTTAGGACACTACGGGCAATTTAGCATGGCCAATCCACCTAACCCGCACATCTTTGGACTGTGGGAGGAAACCGGAGCACCCGGAGGAAACCCACGCACACACGGGGAGGACGTGCAGACTCCGCACAGACAGTGACCCAGCTGGGAATCGAACCTGGGACCCTGGAGCTGTGAAGCATTTATGCTAACCACCATGCTACCTTTAGGGAAGGAAATCTGCCGTCCTTACCCTGTCTGGCCTACATGTGACACCAGACCCACAGCAATGTGGTTGACTCTGAAATGCCATATGAATTGGCCAAGCAAACTGCTGCGTTCAAGGGCAGCTAGGGATGAGCAGCAAATGCTGGCCCGTCCAGCGACGCCCACGGTCCATGAAAGAATAAAATAAACAAGAAATGGAACTTCCCGGTATCTTTTACTGGGATTGTTCTCCTGGGAGCAGAGCTGATGAAGGGGAGACTTTTAAAAAAAAAATTTTGTGTAAAAATTTTGTATCGGATGTGCAAACTCCACACGGACAGTGACCCAGAGCCGGATCGAACCTGGGACCTCGGCGCCGTGAGGCTGCAGGGCTAACCCACTGCGCCACCGTGCTGCCGTGAAGGGGAGACTTAATGGAGGTGTTCAAAATAAGCAGGAATGGTCTCCATTAGATACAGATTTCAGATATTGGATTGGATTTGTTTATTGTCACGTGTACCGAGGTACAGTGAAAAGTATTTTTCTGGGAGCAGCTCAACAGATTATTAAGTACATGGGAAGAAAAGGGAATAAAAGAAAATACATAATAGGGCAACACAAGATATACAATGTAACTACATAAGCACCGGCATCGGATGAAGCATACAGGGTGTAGTGTTAATGAGGTCAGTCCATAAGAGGGTCATTTAGGAGTCTGGTAACGGCGGGGAAGAAGCTGTTTTTGAGTCTGTTCGTGCGTGTTCTCAGACTTCTGTATCTCCTGCCCGATGGAAAAAGTTGTAAGAGTGAGTAAGCCGGGCACCACGGTGGTGCAGTGGTAGCACTGCAGTCTCACGGCGCCGAGGTCCCAGGTTCGATCCCGGCTCTGGGTCACTGTCCGTGTGGAGTTTGCACATTCTCCCCATGTTTGCGTGGGTTTCGCCCCCACAACCCAAAGATGTGCAGGCTAGGTGGATTGAACATGCTAAATTGCCCCTTAATTGGAAAAAATGAATTGGGTACTCTAAAATATTTTAAAAAGTGAGTAAGCCGGGTGGGAGGGGTCTTTGACTATGCTGGCCACTTTCCCCAGGCAGCGGGAGGTGTAGACGGGGTCAGTGGATGGGAGGCAGGTTTGTGTGATGGACTGGCAGGGCCGGCCCAAGGTACCGGCAACTCGGGCAGTCGCCCAGGGTGCCATGTGCTAGGGGGCGCCAGAGACTCGGGTCCCGCGCATGCGCAGTTCGGCCGGTGCCAACCAGCGCATGCGCGGTGGCCGCCCTCCCCCAGGGCGGCCCCCCCCGCTCCCCCCCCCTGACCGCCCCCCCCACCCAATCCGCCGCCCCCCCCCACCCAATCCGCCCCCCCCCCCAAAAATCCGGCCGCCCCCCCCCCTCAGCCTCGGCCCCGGCCCCCGCCTCGGCCCCGCTTCCCCCCCCCCCCCCCCGCCTCGGCCCCCCTCGGCCCCGGCCCCCGCCTCGGCCCCGCTTGCCCCCCCCCCCGAAGGCGCTGAAGTTCAGCTTGCCCGGAGCGCCAGCAACCCTAGGGCCGGCGCTGTGGACTGGGCGGTGTTCACGACTCTCTGAAGTTTCTTGCGGTCCTGGGCCGAGCAGTTGCCATACCAGGCTGTGATGCAGCCCGATAGGATGCTTTTTATGGTATTCGGTATAGATATGATATGGTATAGATATTCGGCAGAAAGTCCAAGGCTGACATGCAGATTTCATTTCCACACTGAGTTTTGATCCAGGAAAGCTGCCTTTAAGGGTGGTGGAGACAGATTCGATAATAACATTCGAAAGGCAATTAGATAAATATTTGAGAAGGAAGAATTGGGACAGACTACGTGAGTGGGACTAACTGGATGACCCTACTGGGTGCAATGGGGGCCGAGTGGTCTCCTTAGCTACACCGTGCTACAATTCCCCAGTTGCACTGATTTCGTTGTATTGGAAATCCAGTCCTGTTCTGGGAAAGAAGCCGGCACTGTGATATCCAGATTCGACTGTTCAAATAGAGCACTGTGCAGCTGCATGAACTGCCAGTCAGTGGCCTTGTTAGATCAACTCAGCAGCCCCTCATATTGAGCTCCTTCTGTCGCCCGTTACACATTGTCTGATGTTCTGTGGTCCCATGCTGCAGAGCAATTTTAACAACTGATCTGAATCCTGCCTCACACGGCCACCCCTCCAGTCCATTTTCAAACTCAGCCCCCCCGTGACTTGCAAAAATACCCTTGACTCCTTCAGTGCCCAAAAATCTTATCGAGCGCCCTCATGACCACAGTCTGATGGAGCATTAACAACTCTCTGGAGTAGAAATTTCCAAGGATTCACATCTCACCAGGTGAAGAAATTCCTTCTCTCAGTCCTAAATGATTAACGCCCCATCAAATTGTAGAATTGTTGCACAGGAGGAGGCCATTGACCTGATATCTCCTGATGTGGCTCAGTGCCAGGGAGGTAGGTTTGACAAGCATCGAAAAGGAGGGAGAGAGGTTTTGGGAGGGACTTCCCGTTCTTGGGGCTGAGGCAGCTAAAGGTACAGCCACCAATGGGCAGTGTTTAAAATCGGGGCTACTGAAGAGGCCAGAATGAGAGGAGTGGATGTCTTTCAGAGGGTTGCAGAGCTGGAGGAGATGACAGAGATAGAATGGAAATGGCAGTGGTTTGGGATACTGTGGCATAATGCTACAGTCGCTGGACTAGTAATCCAGAGCCCCAGGCCCTGGGTTCGAATCCCACCATGGCAGGTGATGGAATTTAAGCTCGATAAAATATTTGGAATTGAAAGTCTTAACGATGACCATGAAACCATTGTCGATTGTCATAAAAACCCACCTGGTGCACTAATGTCCTTTAGGGAAGGAAATCGGCCAACCAGCGAGTGAACAAAGAGACAAAACATTTCTGTACAGATACATTCAAGTTGCATCAAATTTCACATACATACGACCAAATAAGGCAACAGTAATGAATGCAAAATTCCCATAGGCCATCCCTATACACTTCTTGACCTGCCATATATCCTGATTGGCTCATTTCACATTCCTCAGCCCTGGGCTCACTTCGCATTCTTCAGCCCTTGGGGGGGCCCCTTTCACTCAGCATTCTCGTCCTAGCAACTGCCCCTCCCCCCTTCCTGGCCATGCTTTGCTCAGTTCCTTTGTTCCGGCTCCTATACTCGGGTATCCTCTACATTATCCTAACTAATTATCCCATTTTGTATCACATTCGTTTGTTCAATTCCTCATTCCCTCCTTTTATCATTTCATGATAACGTATTGAAATGAAATGAAAATGAAAATGAAATGAAAATCGCTTATTGTCACGAGTAGGCTTCAATGAAGTTACTGTGAAAAGCCCCTGGTCGCCACATTCCGCCGCCTGTCCGGGGAGGCTGGTACGGGAATCGAACCGTGCTGCTGGCCTGCTTGGTCTGCTTTAAAAGCCAGCGATTTAGCCGAGTGAGCTAAAGCAGGCCCTTGGTCCAATCCCTAGATGTGCTCAGGATTCCCCTCTTGCAGAATTCTGTTGAGACTGCCCGCACGCAGAGGGGCAGGGGACTGTGGTAGGGACTAGAGTCCCGATAGCGATTTGGCGGCGAAATGGAGGTGACAAAACATTGGTCGCTGTGCCATTAAAAAGGAAGTAGTATCCTTGATCCGTATACAGGCTAGCATCACAATCAGTATATCGGTTGAGCAGGGATCCCCCAGCAGCCCAGTTTACCCAGCTTTGGAATACCCATTCGGGCTTCCTAGCAATGCGGAAAGCCCAATTCTCGTACGACCGGAGGTCTCTATTAGAAGTGAAGTGGTGGGGTATATACGCCCTCCACCATTGAAGCTTAGCATACTGTGAATGGGAGTTATCCCAAGGAAGGGGAAGGCAAATAGCTGGTGGGGCCGAACCCGGATCGTAAGGAACGGTAACTTGCTCGGGCGGTGGCTCGGAACGCTGACAGTGAACCACCGTTTTGGGGAGTTCCCCAAAGCGGTGAGACGGAAAATAACCTAGACACCGATGCGGGGTTCGGGTAGCAGACAACCCGTCCCTGGCCATACATGCGGTGGTAGATTTGGTAGAAAGGATTCATGCTGCCCAGGTTCCCTTCGTTCTGGGTCCTAAGTGAAGTAAGTATAACACGGTCTGATTTTACCTTTATGGCACCAGTCTTATCACATCCAAAATCAAATTTACAATTACTCCAAAAACAAGGCAATCTTAAAATCAAGGTGCTGCTGGACTGGGAGAAAGTGTAGTGATAGGGGAATGGAACTTGCTGCAATTCACTTCGTCAGAGAACATTGCAGAAATATCCTGTCCATATGTTAAAATTCTGCTTTCTAATATGTATTAGGAATTCACTGGATGTAAATCTCACACAGGCCATGTTGCTGAAAGTGTGGATAGCCACCAAACCAGGTCATTCCTCTTTCTCTCTCACACTCACACCCTCTCTCTCTCACACATACTTGCTCACTCACACACACACAAACACATTCACTCACTCTCTCACATTCATTCACTCTCTCGATCTCTCTCTCTAACACATACACACTCTCTCACTCACTCTCACATATTCGCTCACACACATTCGCACACAAACACATTCACTCACTCTCTCACGCCCACCCTTTCTCAAACACACTCTCGCTCCCTCTCACATACACACACACATACACACACATTCTCACACACACACGCTCTCTCACACACACTGTCACATACACACACACATTCTCTAGGACTCAGTTATTCTCGTTCACTGACTCAAACCCACCCTCTCACTCGCTCTCACACTCACTTGATCTCACTCACTTATTCACTCTCACATCCACTCTGTCACACCCCTCTCCTCTCTCTCTCTCTCATACGCTCTCAAACTCACTTTCACACACCCCCATTCTCACACACGCATACACACTCAATCACTTACACACACACTAACGCACTCTCACTCACTGACTCACTCGCTCACCCACACGCCCACACAGAAACACATTCACTCACTGTCTCTCGCCCACCCTCTCTCTCACACACACACACACACACACACACACACACTCTCTCTCTCCCTCTCTCTCACACACACATGCTTCACACACTCACTGTCACATACACGCACACACACTCTCTCAGACTCAGTTACTCTTGTTCACTGACCCTCTCCCACGCCCACCCTCTCTCTCGCACACTTTCTCCCTCTCACACACACGCTTCACACACTCTCTCTCTTACATACACACACTCTCAGACTCAGTTACTCTCGTTCACTGACTCTTTCAAATCCACCCTCTCCCACACTCACTCACTCTCACACTCACTTATTCACTCTCTCACATCCACTCTCTCACACTCCTCTCTGCTCCCTCTCACACACTCTCTCAAACTCCCTCTCATAAACCCCACTCTCACACGCATATACACACTCAATCACTTACACACACATGCTCTCTCTCAAACTCACTCACACTCCCTTACTCACAAACACACACTCTCTCACACTCACTCACTCTCTCTCAAACTCAGAACCCCTACCCTCACACCCGCATACACACTCAATCACTTACTCACACAGAATCTCTCTCAAACTCACTCACTCACTGACTCACTCTCATATCCACGCACACTCTCTCTCACTCACTCTCACACTCGCTCACTCTCATTCACACACTCTCGCACTCACTCTCCCATACACACACACATACTCTCTCCTCGCACTCACTCTCTCTCACACACACACACACACTCTCTCTCAAATTCATTCACTCTCATTCACTGACTCACTCTCACACGCACACTCTCATTCACACATACACACACTCACACACTCTT
Organism: Scyliorhinus canicula; assembly: GCF_902713615.1. Lineage (NCBI taxonomy): Eukaryota > Metazoa > Chordata > Chondrichthyes > Carcharhiniformes > Scyliorhinidae > Scyliorhinus > Scyliorhinus canicula. The sequence continues at coordinate 9,238,676 of NC_052148.1, read as the reverse complement.
ACTCTCTCATTCTATCACACTCACTCTCTCACACACACTCACACATCCACACACACACTGTCTCACTCACTCACTTGCACTCACCAACACACATTCATTCACTCTCCTACACACACACACTCTCATTTGCACGCACACCCTCTCACACACACACTCGCTCTCACTCACACACACTCTCACATACGCACACACACACACACACACACAAGCACATGTTCACTCTCACACACACACACATTCAAAAGACAGATGTTTTCTCTGCAATAATTTTCATGTGATCATTTTGAAGTTGATCATAAGGGCAGTACAGTGGGTATCACTGTTGCTTCATAGTTCCAGGGTCCCGGCTTGGGCCACTGTCATTGAGGAGTCTGCATGTTCTCCCCGTGTGTCCGTGGATTTCCTCCGGGTGCTCCGGTTTCCTCCCACAAGTCCCCAAAGACTTGCTGTTAGGTGAATTGGACATTCTGAATTCTCCCTCTGTGTACCCGAACAGGCGCCGGAATGTGGCGACTAGGAGCTTTTCACAGTAACTTTGTTGCATGTTAATGTAAGCCTACTTGTGACAATTATAAAGATTATTACAATACTATTATTAATAGAACAAAAATATCATGATTCAGACATTGCTGTCAGAGGGGGGGGGGGGGGGGGGTTGAGGCAAACAGTACAGCTGAATTGAAGCTAGCACAGGAAATATAAGGTTTTGTCGATCACATTAGAAGAACAAGGATGGGAGGAGACTTGAGCTGAGCATAAATGCCAATATAGACTGACTGGGCTGAACGGTCTGTTTCTGTGATGTACATTTTATGTAATTATATTTAATTAAATGCAGTGCCCACTTTATCTCTGTCATATAGTTCAATGATCTTTTAGATTAGGAAACCGATTAGTAAGTTTGCAGACGACACAAAGGTTGGTGGAATTGCAGATAGCGATGAGGACTGTCAGAGGATACAGCAGGATTTAGATCGTTTGGAGACTTGGGCGACCAGATGGCAGATGGAGTTTAATCCGGACAAATGTGAGGTAATGCATTTTGGAAGGTCTAATGCAGGTAGGAAATATACAGTGAATGTTAGAACCCTCAAGAGTATTGAAAGTCAGAGAGATCTGGGTGTACAGGTCCACAGGTCACTGAAAGGGGCAACACAGGTAGAGAAGGTAGTCAAGAAGGCATACGGCATGCTTGCCTTCATTGACCGGGGCATTGAGTATAAGAATTGGCAAGTCATGTTGCAGCTGTATGGAACCTTAGTTAGGCCACACTTGGGGTATAGTGTTCAATTCTGGTCGCCACACTACCAGAAGGATGTGGAGGCTATAGAGAGGGTGCAGAAGAGATTTACCAGGATGTTGCCTGGTATGGAGGACATTAGCTATGAGAAGCGGTTGAATAAACTCGGTTTGTTCTCACTGGAATGACAGAGGTTGAGGGGCGACCTGATAGAGGTCTACAAAATTATGAGGGGCATAGACAGAGTGGATAGTCAGAGACATTTTCCCAGGGTAGACGGGTCAATTACTAGGGGGCATAGGTTTAAGGTGCGAGGGGCAAGGTTGAGAGGTGATGTAGTTTTTTACACAGAGGGTAGTAGGTGCCTGGAACTCGCTGCCAGAGGAAGTGGTGGAAGCAGGGACAATAGTGATATTTAAGGGGCATCTGGACAAATACATGTATAGGATGGGAATAGAGGGATACGGACCCAGAAAGTGGAGAAGATTCTAGTTTAGACGGGCAGCATGGTCGGCACGGGTTTGGAGGGCCGAAGGGCCTGTTCCTGTGCTGTACTTTTCTTTGTTCTTTATGACAAAGTATGATAGACCTATTTCCATCAACCTGTCTTCAGGTGCCATGAAACACAGATGATGTCAAGTGGCACGTGACGATATGGTTTATCCATTCTATCTGTACTATAGTTCCTGCAACCACCTCCGGATTCTTGCTGCCCGATTGGAAACCAAGCGTATTCTTCCAAACAGGGAAGCTGTTGTGTTTATCTGAGCGACCCGCACCCTGCCACTCCTCATGAGCCGAGAAAGTTAAAATCCTTCCCCCTGCTTCATCTTCTTTCTCACAGCTGACTTTCTCACCGTGCCTCTGTATCTTAAGCAAACATGGATTCATTGCCCCCAGTCTCCTCACCTAACGCATGGTTTAGCACAGGGCTGGTTTAGCACAGGGCTAAGGAGCTGGCTTTGAAAGCAGACCAAGGCAGGCCAGCAGCACGGTTCAATTCCCCAACCAGCCTCCCCGAACAGGCGCCGGAATGTGGCGATTAGGGGATTTTCACAGTAACTTTATTTGAAGCCTAATTGTGACAATAAGCGATTTTCATTTCAGTTTATTTCAATATGGATTGTAAGTAGCTGAGGCCCAAGTACTGATTCTTGCACTACCCCAATAATTACAACTTGGCAATGCCAAAATATTCCAATTCTTCCTCTTCCATGCTTTCTGTCATGTTGATATGTCACCTCCAATCCCCAGGGCTCCTCCAGCCAGTATAACCATGTTCATCACGTGGTTTCACAGATGAAGAAGGTCTCAGCAGGGTGAGCACTGGGCTGGCGAGGAGCAACAAAAAGGAGGCAGGAAAACATTGGGTGCAGACCTGTAGCAGGACTGTGGCCAGAGTCTGTGGTACCATGTCCCAGATGACCCAACGGTCAGAAGAAGCCTTTGGGAGGTGGGGGACTACTCTTAATTAACTGCATATTCTGACACAACATATTTTATGGTCCTCAGATCTATCTACAGAATCTGGGAATTAACCAGTCACCAGGGAGCATATTAGGGCCCAAAGGACCATCGAGACAGCTGGATTTTACCCCAGTGGAGTTGAAAAGACTGAGACAGGCAGTTGCAGAAACAACAAAAGGATTTCAGGATGCAGAAGGTAAGACCTCGGGCAGTACATTTGGCTATGGTGCCTGTATTGAGTGAGGGGTGAGGTTGGAGTGTGTGTTCAGTGAGGAATGAGGTTGGAGTGTCTGTACTCTGTGGACGGTGAGATTGGAATGTATTCAGTGAAGAGTGAGGCTGGAGTGTCTAGTCATTGTACAGTGAGATTGGAGTGTCTATTCAGTGAGGAGTGAGATTGGAGTGTATTCAGTGAAGAGTGAGATTGGAGTGTCTATTCAGTGAGGAGTGAGGTTGGAGTGTCTATTCAGTGAAGAGTGAGATTGGAGTGTCTATTCAGTGAAGAGTGAGATTGGAGTGTCTATTCAGTGAAGAGTGAGGTTGGAGTGTCTATTCAGTGAGGAGTGAGGTTGGAGTGTCTATTCAGTGAAGAGTGAGGTTGGAGTGTCTATTCAGTGAAGAGTGAGATTGGAGTGTCTATTCAGTGAAGAGTGTGATTGGAGTGTCTGTTCAGTGAAGAGTGAGGTTGGAGTGTCTGTTCAGTGAAGAGTGAGGTTGGAGTGTCTGTTCAGTGAAGAGTGTGATTGGAGTGTTTATTCAGTGAAGAGTGAGATTGGAGTGTCTATTCAGTGAAGAGTGAGATTGGAGTGTCTATTCAGTGAAGAGTGAGATTGGAGTGTCTATTCAGTGAAGAGTGAGATTGGAGTGTCTATTCAGTGAAGAGTGAGATTGGAGTGTCTATTCAGTGAAGAGTGAGATTGGAGTGTCTATTCAGTGAAGAGTGAGATTGGAGTGTCTATTCAGTGAAGAGTGAGATTGGAGTGTTTATTCAGTGAAGAGTGAGTCTGGAGTGTCTATTCAGTGAAGAGTGACATTGACGTGTCTATTCAGTGAAGAGTGAGATTGGAGTGTCTATTCAGTGAAGAGTGAGATTGGAGTGTCTGTTCAGTGAAGAGTGAGATTGGAGTGTTTATTCAGTGAAGAGTGAGATTGGAGTGTCTATTCAGTGAAGAGTGAGATTGGAGTGTCTATTCAGTGAAGAGTGAAATTGGAGTGTCTATTCAGTGAAGAGTGAGATTGGAGTGTCTATTCAGTGAAGAGTGAGATTGGAGTGTCTATTCAGTGAAGAGTGAGATTGGAGTGTCTATTCAGTGAAGAGTGAGATTGGAGTGTCTATTCAGTGAAGAGTGAGGTTGGAGTGTCTATTCAGTGAAGAGTGAGATTGGAGTGTCTATTCAGTGAAGAGTGAGGTTGGAGTGTCTATTCAGTGAACAGTGTGATTGGAGTGTCTGTTCAGTGAAGAGTGAGGTTGAGTGTCTATTCAGTGAAGAGTGAGGTTGGAGTGTCTATTCACTGAAGAGTGAGATTGGAGTGTATTCAGTGAAGAGTGAGGTTGGAGTGTCTATTCAGTGAAGAGTGAGATTGGAGTGTCTGTTCAGTGAAGAGTGAGTTGAGTGTCCTCAATGTTGTGCCGAGCCATGATCACCCTACTCAAACCCACGTATCCACCCAATACCCGTAACCCAACAACCTCCCCACTTAACCCTACTTTTATTAGGACACTACGGGCAATTTAGCATGGCCAATCCACCTAACCCGCACATCTTTGGACTGTGGAAGGAAACCGGAGCACCCGGAGGAAACCCACGCACACAGGGGGAGGACGTGCAGACTCCACACAGACAGTGACCCAGCCGGGAATCGAACCTGGGACCCTGGAGCTGTGAAGCATTTATGCTAACCACCATGCTACCCTGCTGCCCCAGGGTCTATTCAGTGAAGAGTGTGATTGGAGTGTCTATTCAGTGAAGAGTGAGATTGGAGTGTCTATTCAGTGAAGAATGAGTCTGGAGTGTCTATTTAGCGAAGAGTGAGATTGGAGTGTCTGTTCAGTGAAGAGTGAGGTTGGAGTGTCTGTTCAGTGAAGAGTGTGATTGGAGTGTCTGATCAGCGAAGAGTGAGGTTGAGTGTCTATTCAGTGAAGAGTGAGGTTGGAGTCTCTATTCAGTGAAGAGTGAGATTGGAGTGTCTGTTCAGTGAAGAGTGAGGTTGAGTGTCTATTCAGCGAAGAGTGAGGTTGGAGTGTCTATTCAGCGAAGAGTGAGATTGGAGTGTCTATTCAGTGAAGACTGAGATTGGAGTGTCTGTTCAGTGAAGAGTGAGGTTGGAGCGTCTATTCAGTGAAGAGTGAGATTGGAGTGTCTGTTCAGTGAAGAGAGAGTCTGGAGTGTCTATTCAGTGAAGAGTGAGATTGGAGTGCCTGTTCAGTGAAGAGTGAGATTGGAGTGTCTATTCAGTGAAGAGTGAGATTGGAGTGTCTATTCAGTGAAGAGTGAGATTGGAGTGTCTGTTCAGTGAAGAGTGAGATTGGAGTGTCAATTCAGTGAAGAGTGAGATTGGAGTGTCTGTTCAGTGAAGAGTGAGTCTGGAGTGTCTATTTAGCGAAGAGTGAGATTGGAGTGTTTATTCAGTGAAGAGTGTGATTGGAGTGTCTATTCAGTGAAGACTGAGATTGGAGTGTCTGTTCAGTGAAGAGTGAGATTGGAGTGTCTATTTAGCGAAGAGTGAGATTGGAGTGTTTATTCAGTGAAGAGTGTGATTGGAGTGTCTGTTCAGTGAAGAGTGAGGTTGGAGTGTCTATTCAGTGAAGAGTGAGATTGGAGTGTCTATTCAGTGAAGAGTGAGGTTGGAGTGTCTATTCAGTGAAGAGTGAGATTGGAGTGTCTATTCAGTGAAGAGTGTGATTGGAGTGTCTATTCAGTGAAGAGTGAGATTGGAGTGTCTATTCAGCGAAGAGTGAGATTGGAGTGTCTGTTCAGTGAAGAGTGAGGTTGGAGTGTCTATTCAGTGAAGAGTGAGGTTGGAGTGTCTATTCAGTGAAGAGTGAGGTTGGAGTGTCTATTCAGCGAAGAGTGAGGTTGGAGTGTCTATTCAGTGAAGAGTGAGATTGGAGTGTATTCAGTGAAGAGTGAGATTGGAGTGTCTATTCAGTGAAGACTGAGATTGGAGTGTCTGTTCAGTGAAGAGTGAGATTGGAGTGTCTATTTAGCGAAGAGTGAGATTGGAGTGTTTATTCAGTGAAGAGTGAGATTGGAGTGTCTATTCAGTGAAGAGTGAGATTGGAGTGTCTATTCAGTGAAGAGTGAAATTGGAGTGTCTATTCAGTGAAGAGTGAGATTGGAGTGTCTATTCAGTGAAGAGTGAGATTGGAGTGTCTATTCAGTGAAGAGTGAGATTGGAGTGTCTATTCAGTGAAGAGTGAGATTGGAGTGTCTATTCAGTGAAGAGTGAGATTGGAGTGTCTATTCAGTGAAGAGTGAGGTTGGAGTGTCTATTCAGTGAAGAGTGAGATTGGAGTGTCTATTCAGTGAAGAGTGAGGTTGGAGTGTCTATTCAGTGAACAGTGTGATTGGAGTGTCTGTTCAGTGAAGAGTGAGGTTGAGTGTCTATTCAGTGAAGAGTGAGGTTGGAGTGTCTATTCACTGAAGAGTGAGATTGGAGTGTATTCAGTGAAGAGTGAGGTTGGAGTGTCTATTCAGTGAAGAGTGAGATTGGAGTGTCTGATCAGCGAAGAGTGAGGTTGAGTGTCTATTCAGTGAAAAGTGAGGTTGAGTGTCTATTCAGTGAAGAGTGAGGTTGGAGTGTCTATTCAGTGAACAGTGTGATTGGAGTGTCTATTCAGTGAAGAGTGAGATTGGAGTGTCTATTCAGTGAACAGTGTGATTGGAGTGTCTGTTCAGTGAAGAGTGAGGTTGAGTGTCTATTCAGCGAAGAGTGAGGTTGGAGTGTCTATTCAGTGAAGAGTGAGGTTGGAGTGTCTGTTCAGTGAAGAGTGAGGTTGGAGTGTCTATTCAGTGAAGAGTGTGATTGGAGTGTCTACATAGAACATAGAACAGTACAGCACAGAACAGGCCCTTCGGCCCTCAATGTTGTGCCGAGCCATGATCACCCTACTCAAACCCACGTATCCACCCAATACCCGTAACCCAACAACCTCCCCCTTAACCCTACTTTTATTAGGACACTACGGGCAATTTAGCATGGCCAATCCACCTAACCCGCACATCTTTGGACTGTGGAAGGAAACCGGAGCACCCGGAGGAAACCCACGCACACAGGGGGAGGACGTGCAGACTCCACACAGACAGTGACCCAGCCGGGAATCGAACCTGGGACCCTGGAGCTGTGACGCATTTATGCTAACCACCATGCTACCCTGCTGCCCCAGGGTCTATTCAGTGAAGAGTGTGATTGGAGTGTCTATTCAGTGAAGAGTGAGATTGGAGTGTCTATTCAGTGAAGAATGAGTCTGGAGTGTCTATTTAGCGAAGAGTGAGATTGGAGTGTCTGTTCAGTGAAGAGTGAGGTTGGAGTGTCTGTTCAGTGAAGAGTGTGATTGGAGTGTCTGATCAGCGAAGAGTGAGGTTGAGTGTCTATTCAGTGAAGAGTGAGGTTGGAGTCTCTATTCAGTGAAGAGTGAGATTGGAGTGTCTGTTCAGTGAAGAGTGAGGTTGAGTGTCTATTCAGCGAAGAGTGAGGTTGGAGTGTCTATTCAGCGAAGAGTGAGATTGGAGTGTCTATTCAGTGAAGACTGAGATTGGAGTGTCTGTTCAGTGAAGAGTGAGGTTGGAGTGTCTATTCAGTGAAGAGTGAGATTGGAGTGTCTGTTCAGTGAAGAGAGAGTCTGGAGTGTCTATTCAGTGAAGAGTGAGATTGGATTGTCTGTTCAGTGAAGAGTGAGATTGGAGTGTCTATTCAGTGAAGAGTGAGATTGGAGTGTCTATTCAGTGAAGAGTGAGATTGGAGTGTCTGTTCAGTGAAGAGTGAGATTGGAGTGTCTATTCAGTGAAGAGTGAGATTGGAGTGTCTGTTCAGTGAAGAGTGAGTCTGGAGTGTCTATTTAGCGAAGAGTGAGATTGGAGTGTTTATTCAGTGAAGAGTGTGATTGGAGTGTCTATTCAGTGAAGACTGAGATTGGAGTGTCTGTTCAGTGAAGAGTGAGATTGGAGTGTCTATTTAGCGAAGAGTGAGATTGGAGTGTTTATTCAGTGAAGAGTGTGATTGGAGTGTCTGTTCAGTGAAGAGTGAGGTTGGAGTGTCTATTCAGGGAAGAGTGAGATTGGAGTGTCTATTCAGTGAAGAGTGAGGTTGGAGTGTCTATTCAGTGAAGAGTGAGATTGGAGTGTCTATTCAGTGAAGAGTGTGATTGGAGTGTCTGTTCAGTGAAGAGTGTGATTGGAGTGTCTATTCAGTGAAGAGTGAGATTGGAGTGTCTATTCAGCGAAGAGTGAGATTGGAGTGTCTGTTCAGTGAAGAGTGAGATTGGAGTGTCTGTTCAGTGAAGAGTGAGGTTGGAGTGTCTGTTCAGTGAAGAGTGAGGTTGGAGTGTCTGTTCAGTGAAGAGTGAGGTTGGAGTGTCTATTCAGTGAAGAGTGAGGTTGGAGTGTCTATTCAGTGAAGAGTGAGGTTGGAGTGTCTATTCAGCGAAGAGTGAGGTTGGAGTGTCTATTCAGTGAAGAGTGAGATTGGAGTGTATTCAGTGAAGAGTGAGATTGGAGTGTCTATTCAGCGAAGAGTGAGATTGGAGTGTCTATTCAGTGAAGAGTGAGATTGGAGTGTCTATTCAGTGAAGAGTGAGGTTGGAGTGTCTGTTCAGTGAAGAGTGAGGTTGGAGTGTCTGTTCAGTGAAGAGTGAGGTTGGAGTGTCTGTTCAGTGAAGAGTGAGATTGGAGTGTATTCAGTGAAGAGTGAGATTGGAGTGTCTATTCAGCGAAGAGTGAGATTGGAGTGTCTATTCAGTGAAGAGTGAGGTTGGAGTGTCTATTCAGTGAAGAGTGAGATTGGAGTGTCTGTTCAGTGAAGAGTGAGTTTGGAGTGTCTATTCAGCGAAGAGTGAGGTTGGAGTGTCTATTCAGTGAAGAGTGTGATTGGAGTGTCTGTTCAGTGAAGAGTGAGGTTGGAGTGTCTATTCAGCGAAGAGTGAGGTTGGAGTGTCTATTCAGTGAACAGTGTGATTGGAGTGTCTGATCAGCGAAGAGTGAGATTGGAGTGTATTCAGTGAAGAGTGAGATTGGAGTGTCTGTTCAGTGAAGAGTGAGGTTGGAGTGTCTGATCAGTGAAGAGTGAGATTGGAGTGTCTATTCAGTGAAGAGTGAGATTGGAGTGTCTGTTCAGTGAAGAGTGAGATTGGAGTGTCTGTTCAGTGAAGAGTGAGTCTGGAGTGTCTATTCAGTGAAGAGTGAGTTTGGAGTGTCTATTCAGTGAAGAGTGAGATTGGAGTGTCTGTTCAGTGAAGAGTGAGATTGGAGTGTCTATTCAGTGAAGAGTGAGATTGGAGTGTCTGATCAGCGAAGAGTGAGGTTGGAGTGTCTATTCAGTGAAGAGTGAGGTTGGAGTGTCTATTCAGTGAAGAGTGAGATTGGAGTGTCTGATCAGCGAAGAGTGAGGTTGGAGTGTCTATTCAGTGAAGAGTGAGATTGGAGTGTCTGTTCAGTGAAGAGTGAGGTTGGAGTGTCTATTCAGCGAAGAGTGAGGTTGGAGTGTCTATTCAGTGAACAGTGTGATTGGAGTGTCTGATCAGCGAAGAGTGAGATTGGAGTGTATTCAGTGAAGAGTGAGATTGGAGTGTCTGTTCAGTGAAGAGTGAGGTTGGAGTGTCTGATCAGTGAAGAGTGAGATTGGAGTGTCTATTCAGTGAAGAGTGAGATTGGAGTGTCTGTTCAGTGAAGAGTGAGATTGGAGTGTCTGTTCAGTGAAGAGTGAGTCTGGAGTGTCTATTCAGTGAAGAGTGAGGTTGGAGTGTCTATTCAGTGAAGAGTGAGATTGGAGTGTCTGTTCAGTGAAGAGTGAGATTGGAGTGTCTATTCAGTGAAGAGTGAGATTGGAGTGTCTGATCAGCGAAGAGTGAGGTTGGAGTGTCTATTCAGTGAAGAGTGAGGTTGGAGTGTCTATTCAGTGAAGAGTGAGATTGGAGTGTCTGATCAGCGAAGAGTGAGGTTGGAGTGTCTATTCAGTGAAGAGTGAGATTGGAGTGTCTGTTCAGTGAAGAGTGAGGTTGGAGTGTCTGTCCAGTAAGGTTTATTTATGATTTCATGTCACAGATGTCTGAACTTGCAAAACATTCCTTTTATATGTCCTCTCCCTTTAATTAATTTGTTGCCAAGAAGTTATTCATTCCAGTCTTGAACAAAACTAGCTTCCACGTACTGATGACTCTCAACTCTACCTCTTCACCACCTCCTCTCGTCCGCTCTCGATTCTGACCTCTCGATCTGCTCCTCTGACATTATGTCGGATGAATAGAAAATTCCTCCTGTTAAATATTGCAAAAGCTAAAGGTATTGACTTGTTTTCCTGTCGCCCACTCCATCCCTTTGACCACGGGGGGTGAATCTGACCATTATTGACCATGATATTCACTTCCTCATCAATGCTGTCTGTTGCCAACTACAGCACAAGGTCTGTAGCAGTTCCAGAAAATGTTTCACACCACCATCTGATGATGTAACTGGGAACATGGAGAATTGCATGCCTTCCCAGTGATGCACACATCCGGCTAATGAATAAATTAATCTTATTTTCTGGGAGAGAAATTGACAACTGTCGCCCCTGCTGAGGTGAGCTAATAAACTATAGACCAGGGCCCAAGCTGGTCTGTATGACCGCTCAGTTATTCAAAAAACCTTGCTCCCAGCCACCAGGAAAAAGGATCATATTTTCCACTCCTATTTTCCGAAAAATAAAAATGCTATGATTTTATAATTGTTTTATTAACACTGAGAGGTAGATCTTTAGATGTTGTTAATTTGCTGATGCTGATCTTTAAATCGCAGGACCCTCTTTGTTGGATCATGTTTCAAGATGCAGTTTCAACACTGATACCCTGACCCACAGCACGTCCATTGCCATGGGCTCTGACAGAGGCCAGGACACCCCGAATCGTACCGATTTGTCACCGGGGCTGGTCTCACAACCAGCTGTCAGTCAGTGCAGCTTTGTGTGTCCTTCTGTCACCAGACAGCTAGACTTCAACCAGCATGCAGGCGACACGCAGCCGCTCACGGACCACTTCCCTGAAGGGGAAGGCAAGCCAAGCCTTCCATTGCTGAATGCGACAGCGAGCCTGAACTCCAAGGCTGTTTCCAGGAGAGTTGGGCGGCCTTCACACGGTTTTGAAAGCGTCCCTGATGCTGTCACTCGGGAGCCCGGGCCATTCTGCCCCTCCCCTGGCAGCAAGAGAGTGCCCTCTGCAGCTCCTGCTTCTGGTGTCCAAGTGATTGGAGAGGGGGTGGAGGCCTTCTCACCCAGCACACGCAGCTGGAGACTCTCTCACCCGCACCAGGAGGATGAATTCATCGGTTTGAAGACTCTGACTGAGATCCGTAAGCTGCTCGGTGAAACAAGAACTCCTCTGACCAACCAGCAGGGCTCCATCACTTCACACTTCCTTCCAAATAAACTCAACTCCAATAGCGACGAGATTGCAACGCTGGCGAAGGATGAAGAGAGTGAGTTTCTACCTCAATGGGCAGTCACAAGTCCAAGGTCTGACAGGCTTTTCGGGGAAGGTCCCAGAACAGGAGTTGGTAAAGGTCACAGGACACCTCCCACGGTCTGGAATACCAGCAGCGTTGCTCACACACTCCCAGGAGAGGGGGATTGGCAGGAGTCCTTCGAGAGACGAGCCATAACTGCAGGCGGAGAAGGGGCGACACAGCCAGCCTTGGTTCCCCGTGTGGGCAGAGCTGAACCTGAGGGGTGTAGCTGGGCCACTACTGCTCGATCGGGCACTGTGCAACGGGCAGACTTTTCTGGATCCTCCTCGCACCCCATCAAACTGACTGCGTCCAAACCACGAACACCCCTGTCCCTTCCTCAATTCACTGGCCATCCTGAGAGGGCCCACGTGCTCAGAGACGACAGCAGGGCAGGTGGCGGACTTGAGGAGGACAGCAGTACTGACTCATTAGCTGCACGAGTATCCAGCCTGCTCCGAGATCAGAGTCCTGCAACACTGGAAAGTAATCACATCAGCACAGCAGACAAAGGGATACGCAGAATACACGGTGAGAGAATCAATCAGCAGCCTTGGAAATCCTTGTTTTCACTTCCTGTTTATACTTTCATCACCAGGTAACAAGCTGTCCTGGGGGTGTTTGATGGGAAAGTGTAGAGGGAGCTTTACTCTGTATCTTACCCCGTGCTGTACCTGTCCTGGGAGTGTTTGATGGGGGCAGTGTAGAGGGAGCTTTACTCTGTATCTAACCCCGTGCTGTACCTGTCCTGGGAGTGTTTGATGGGGTCAGTGTAGAGGGAGCTTTACTTTGTATCTAACCCCGTGCTGTCCCTGTCCTGGGAGTGTTTGATGGGGATTGTTTAGGGGCTGTTTAGCACAGGGCTAAATCGCTGGCCTTGAAAGCAGACCAAGGCTAGCCAGCAGCACGGTACGATTCCCGTATCAGCCCCCCCCAAACAGGCGCCGGAATGTGGTGACTAGGGGTTTTTCACAGTAACTTCATTTGAAGCCTACTTGTGACCATAAGCGATTTTCATTTCATTTCCTGGGAGTGTTTGATGGGGACAGTGTAGAGGGAGCTTTACTCTGTATCTAACCCCGTGCTGTACCTGTCCTGGGAGAGTTTGATGGGGACGGTGTAGAAGGAGTTAACTCTGTATCTAACTCTGTGCTGTACCTGTCCTGGGGGTGTTTGATTGGGACAGTGTAGAGGGAGCTTTACTCTGTATCTAACCCCGTGCTGTACCTATCCTGGGAATGTTTGATGGGGATAGTGTAGAGGGAGCTTTACTCTGTATCTAACCCCATGCTGTACCTGTCCTGGGAGTGTTTGATGGGGACAGTGTAGAGGGAGCTTTACTCTGTATCTAACCCCGTGCTGTACCTGTCCTGGGAGTGTTTGATGGGAGGTGTAGTGGGAGCTTTACTCTGTATCTAACCCCGTGCTGTACCTGTCCTGGGAGTGTTTGATGGGAGGTGTAGTGGGAGCTTTACTCTGTATCTGGGGTAGGGGGGGATGCAGTGTGTGGGAACACCAGATATTATCGGAGTGATAACGTGAGGCGTCCCAGCCACACAGCCTCAGACTAACCAAATGGCCAGGTGCTTTATTGAAGAAGCACAATGTACTCAGTCTTGTGGGGGACAGGGAGGGGTGATACTGAGGGCTCGGGTGAGCAGAACCTAACCACATCTTTTTGATCTAGGTCAGGGACAGATGAAGCTGCGAATGCAGTCTCCTGGCCCACTCGCAATCCTGGCTGAAGAGGACAGGAGGAAGATTGAAGAAATCAAAGCAGAATTACTTCAAACATCCAATAATTTCAACCACTCCCAGGTAGGGTTGAGAAAGTTATTTGTTTCTGACTTGTGCTGTACCTGTTCTGGGAATGTTTGATGGGGACAGTGCAGAGGGAGCTTTACTCTGTATCTAACCCCGTGCTGTACCTGTCCTGGGAATGTTTGATGGGGACAGTGCAGAGGGAGCTTTACTCTGTATCTAACCCTGTGCTGTACCTGTTCTGGGAATGTTTCATGGGGACAGTGTTGAGGGAACTTTACTCTGTATCTAACCCCGTGCTGTACCTGTCCTGGGAGTGTTTGATGGGGACAGCGTCGTGGGAACTTTACTCTGTATCTAACCTTGTGCTGTACCTCTCCTGGGAGTGTTTGATGGGGACAGTGTAGAGGGAGCTTTACTCTGTATCTAACCCCGTGCTGTACCTGTCCTGGGAGTGTTTGATGGGGACAGTGTAGAGGGAGCTTTACTCTGTATGTAACCCCGTGCTGTACCTGTCCTGGGAGTGTTTGATGGGAGGTGTAGTGGGAGCTTTACTCTGTATCTAACCCCGTGCTGTACCTGTCCTGGGAGTGTTTGATGGGAGGTGTAGTGGGAGCTTTACTCTGTATCTAACCCCGTGCTGTACCTGTCCTGGGAGTGTTTGATGGGAGATGTAATGGGAGCTTTACTCTGTATCTAACCCTGTGCTGTACCTGTCCTGGGAGTGTTTGATGGGAGGTGTAGTGGGAGCTTTACTCTGTATCTAACCCCGTGCTGTACCTGCCCTGGGAGTGTTTGATGGGAGGTGTAGTGGGAGCTTTACTCTGTATCTACTCCTGTGATACACCAGTTCTGATTTGATATTGACCCCGGCCGCTGAAAATGATATACGAGTTGTGTGGCCTGTGTTTGGGTGAAGTGGAGAAAAATATCAGTTCTTTAATACGTGGTGAGGATTGATCATCAATATTCGGAAAACAACTTTTTTTCTCCTGAGCCAGTTTTGTCCGTGAGTGCGAGGAAACTGATTGAAGTGTTGCTGACTTTGGAATGCTCACTCTATCCTTTGTTCTGCCAAATATGAAAGTGAATGAATCCGGGATAAAATAAACAGAGTTTCTGCCTGCATTACTCTGTCCAAGCTGAGGCCCTCAGTGCATTCATCATGAGGTGTGTGTGTGTTAGGGTAACAGTTAGTAAACAGAAAGCAACAAGTCTGGACCTGACTCGTGCTCTCAGAGTTGGCCAATGGGAGACGAGCACAATTAGATATAGACAAGCCTGGAGACCGTTTCCATTAACAAGAACCAGCATTGTAATTCACTGCATGAGGGTAAAGTACAGTTTCTGCTGTTGTTGGTGTCTCTGTTTCCACTCCGTTTATAACTTTCATTTTCCATTTCCTCTTCCATTTGTATAACCTGTGCTAGCTACTCCTATTGAGTGGAGCAATTGTTCAGTTATGGTATAAACTTATCATTGGTTTATAACTTGTGATATTTAATCATGTTCAGTTTAAAATCAGTGTCATCTAATCATGTTGGCTGTTTGATTCCCTCCACAGCACTGCCCCTCCCTTTCTCTGTGGCATTATTCTGCTTTACCTGCCATCCCCACACCCCCAGAGACCGCTGTATTCCTCTGCCTGGCATTGCCTGCTGTTGTATAAAGAGTCAAAAGGTTCTGCTCCTTTTCGACAAACACCTTTAATTTACTTCACAAAACTCTTAACATTACATCACCTGACACAAAGGTCACCTGAAGCCCCTTTACATATCAGTGTCAATTATTGGATACTTAACATAAATGAGACAACTAATTGGAATGTCTCTTAACCCATTACTTAACATTGCCTGTCCCCTCTTTTTGTCACACTTTAAGCAGTTGTGCTTTGCAGTTTCTTCTCCAAACTCTGATGCTGCTCTGTCTGCCACACCCTTTATTGCCCATCACTCAAAGCAATCCGGGCTGTGTATTAAATGCCGGCCTTGCTAGAGACACTCTCATCCTCGGAAGAAATGAGAAAGAACTCTGCCTCCATAGCCCATCTTAGACACAACCCCTTTGATGAAGCCTTTGGCTATCCCTCCTAATTTCTCCTCCTTTAGCTCACCAGCCTTTTCCCTTCACAGCCAGGTGAAGTGTGTTGATTTCTTCTTAGAATATGTGATGCAAATGTTCTTTTTCTAACTTTCTACCGGCTCCTGTTCAGTCTAACCCGTCTGTATGGTGTATAATAGCAGTGATTTCTTCATGTTTAGTCGTCCAGGGACACTTCAGTTCAACCCTGAATGGGCAATGAAAGCATCACGTCCAAACTTGCCTGGCCCTTGTTCAGTGTATATATACACACACACACGCACACGCACGCACACACACGTGTGCACACAACCATGCACATGCGCACACAAGCAAATACGCATGCACACAAACGTACAGGCAACAAAACGTGCAGTTGTGCATTCAAATATCCACACTGCTACATACACACAAACACCGTTGTGCCCACGTTCACAAATATGTACATGGATGTGCACACAAAGGTACACATGCATGAAAATATATGTACCTATATATGTATAAGCAGGCACACAAACAAACATACATGTGCACATGCAAAGACACACACACACATATAGGTCACGTATCCTTTATCTGAAGCTATTGGGGCTGATTGTGTTTGGATCGTCAGATGTTTTTGGATCTACCATGTATGTGCTGGGCCTAGGAGAATGTGCAGACTCCGCACCGACAGTGACCCTAGCCGGGAATTGAACCAGGGACCCTGGAGCTGTGAAGCGACAATGCTAACCATTGTGCTACCGTGCCACCCTGAAGAGGATGTTTCCTCTTGTGGGAGAATCAAGAACGAAAATCATTGTTTAAAAATAAGGGGTCGCCCATTAAGGACAGAGATGGTGAAAAACATTTTTCTCTGATGGTTGGGAGTCTCTGGAACTCTCCTCACCAGGCAGTGGAAGGAAGATCAATTATTCTTCTAAAGGCATAGCAAGATAGATTCTTGATAAGCAAGGGGGTGAGAGGTTGTTAGGGTCGGCAGGAGTGTGAAGTTGAGATCAAAATTGGGTCACCCATGATCTTATTAAATGGCAGAGCAGGCTTGAGGGGCTGAATGGCCTGTCCCTCCTAATTTATATGTTTACAATCCCTAAACCTAGGCTCGCTACAGTCTGCAATTGTTTCTCTATTTGCCAACTCCTGCACCCTGTTAACGTCTTACCTGTTAACACTTATTACATGTGCAATATATAACTTTGCTTTAACATGCAACTGAACTGCACAGTCCTCGAGAAAAATATTGGTTTGATGATGTATGGATAAAGGATATTTGACTTGTATATATAGATGCTGCACATGCATATATATCCACACAAGTGTATATATATATATGTCTGCCCACATACACGCTGATGTATATGTACGTTCAAATGTGTATATGTGAATGTACATGTTTGCACATATGCGTGCACATATGCTGACACACACAAACACAGACACTTTGTTTTACCACAATAGTAACTGGTTAATGATCAGGAAGTTCATTATCACCCCCTTGACTCAGGGACGTTGTAATAAATTGCAGAACCTGATCACCTTTTTGCCAGCTGAGCTCAGTTAACTCCGCACCAATTGGGCACTGTAGCAGGCAGCTTCCCGTACACATCCCAAGCCAGGCCACTGGGTGGGGTTCACGAGGCTGTGACTCTGCACTCAGCCACATTCACGAGCTCAGCTTTCTTTATTGCAGGCGTGGATTGCTTCAGCAGCAGCTGGCGGGGTGTAAGTTGCTTTGCTTTAATTTTTAAATTCCTGTGGTGTGTAAACTCTCCACCGCTGTTTGATCCATGAAGTATGCTTACAGCCAAGAGTGTCGGCTACACATGGTGTGCAGCAAATGCATGCAGTTTATCCACTGGGTGTCTCCCTCCCTCTCTCTCTCTCTCTATCCTTCCCCGGTGATGCATGCTTTGAATCTGAGCTGACTGGCATGGATTGGAGGTTGGCTTTGCGCTTATCTTTGTGCAGTGAACCCAGTTAGTTAGGGGAATGAGAGGGGTGCCTGTCTCCTTGCGGAGCATGGTGCCTTGCAGATTTGACGTGTGAGTGTGATGCTGATGCAGGAATCGTTAATTCCGTGCATTCCATGCAAGAGACAGAGTTGTAGTTCACAGAAAAAAGCTTTTGAGAAATGCTGGCCAATATTCAATAGGAAGAGTGAGAAGACCCAATGCAAACTAAGTGTTACAATCTCAATGGGGACGCAAAAGCAACGAGAATTAGTAGGTTTTGTGCACACATTTCAGAGTGGTGGCTAATAAAGGGTCCATGATCCTGAACTTAAACAGAGAGCGTGCAAAAGCCCAGAGCCCGATGTAGAACAGCGTTTCAGCCCCAGCTGGAACATTGTGTCTAATTCTAAGCAGCAGACTTTCGGAATGATGTGCAGGCTCTGGAGAGAGTACAGAAGGGATTAACCGGAATGGTTCCAGGATTGAAGGATAACAGTAACTTGGAGAGATGGGAGAAGCTGGGCTGGTCCTCCAGAAAGTGGAGAAGGTTACGTGAGACTTGATAGAGGTGCTATAAATGGTGAAGGGTTTTGATGAGTAAATAAAGAGAAGCTGTTTCCAGTGACTGGGTCGATAATCACAGGGTGCAGATTTAAGGGGATTGACAGAAGAAGCAGAGTGCGGCATAAAGAAACTCATTGCATTAAAAGGTATTTAGGATTTGAAATGAGCTGTCTGGGTGGTGGATACAGATTCAAAAGTTAAATACTCAATGGCGAAACATTGCAGGGATGCGGGAAGGAGCAGGTGAGTGAGACCAACAGGATTGTTGTTCAGAAGAGTTTGTGCAGGCTTGGTGGGCAGAATGGCCCCCTCCTTTGCTGTATTATTCAGAGTGCAAGGCTCCTGGATCGGGGCTCCCAGTGGCTGAATGCAGTCAGTGCAACTGAGTGGGGTACAAGTAAACTATCTGGCACCTTGCAAGGACCTCAGTCATGTTCTATATTCCCTGCAGCTTAAAAGAATGGGACTTCTCGCATTGAAGCATCTAAAATGATTAAGGTGGCTTGACAGGGTAAATGCTGAGAAAATATTTCCCCTGGCTGGGGAATCTAGAATAAGGTCTCAGGACAAAGAGATTGGCCGTTTTGGACTGAGAGGAGGAGAAGTTTCACTCGGAGGATTGTGAATCTTTGGAATTCTCTGTCTCAGAGAACCGTGGATGTTCAGTTGCTGAGTGTATTGCGAGCTCAATAGGTTTTTTGTGTGTTAAAGGATTTAAGAGGTTAAAGATCAGCCATGATCTTGTTGGGAGGGCAGAACAAGCTCAAGGGGCTGATTGACCTCCTTCTGTTTCTGTGACATCAGTCGATGTCAGTGGCCTCGTAGCGGAGGAAAGCAGCCCGGGCCTCTGCTGCCCCAGCCCCTCATCGGCACTTTCCACCTAGAATCACAGAATTATAGAATTTACAACGCAGAAGGAGGCCACTCGGCCCATCGAGTCTGCACCAGCCCCTGGAAAGAGCACCTACCTAAGCCTATACCTCCACCCTATCCCCATAACCCAGTCACCCCACCCGACCTTTCTGGACACTAAGGGCAATTTATCCTGGCCAATCCACCTAACCTGCACATCTTTGGACTGTGGGAGGAAACCGGAGCACCCGGAGGAAACCCACGCAGACACTGGGAGAACATGCAGACTCCTCAAAGACAGTGACCCAAGCCAGGAATCGAACCTGGGACCTGTGAAGCAACTGTGCTAACCACTGTCCTACCATGCCCCCCGAACCTGGTCCAAGCTCATGCAATGAATAGTTCCCTTTTTAAAAAAAAAATGTAAATGATTTTTTTTCCAATTAAGGGGCAATTTAACGTGGCCAATCCACCAACCTGCACATCATTGTGGGGGTGAGACCCACGCAGACACGGGGAGAATGTGCAATCTCCACACAGACAGTGACCGGGGCCGGGATCGAGAAATGAATAGTTCCCTGGCTGAGCTGGCAGTGTGCAGCTGCGGATAGGAAACTGTGTTTGGAGATGGCCAGACCCTTAAGGTGAGAGTTGTCTAATCATAGAATGATTACAGCACAAAAAGGGGCCATTCGATCCTTGTGGTCTGAACTAGTTCTCTGGAAGAGCAACTCGGTAAGTTCCACACTCCTGCATTTCGCGGTAGATCTTATCCTTTCCGATAATGATCCAATTCCCTTTCACAAGCGCCCAATCAAATCTCCCTTCACCACGCTCTCAAGGAGTTTGTTCCAGCCTCAAACTAAAAGTGAGGCAGTGCTGAACAAAGAGATGAAATAACCTTTATGTTTTTGGCAGGATGGATGTTCAGTGGATGCTGAGGATTTATCGTTGCCGTCAGACCTTGCATCATCGGTAGACGCCTCACCAGAGATTGAGCCGGCCCCTCTCCCCCCTGCAACATTCCAATCTGTCAACACAGCACGGTCCCAGATCTCCAACCAGCTCCAGAAACTTTCCGACAACCTGTTTGATACCACTGTGCAGCTGCGGACTCCCCTGCGCAGGAACATGGACAAGCAGCTGAAAGCAATGGATCTGGACTCCCCTGTGAGTGACTGCACCCAGTCCCCTCCATCACAGCCTGCGAAACCCATCATCGCCATCACCTTCTCCTCTCGCAGGAAGCCCCCTTCCTCCAGCCCACAGTTCAGCACTCCGCTCCCAAAGGAGATTCCCATTCAACAGCAAGGGGCCACCAACAGATCTGATGAGGACTCTCCCAGCTGTATCCGGACAGTGAGAGAAGGCTTAGCCCAGCTGCCAACCCACATGTTCTGCCAGGAACAGGAGGAGCGCCGGCAAAGCGGCTCAAAGCAGAGTGATCAGCTTACCAGTGAGAGCAGTATTCAGGGACAGACCATGCCGGATACTGGTAAGCTGCCCTGTACCGACACTTCCACGGGACAGAAGCCCAGCTCCAACTCTCCAGATCCCTGTCACCGCTCTCCCACCAGGACTGTACTTTCACACATTCGGGTAACCCTTTCTCCCAAGCGGCCAGCTGCCTCCGGAGCTCTTCCTGATAGCATCCCCACACCGTCAGGGAACCTCAGGGTTGCAGAGACACAGCTGACAGGAGAAGGACCACAGCCAGCTCTTCCCCAGCACGACACTCCAGGCATGCCCTGTTCTGTTGCCTGTCAGCCAGCTGGCCAGGGGCCACCATACCCCCCTCTTCCCATGCCTACTCCGGCCTTTTACCCCAGCTTCCTGCCCTTGTTCGCCTGCCCCTCTGAAGGCAAGCCAGAGCCGAGGATTCCAATCACGCAGGATGGCAGCAAGGTGGACGTGTCCACTCAGACAATCATCCGGCCCTCATTGGAGCCGCCAGTTCCTGCTGCTGTTACGGTGGAGCAGGAGGTGTCGACACAAACCAGGAGAACCCCACCAGGTGTGACATCAAGGACGACTATCAGCACCACCGGCACCTCCAGCCACACACTGGCCACGCAGGGTACAGGTAGGTACCCATTCTACCAAACCGAGAAATGTGTATTCCAGAATGAGTTTGCAACCCTGTGGTATTGGACAGTGAGGACAGAAACTGATCTGTGAGAATTTATATCACTGGCATGGGAGAATAGCAACAGGAATAGGGCTCAGTGTCCTCCCTCAAACTAGCTCTGTCATCCCCTAGCCTCTTTATCTGCCCTGTTGATTCCAATGGTCATTTTTAACACTTTGATTGGATCACAAAGCTGTCTTGAACTCCACGGAAGATAAAGGCCACGCACCTACAGCTATTCTCCCACCCACCCCCAAAATGGTGTGTCCGGTTTTCCGACACGCCGCTCAGAGAAACACGGGCCGCCGTTTTTCACGGCGGCCCGCGATTCTCCGACCCGGATGGGCCAGGGACAAGGCCCGGCGGCCGAGTTTCCCGGTACGGCCCGCCTATCCCCCCGGGTAGGGGAGAATAGGGGTCCCGGGAGAGGCTTCCGACGTCGTCGTGAACCTCCAGGTTTCACAACGGCGTCGGGCCTTGCTGAGAGTTCCGCCCAAAGTTTCTCTAAACCGAACACCATTACTCTAAATGGACCCCAACCAATGCTCTGTACAACTGAAATATCACTTCCACCCCACAGTCTTGGATTAGGGCCAACATTTCATTAATTAGCTTTTAATTTGTTTTTGTACCTGGCCCATCAGCTTTTAATGATTGTGAATTGATGTGAGGTTCTCCAGAGAGTGAATGTCTCCACCTCGTGCGCGAGGTTGGGGCTGATACAGCTGAAGGTGGTATAGAGAACACACCTCACGAGGGCGAGGATGAGGCGATTCTTTGAAGGAGTAGAAGATGTGTGTGAACGTTGTGTGGGGGGCCCGCTAATCACGTTCATATGTTTTGGTCCTGTCCAAAGCCAGAGGATTACTGGAAGGAGGTTTTTAGGGTAATTTCTAAAGTGTTGCACATGGAACTAGACCCGGGCCCCCGGGAGGCCATATACGGGGTGTTGGACCAGCCAGGGTTGGAAACAGGTGCGGAGGCAGATATCATAGCCTTCGCCTCATTGATCGCCCGAAGGCGGATCCTGATGAGATGGAGAGCAGCCTCTCCACCCTGTGCCCCGGGGTGGTGGGGGGACCTGCTGGAATTCTTGACACTTGAGAAGGTTAAGTTTGAACTGAGGGGAAGGATGGAGGGGTTCCACAATTCATGGGCATTATTCATTATGCACTTTCAAGAACTGGATAACATTGAACATTAGTTGGGGCGGGGAGGGGGGTGGTGTGTGTTAATGGTGACTATGGGTGATTCCGGATTCCTTTTTGTCATTTGTTTAAGTAAACATGCGGGCTAATATTTGCTGTTTGGTGGGAGGAGGGGATCGTTGTTATTGATACGGGGATTGGCATATTTGTTACTGATTATTGTTTATTGTTGGTGGGTGTAAATTTGGGAGAACAAAAATAATTTAAAAAAAACAGTCTGAAACCATGAAACCATTATCGATCGTCATAAAAACCCATCTGGTTCACTAATGTCCTTTAGGGAAGGAAACCTGCCGTCCTTACCCTGCTCTGGCCTACATGTGACTCCAGATCCACAGCAATGTGGTTGACTGGTAAACGCCCGCAGGGATGGGCAACAAACGCTGTCCCAGCCAGCGACGCCCTCATCCCATGAACAAACTTAAAGAAAAAGCTCTTGGTTTCTCACTATTGCTGTTTGTCAGATCTTTCTCTGTATCAATTGGCTGTCATGTCCTACATTACAATAGTGACTGCACTGTGTTATGGACTCCGCTGATGTTCAATGCGAGGATTTCAATCGGCTGCCCTTCTAGCCTTGTTTTCAGGAGAGACTGTTTACTGCAGCTGGGTGTGGCTTGTACATTTAAAAACTTTGCTATTGTTAACCCCCCCCCCCCCCGGATTGTCAGATATTGACCAATTCCACCAATTTTGCTTCAGGCCCACGTCTCCAAGGTTACACTGTCTGCCCCCAAACAAGTCTCAGCCATTGCAAGAGTCATGTTGCAGTCGCCTTATTTTAAATCCCGTGCCTCCTCACTCGGTCCCACACTTTCCTCACTCTTGTTACGTTTAAAAGTCACAAATTCCCAACACCCAAGGGATTATGCTTTTTCAGACCCCCCCCCCCCCCCCCCCCCCCCCAATTCTGTTGAGAACCCCGCTGATGTTAAATGCGAGGGTTCCTAAAACCCAGTGGGGTAGCTTGGAACACCGGTTCTTAGTGGAGTATATTTTCATCCACATGGAAACATAGAAAATAGGAGCAGGAGTCAGTCATTTGGCCTTTTGAGCCTGCTCCGCCATTCAATATGATCATAGCTGATCCTCTAATTCAACAAAACACTCACGCCCTCTCCCTATACCCCTCGACACATTTTCGAGTCTTATCTATTTTCTACTTAAATATATTCAGTGATTTGGCCTCCACAGCCTCTGTGGTGGAGAATTCCGCAGGTTCACCATCCTCTTGAGTAAAAAAGCTTCTACTCATCTCAGTCCTAAATGGCCTTCCCCGATCCTGAGACTGTGACCCCTTGTTCTAGACCCCCCCCGCCAGCCGGTGAAAACAGCATCGCTGCGTCCTGTCTGTCCCGCCCTGTCAGAGTTTTATACAGTTCAGTGAGATCCCCTCTCATTCTCACAAAGTCCAGTGAATACATTTACCCAATCTCCCCTCATACGACAATCGTGCCATCGCACAAATCAGCCTGGTGAACCTTTGCTGCACTCCCTCTATGGGAAGTATCTTTTCTATGGTGAGAACAAAATGGCACACACTACCCCCGATGTGGTCTCACCAGGACCCCTCAGAGATGCAGTGAGGCATCCCTATCTGTTACTGGGGTATTTTCAGGGTCAGTTCTGTTACGTTTAGCTGGGGTATTTATGTGGTTATGAGGTTATCAGAAGGCCCCGCCTTCTCAACCTTGCCCCTCGCCTGAGGTGTGGTGCCCCTCGGGTTAAAGCACCATCAGTCAGCTCTCCTCCTCACAGGGGAAAGCAGCCTGTGGTCACCTGGGACTATGGTGACTTTACCTTTATTTATAAGGGCAGCACGGTAGCATAGTGGTTAGCATAAATGCTTCACAGCTCCAGGGTCCCAGGTTCGATTCCCAGCTGGGTCACTGTCTGTGCGGAGTCTGCACGTCCTCCCCGTGTGTGCGTGGGTTTCCTCCGGGTGCTCCGGTTTCCTCCCACAGTCCAAAGATGTGTGGGTTAGGTGGATTGGCCATGCTAAATTGCCCGTAGTGACCTAAAAAGTAAGGTTAAGGGGCGGGGGGGTTGTTCGGTTACGGGTATAGGGTGGATACGTGGGTTTGAGTAGGGTGACCATTGCTCAGCACAACATCGAGGGCCGAAGGGCCTGTTCTGTGCTGTACTCTTCTATGTTCTATGTTCTATATGGGTCAGTTCTGTTATGTTTAACTGGGTATTTATGTGGGTTGGAATGCTCTGGTATCTGTTCCTGGGGTATTTATATGGCTCATTTTGTTCTGTTCTCTTTAACTGGGGTATTTATACAGGGCAGATTACTCTTCTGTTTAACTGGGGTATTTGTCGGGGGCAGATTGTTCTGTTCTCTTTAACTGAGGTATTTATATGGATCAGATTGCTCTGTTCTGTTTAACTGGGGTATTTATATGGATCAGATTGCTCTGTTCTGTTTAACTGGGGTATTTATATGGATCAGATTGCTCTGTTCTGTTTAACTGGGGTATTTATATGGGTCAGATTGCTCTGTTCTGTTTAACTGGGGTATTTATATGGGTCAGATTGCTCTGTTCTGTTTAACTGGGGTATTTATATGGGTCAGATTGCTCTGTTCTGTTTAACTGGGGTATTTATATGGGTCAGATTGCTCTGTTCTGTTTAACTGGGGTATTTATATGGGTCAGATTGCTCTGTTCTGTTTAACTGGGGTATTTATATGGGTCAGATTGCTCTGTTCTGTTTAACTGGGGTATTTGTCGGGGGCAGATTGCTCTGTTCTGTTTAACTGGGGTATTTATGTGGGTCAGATTACTCTGTTCTGTTTAACTGGGGTATTTATATGGGTCAGATTACTCTGTTCTGTTTAACTGGGGTATCTGTCGGGGGGTAGATGTTGTGGTTTCTGTTGCTGCTTGCTCTGTTGTTGGTTGCTGAGATATTTTGAGAATGCTGTTTGTTGTATTGATGAGCTCATTACTGAGGGATTATGATCTCACTGCTGCAAGAATTCAGCACTTGGATTTCCTTTCACAGTTTGTGTTTGGCACCTTTAACGCTATGTTAGAGACAATGTGCTGTTGCCTGTATAGTGGGAGCCCGATATGCATCTGAGAATATAAAGCTAGTTGGTAAACTGGAGTGTAATAGATATCTGTTAACAAGGAATGTAAAACTAACACATCTGTGTGCTGGGAGGGAGCAGGGGGTCTGTGTGCCGGGAGGGTGCAGGGGGTCTGTGTGCCGGGAGGGAGCAGGGGGTCTGTGTGCTGGGAGGAAGCGGGGGGGGTCTGTGTGCCGGGAGGGTGCAGGGGGTCTGTGTGCCGGGAGGGTGCAGGGGGTCTGTGTGCCGGGAGGGAGCAGGGGGTCTGTGTGCCGGGAGGGAGCAGGGGGGGTCTGTGTGCTGGGAGGGAGCAGGGGGTCTGTGTGCCGGGAGGGAGCAGGGGGTCTGTGTGCTGGGAGGGAGCAGGGGGTCTGTGTGCCGGGAGGGAGCTGGGGGTCTGTGTGCCGGGAGGGAGCAGGGGGTGTGCCGGGAGGGAGCAGGGGGTCTGTGTGCCGGGAGGGAGCAGGGGGGTCTGTGTGCGGGGAGGGTGCAGGGGGTCTGTGTGCCGGGAGGGAGCAGGGGGTCTGTGTGCTGGGAGGGAGCAGGGGGTCTGTGTGCCGGGAGGGAGCAGGGGGTCTGTGTGCCGGGAGGGAGCAGGGGGTCTGTGTGCCGGGAGGGAGAAGGGGGTCTGTGTGCTGGGAGGGAGCTGGGGGTCTGTGTGCTGGGAGGGAGCAGGGGGGGTCTGTGTGCCGGGAGGGAGAAGGGGGTCTGTGTGCTGGGAGGGAGAAGGGGGTCTGTGTGCTGGGAGGGAGCTGGGGGTCTGTGTGCTGGGAGGGAGCAGGGGGGGTCTGTGTGCCGGGAGGGAGCAGGGGGTCTGTGTGCTGGGAGGGAGCTGGGGGGTCTGTGTGCCGGGAGGGAGCAGGGGGTCTGTGTGCTGGGAGGGAGCAGGGGGTCTGTGTGCCGGGAGGGAGCAGGGGGTCTGTGAGCCGGGAGGGAGCAGGGGGTCTGTGAGCCGGGCGGGTGCAGGGGTCTGTGTGCCGGGAGGGAGCAGGGGGTCTGTGTGCGGGGAGGGAGCAGGGGGTCTGTGTGCGGGGAGGGAGCCGGGGGTTCTGTGTGCCGGGAGGGTGCAGGGGGTCTGTGTGCCGGGAGGGAGCAGGGGGTCTGTGTGCGGGGAGGGAGCCGGGGGGTCTGTGTGCCGGGAGGGTGCAGGGGGTCTGTGTGCCGGGAGGGAGCAGGGGGTCTGTGTGCCGGGAGGGAGCAGGGGGTCTGTGTGCTGGGAGGGAGCAGGGGGTCTGTGTGCTGGGAGGGAGCAGGGGGTCTGTGTGCCGGGAGGGAGCTGGGGGGTCTGTGTGCTGGTAGGGAGCAGGGGGTCTGTGTGCTGGTGGAGCGCTAGGAGTCTGTGTTCTGGGTGAACGCTCGGGGTCTGTGAGCTGGGTGAACGCTCGGGGTCTGTGAGCTGGGTGAACGCTCGGGGTCTGTGAGCTGGGTGAACGCTCGGGGTCTGTGTGCTGGGAGGGAGCAGGGGGTCTGTGAGCTGGGTGAACGCTCGGGGTCTGTGAGCTGGGTGAACGCTCGGGGTCTGTGAGCTGGGTGAACGCTCGGGGTCTGTGAGCTGGGTGAACGCTCGGGGTCTGTGAGCTGGGTGAACGCTCGGGGTCTGTGTTCTGGGTGAACGCTCGGGGTCTGTGAGCTGGGTGAACGCTCGGGGTCTGTGAGCTGGGTGAACGCTCGGGGTCTGTGAGCTGGGTGAACGCTCGGGGTCTGTGAGCTGGGTGAACGCTCGGGGTCTGTGAGCTGGGTGAACGCTCGGGGTCTGTGTGCTGGGAGGGAGCAGGGGGTCTGTGAGCTGGGTGAACGCTCGGGGTCTGTGAGCTGGGTGAACGCTCGGGGTCTGTGAGCTGGGTGAACGCTCGGGGTCTGTGAGCTGGGTGAACGCTCGGGGTCTGTGAGCTGGGTGAACGCTCGGGGTCTGTGAGCTGGGTGAACGCTCGGGGTCTGGGAGCTGGGTGAACGCTCGGGGTCTGCGCTGAGAAGGCGCTAGAGGTCTGTGTACTGGGAGGACTGAGAGTGCTGTGTGGGTCTGTGTGCTGTGTGGGTCTGTGTCTGTGTGCTGTGTGGGTCTGTGTGCTGTGTGGGTCTGTGTGCTGGGGGGGTCTGTGTGCTGGGGGGTCTGTGTGCTGGGAGGAGGTTGGGGGGTCTCTGTGCTGGGAGGAGTCTGTGTTTTGGGAGTGGGCTGGGGGGGTCTGTGTGCTGGGGGGTCTGTGTGCTGGGAGGAGGTTGGGGGGTCTCTGTGCTGGGAGGAGTCTGTGTTTTGGGAGTGGGCTGGGGGGGTCTGTGTGCTGGGAGAGCGCTGGGGGTCTGTGTACTGTGAGGGTGCTGGGGGTCTGTGTACTGTGAGGGTGCTGTGGGTCTGTGTACTGTGAGGGTGCTGGGGGTCTGTGTGCTGGGAGAGCGCTGGGGGTCTGTGTACTGTGAGGGTGCTGGGGGTCTGTGTACTGTGAGGGTGCTGGGGGTCTGTGTACTGTGAGGTTTGCTGGGGGTCTGTGTTCTGGGAGGGTGCTGGGGGTCTGTGTACTGTGAGGTTTGCTGGGGGTCTGTGTTCTGGGATGGGGGCTGGGGGTCTGTGTACTGTGAGGTTTGCTGGGGGTCTGTGTTCTGGGAGGGTGCTGGGGGTCTGTGTACTGTGAGGTTTGCTGGGGGTCTGTGTTCTGGGATGGGTGCTGGGGGTCTGTGTGCTGGGATGGGGGCTGGGGGTCTGTGTGCTGGGATGGGGGCTGGGGGTCTGTGTGCTGGGATGGGGGCTGGGGGTCTGTGTGCTGGGATGGGGGCTGGGGGTCTGTGTGCTGGGATGGGGGCTGGGGGTCTGTGTGCTGGGATGGGGGCTGGGGGTCTGTGTGCTGGGATGGGGCTGGGGGTCTGTGTGCTGGGATGGGGGCTATTGGTGTCTGTGTACTGTGAGGGTGCTGGGGGTCTGTGTGCTGGGATGGGGGCTATTGGTGTCTGTGTGCTGTGAGGGTGCGAGTGGGTCTGTGGGCAGGGAATGTGTGGGCGGGGAATGTGTGGGCCGGGAATGTGTGGGCCGGGAATGTGTGGGCCGGGAATGTGTGGGCCGGGAATGTAGTACAGTTCTGTATACCTCAGCTGGATGACTAGATGTGGGTGAAATTGTGCAGCAACTGTTGTCCCAAAGCTCTTTTGGTTGAAGGATTTGGTTTGCACAGGGTGAATCCTCCTGGACTCTCCCCTGTAAACTCATTGCCTCTTTACATTTCTGAATGGAAAGTCCATCACTGCCTTGTGAAAGGGACTTGCAGGAAATGTTGCTGGGATGTTCTGATAGCAGCAATATCGGGTTTGATGATGTGGTGATCCCAGCTGAAAGGTAACCTGACAGGGTTCGTCAGCTGCCTGTTAACTGCTTCACCACACACCATCCTGCCCTTCCTGGAGTGGGATTAGGCTGGGTGAGTCCTGTCGGGAATCTTCCACTGCCTGCCTATCGATTTTACAGCTGCTGAGTTTATCTGGGACTTGTTCTTGCTGTTTGCTAGCTTGTTTATGCTGGATTATCACTCACAGGCTGATGGTGTGTGGCACTTCTGTCATTGGGACAGAAGGAGCAACTGGAACCGAGGTCCGCTCACAGATCCACCTGTCAAACTCAGTCAAATAAACTTCCCCTGAGGTGAACAAGCTTCACTTGAGGTTCCTGGACAAGGTTGATGCAGCGGCTCATTCCTATCCCACCCCAGCCACAACCCTGCAAATCTACTCCGTGTCTCGCCACTTCCCTCGGAGATTCTCAGTCAGTTTGATGATCCTCTGATAATGTCCTTTCCCAGACCAAACCCAGAACCCTCCCTGTGATCACTTAGATTTTATTAACCGGGGGCGTTGAGGACAGGAGTAAGGTGTTCATATTAAACTTGTTTAAGACACTCGTTATGCCTCATCCAGAGATTATGTCCAGTTCTAGACACCATACTGAGGAAGGATGTGAAGGTATTGGAGACAGTACAGAGGAGATTCATAAGAATGATTCCACGCATAAATAATTCTTGCAACGAGGATAGATTTGTTTTTCTGTTTTTCTTGGAAAAAAGAATGCTGAGAGGAGATTTGGTTAAGGTATTCAAGATACCGAGGGGTATGCACAGGTTGAATAGTGAGAATCTGTTGCCACTCAAGAGAGCATCAATAGCTAGAGGGCACTGATTCAGAGTAATGGCCAAAGGATTGAGGAAAAATAAGGGCGGCACCGTAGCACAGTGAAAATGAAATGAAAATCGCTTATTGTCACGAGTAGGCTTCAAATGAAGTTACTGTGAAAAGCCCCTAGTCGCCACATTCCGGCGCCTGTTTGGGGAGGCTGTTACGGGAATCGAACCGTGCTGCTGGCCTGCCTGGGTCTGCTTTAAAAGCCAGCTTTTTAGCCCTGTGCTAAACCAGCCCCAAACAAGTGGTTAGCATTGTTGCTTCACAGGGTCCCGGGTTCGATTCCCGCTTGGGTCACTGTCTGTGCGGAGTCTGCACGTTCTCCCCGTGTTTGCGTGGGTTTCCTCTGGGTGCTCCGGTTTCCTCTCACAAGTCCCGAAAGACGTGCAGGTTAGATAATTTGAACATGCTGAATTCTCCCTCTGTGTACCCGAACAGACACTGGAATGAGGCGACTAGGGGTTTTTCCACAGTAACTTCATTGCAGTGTTAATGTAAGCCTACTTGTGACAATAACGATTATTAATATTATTAAAATTAGTTTGACCCAGCAGGAGGTTGGAGGGGAATAAGGCAGGGGAGTGGGACAAGATAAAACACTCTTTCAGAGAGAGAGAGAGAGATTGCAGACCTGTTGGGCAGAATGGCCTCCTGCACTGTAAAGAATCTGTAATGTCTCAATGTTTTGAGTGCACCAGGCCCCCAAGCCTGATGTTGAGTTCCCCAGTGGGCGAGGCCTACACTGCACTGCTCCAGCAGAAGTGGCAATCAAAATAATGGCCAGCGATGCTCGATCTGCAGCAAATCCCGTTTGCGTTAGCTTGTGGACCTTGGGCTGTCTCCGGGGACCCCAGTGTGATAAGACAGAAGAAATAGGAGCAAGGAGTAGGCCATTTGGCCCACCAAGCCTGCTCCCCCCGTTCAATAAGATCGCGGCTGGTCTGAAAAGAGTTCTGCACTCCACTTTCCTGCCTGCAGCCCCTAACCCATGACTTCCTCGTTGAAATAATTCTGTCTAACTCAGTCTGGAATCTGTTCAGTGACCCAACCCCCGCTGCTCTGTGGATGAGAATTTAATAGACTAACGACCCTTTGAGAGAGGAAATTCCTCCTCATCTCCACAGTAAATGAGAGATCCCTTATTTTTTAAACTGGGCCCCTCGTTACAGATTATTTCCTTTCGTGTGGCATCCTCCCTGCGTTTAGCCTGCAAATCTGAGAATCTTTTATATCTCAATAAGATCACCCCTTCACCATCCGCATCCTTCCTCATAAGGCAACGACTTCAGTCCAGGAATTTGCCGAGTGAATCTCCTCTGAACTGCCTCCCAGTTGAAGTATATCCTTCCTCAAGTCGGGTGACCAAATCTGTACACCAGGTGGCGCAAAAAAAACCTATGCACAAGAACTCAAACAGCTGAGACACGCTGCAATATGTTTTCTTGCCTACAGATGTTCCTGTGCTGCTGCCATACAAACCTGCAGGTAGCACCAAATTGTTCTACATGCCGGACTCGAGGATAAGGAACAGGCTTGGCCAGTTGGATTCGGAGAGCAGCAGCG
Source organism: Scyliorhinus canicula (assembly GCF_902713615.1). Taxonomy (NCBI): domain Eukaryota; kingdom Metazoa; phylum Chordata; class Chondrichthyes; order Carcharhiniformes; family Scyliorhinidae; genus Scyliorhinus; species Scyliorhinus canicula. Next base: position 9,207,938 of record NC_052148.1, on the reverse strand, counting down.
AGAGCTGGCGAGCAGGTCAGTACCTGGACTTTACTCAACACGGTTCTGCAGATTCTGACCCTGTCGATTTGACCTCCGACCTGTTTCTCCTTTCAGATTCACAGGAGGCACCTCCCACTAGAATCCAGACGGAGGCCCTGGGAGTCAGGGGCTACGTTCCATCGAGCAAACTAACCACGCACAGAGAGAGAGTAAAGCGCAGCAAAGCAGCCCCGAGGAAGTCCAGGGAGAAGGAGGAAATTAGATTGTTAGAAAGAGGTGAGGATGGTCTGTGGAGATCGACACAATATCAGGCAGACATAGGTTGGAAACAATTCAATGCGGAACAGTGGGAAGTAATAAATGTCATGTATAATATATGTGCCACAGTTAATCCAATAACAATTTAATAAGTATTTATTTTAAATTAATTAACTGGTGCCTAAGCGTCACTTAGCGGGGTGCAGTGCTCTAACTATGAGATGTGGGAGATCCGGTCGACTGTGTCTGCAGAACGTGCAGACATTGGCAGCTCTTCACAGACCGCGTGGTTCGGTTGGAGCAGCAGTTTGATGCACTTAGGAGCATGCAGGTGGTGGAAAGCATCATAGATAGGAGTCATGGAGACGTGCAGACAAGGTGCAGGCAGACAGATGGGTGACCGCTAGAAAGTGAAGGCAGTCTGTGCAGGAATCCTCTGTGGCTGTCCCCCTCTCTAACAGGTATACCATTTTGGATGCTGTTGGGCCCCATAGCCTATCAGGGGAAAACAACAGCAGCCAGAACAGTGGCATCACAACTGGCTCTAATGCTCAGCAGGGGAGGGCAAAGTGCAGGAGAGCGATAGTTATAGGGGATTCTATAGTAAGGGGCACAGATAGACGCTTATGAGGACGTAAAAGAGACTCCGGGACGGTATGTTGCTCCTGGCTGCCAGGGTTCAAGGATGTCTCTGAACGAACACAGGACATAAGAACATAAGAACTAGGAGCAGGAGTAGGCCACCTGGCCCCTTGAGCCTGCTCCACCATTCAATTAGATCATGGCTGATCTTTTGTGGACTCAGCTCCACTTTCCGGCCCGAACACCATAACCCTTAATCCCTTTATTCTTCAAAACACTATCTACCTTTACTGTAAAAACATTTAATGAAGGAGCGTCAACTGCTTCACTGGGCAAGGAATTCCATAGATTCACAACCTCCTAAACTCAGTCCTAAATCTACTTCCCCTTGTTGTGAGGCTATGCCCCCTAGTTCTGCTTTCACCAGCCAGTGGAAACAACCTGCCTGCATCTAACCTATCTATTCCCTTCATAATTTTATGTGTTTCTATAAGATCCCCCCTCATCCTTCCAAATTCCAACGAGTACAGTCCCAGTCTACTCAACCTCTCCTCGTAATCCAACCTCTTCAGATCTGGGATTAACCTAGTGAATCTCCTCTGCACACCCTCCAGTGCCAGTACGTCCTTTCTCAAGTAAGGAGACGAAAATTGAACAATGCTCCAGGTGTGGCCTCACTAACACCTTATACAATTGCAGCATAACCTCCCTAGTCTTAAACTCCATTCCTCCAGCAATGAAGGACAAAATTCCATTTGCCTTCTTAATCACCTGTTGCACCTGTAAACCAACTTTCTGTGACTCATGCACTAGCACACCCAGGTCTCTCGTTTAAATAATAATCCCGTTTGCTGTTATTCCTACCAAAATGGATAACCTCACATTTGTCAACATTGCATTCCATCTGCCAGACCCTAGCCCATTCACTTAACCTATCCAAATCCCTCTGCAGACTTCCAGTATCCTCTGCACTTTTCGCTTTACCACTCATCTTAGTGTTATCTGCAAACTTGGTTTGGCCATGGTGCCATGAACCTGGCTGCTGCTGCCTTCCCCTGGTGAGCCATCTCCCTCAACAGTATCCAAAGCGGTATATCTGTTTTCAGGGAGATGACCGCAGGGGACACCTGCACTGCCTTCCTACTCTTGCTCGGTCTTTGGGTCACCCATTTTCTATCTCCCTCAGTAACTTTCACCTGCGGTGTGACCAACTTGCTAAACGTGCTATCCACGACCTCCTCAGCATCGCGGATGCTCCAAAGTGAGTCCATCCGCAGCTCCAGAGCCGTCAAGCGGTCTAACAAGAGCTGCAACTGAACACACTTAGAACATAGAACATAGAACAGTACAGCACAGAACAGGCCCTTCGGCCCTCAATGTTGTGCCGAGCCATGATCACCCTACTCAAACCCACGTATCCACCCTATACCCGTAACCCAACAACCCCCCCTTAACCTTACTTTTATTAGGACACTACGGGCAATTTAGCATGGCCAATCCACCTAACCCGCACATCTTTGGACTGTGGGAGGAAACCGGAGCACCCGGAGGAAACCCACGCAGACACGGGGAGGACGTACAGACTCCACACAGACAGTGACCCAGCCGGGAATCGAACCTGGGACCCTGGAGCTGTGAAGCATTTATGCTAACCACCATGCTACCCTGCTGCCCACTTGTTGCACGTGAAAGAGCCAGGGACAGTGGACTTGTCCCTGAGCTCCCACATTGCATACGAGGAGCATGACACGGGTCTGGGATCTCCTGCCATGTCTTAAACCTTAGGTAAACTTATACAACTACAATTTCAAAAAACGAAAGAAAAATAAATAAATTAGACAATGAAAAGAAAAACTACTTACCAGTCACTTACCAGCACCTCCTCCCCACCCAGCTTCGAATTCCCACCTAGCTTCAAATTCCCAAAATCACTCTTGGTTGTGCCTTCTCTGGCTCACTGGGAGTACTCACCCAGGGTCTCAGATGCTCCCTGGTTCTCTCACAGGCCAGAAGAAAGAGAGAGAACAAAACAGTAGAGAAAAAGCACCTTCTCCCACTCTGCACCGAATTACCTCACTGCACTAAATTACCAAGTTGCAATTCCCACTCTGGATGTGCCTCACTCACTCAGGCTGTGTCTTCTTGAAGGGGGAGGGTGAACAGCCAGAGGTCATAGTACACATAGGTACTAACGACATAGGCAGGAAGAGTGATGAGGTCCTGCAGAAGGTGTTCAAGGAGTTGGGCAGTAAACTAATTTCTGGACCATTGGGATCTCTTCTGGGGCAGGTGGGACCTGTACAAGAAGGACGGGTTACATCTAAACTGGAGGGGCACCAATATCCTGGCTGCGAGGTTTGCTAGAGTCACTCAGGAGGATTTAAACTCGTATGGCAGGGGGGTGGGAACCAGGGCGTTAGCTTAGAATGTGTAACAACTGAAGGGGAAATAGAGAACAAAAATAAGAGAACAAGAGACTCACAAACACACACAATCAACTTGCACACACTTGCACCCTCCCAGACTCTCTCACAATCACACTCATACTATTTTGAAAGTGGCAACACAAATGGACAAGGTAGTCAAAAAAGCGTACGGAATGGGACATTGAGTATAAAAGCTGGCAAGTCATGCTATAGTTGTATAGAACCGTGGTAAGGCCGTACATGGAATATTGCGCACAATTCTGGTCGCCACACTACCAGAAGGATGTGGAGGGTTTGGAGAGGGTGCAGAGGAGGTTTACCAGGATGTCGCCTGGTCTGGAGGATGTTAGCTATCTGGAGAGGCTGAATAGACTCGGACTGTTTTCATTAGAACGACGGAGGTTGAGGGGTGACCTGATAGAGGTCTACAAGATTATGAGGGGCATGGAAAGAGTGGATGGGCAGGCACTCTTTCACAGGGGGCATATGTTTAAGGTCCGTGGGGCAAAGTTTAGAGGAGATGTGCGAGGCAGGTTTTTTACACAGAGGGAGGTGAGTGCCTGGAACGCGCTGCCAGGGGAGGTTGTGGAAGCAGATACATTAACGGCGTTCAAAAGGCATCTTGACAAATACATGGATAGGATGGGTATAGATGGATACGGCACTAGGAAGTGCTGAGGGTTTTGGCCAAGGGTGGTATCATGACCGGTACAGGCTTGGAGGGCAAAGGGCCTGTTCCTTTGCTGTGTTCTTTGCTCTTTAAAGAAGGACATGGGAGTCGCTGGCAGGATCAATGCTGGTTGTCCAGCCTGATTTCCCTGAGCAGATGGAGGTTGTGACTGAAAGAATTAATGCTTTGTCTAGTTCAGAGGGCACTTAAGAGGGCACAATCACAAGGAAATGAGCGGTACGGTAGCACAGTGGTTAGCACTGTTCGATTCCCGGGTTGGGTCACTGTCGTGTGTGGAGTCTGCACGTTCTCTCTATGTCTGCGTGGGTTTCCTCCGGGTGCTCCGGTTTCCTCCCACAAGTCCCGAAAGATGTGCTGTTACGTAATTTGGACATTCTGAATTCTCCCTCAGTGTACCCGAACAGGGGCCGGAATGAATGAAATGAAATGAAAATGAAAATTGCTTATCGTCACAAGTAGGCTTCAATGAAGTTACTGTGAAAATCCCCTAGTCGCCACATTCCGGCACCTGTTCGGGGAGGCTATTACGGGAATGTGGCGACTAGGGGCTTTTCACAGTAACTTCATTGCAGTGTTAATGTAAGCCAACTTGTGACAATAAAGATAATTATTATAAATATATTCAATTCTCTAGCTCAACCACAGAATATCCAAAGTCCATCAAAGCTGGTTAAGTAGTTATGAAGTATAGTCATTGTTGTAACATAGGAAACGTGGCAACCAAGTTACACATATGGGAAGATTGAAGCAGTGGGATTAGTTTGGGATTGATACAGGGATAAGGGAAGATTGAAGCAGTGGGATTAGTTTGGGATTGATACAAGGATATGGGGAGAGAGTGCGGCAGTTGGATTAGTTTGGATTGATGCAGGACTATGGGGAGAGAGTGGGGCAGTGGGATTAGTTTGGGAATGATACAGGGACATTGGGAGAGTGGGGCAGTGGGATTAGTTTTGGGATTGATACAGGGATATGGGGGGAGAGTGGGGCAGTAGGATTAGTTTGGGATTGATACAGGGCTAAGGGGACGGAGTGGAGAAGTGGGATTAGTTTGGATTGATACAGGGCTGTTGGGAGAGAGTGGGCAATGGAATTAGTTTGGGATTGATGCAGGGCTATGGGGAGAGAGTGGGGCAGTGGGATTAGTTTGGGATTGATACAGGACTGTGGGGAGAGAGTGGGGCAGTGGGATTAGTTTGGGATTGATACAGGGCAATGGGGAGAGAGGGGGGCAGTGGGATTAGTTTGGGATTGATACAGGACTATGGGGAGAGAGTGGGGCAGTGGGTTTAGTTTGGGATTGATACAGGACTATGGGGCGAGAGTGGGGCAGTGGGATTAGTTTGGGATTGATACAGGGATATGGGGAGAGAGTGGGGCAGTGGGATTAGTTTGGAATTGATACAGGACTGGGGAGAGAGTGGGGCAGTGGGTTTAGTTTGGGATTGATACAGGACTGTGGGGAGAGAGTGGGGCAGTGGGTTTAGTTTGGGATTGATACAGGGATATGGGGAGAGAGTGTGGCAGTGGGATTAGTTTCAGATTGATACAGGGCAATGGGGAGAGAGGGGGGCAGTGGGATTAGTTTTGGATTGATACAGGGCTATGGGGAGAGAGTGGGGCATTGGGATTAGTTTGGGATAGATACAGAGCTATGGGGAGAGAGTGGGGCAGTGGGATTAGTTTGGGATTGCTACAGAGCTAAGGGGAGAGAGTGGGGCAGTGGGATTAGTTTGGGATTTATACAGGACTGTGGGGAGAGAGTGGGGCAGTGGGATTAGTTTGGGATTGATACAGGACTGAGGAGAGAGTGGGGCAGTGGGATTAGTTTGGGATTGATACAGGACTGTGGGGAGAGAGTGGGGCCTTGGGTTTAGTTTGGGATTGATACAGGACTGTGGGGAGAGAGTGGGGCAGTGGGATTAGTTTGGGATTTATACAGGACTGTGGGGAGAGAGTGAGGCAGTGGGTTTAGTTTGGGATTGATACAGGACTATGGGGAGAGAGTGGGGCAGTGGGATTAGTTTGGGATTGATACAGGACTGTGAGGAGAGAGTGGGGCAGTGGGTTTAGTTTGGGATTGATATAGGACTATGGGGAGAGAGTGGGGCCTTGGGTTTAGTTTGGGATTGATACAGGGCTATGGGGAGAGAGTGGGGCATTGGGATTAGTTTGGGATAGATACAGGGCTATGGGGAGAGAGTGTGGCAGTGGGATTAGTTTGGGATTGATGCAGGACTGTGGGGAGAGAGTAGGGCAGTGGGATTAGTTTGGGATTGATACAGGACTGTGGGGAGAGAGTAGGGCAGTGGGATTAGTTTGGGATAGATACAGAGCAATGGGGAGAGAGTGGGGCAGTGGGATTAGTTTGGGATTGCTACAGAGCTAAGGGGAGAGAGTGGGGCAGTGGGATTAGTTTGGGATTTATACAGGACTGTGGGGAGAGAGTGGGGCAGTGGGTTTAGTTTGGGATTGCTACAGAGCTAAGGGGAGAGAGTGGGGCAGTGGGATTAGTTTGGGATTTATACAGGACTGTGGGAGAGAGTGGGGCAGTGGGATTAGTTTGGGATTGATACAGGACTGGGGAGAGAGTGGGGCAGTGGGATTAGTTTGGGAATGATACAGGGATATGGGGAGAGAGTGGGGCAGTGGGATTAGTTTGGGATTGATATAGGACTGTGGGGAGAGAGTGGGGCAGTGGGATTAGTTTGGGATTGATACAGGACTGGGGAGAGAGTGGGGCAGTGGGATTAGTTTTGGATTGATACAGGACTGGGGAGAGAGTGGGGCAGTGGGATTAGTTTGGGATTGATACAGGACTGTGGGGAGAGAGCGGGGCAGTGGGATTAGTTTGGGATTGATACAGAACTGTGGGGAGAGAGTGGGATGTTTGGTTTGGTTTTGGATTTATAGAAGTGCAGTTGTATAGTTTTTTTTCATGTTGTCAGGCTTCTCAAGGTGATTCATAGGAAGATTTATTGAGTCAAATTAGCCAGAGTTTGTTATGCAGACATTTGGTCGAAGAGGTAGGTTTTAGAGAGGTGGGGAAAATTCCATCGCCCTGACCTTGACACCTGTAGATATGACCATCAATGGTGGAGCAAAAATCTTGGGTCAAGTATCGGAGTACAGTTTCTGGAGGGTTGTCGGGCTGCAGGAGATTTGAATACAAGGGTTATAATCTTGAAATCAATGAGTTGCTGGACTCGAGGGTAATGTGGGTTAATGGAAGAGGTTGAGGGTGAACGGGATTTGGTGCAGGTTAGGATAGGGGTCACCTAGCTTTGTGCTCACTTTTGGTTTCTGTGCAATCACTGCAGGTACCCGGCGTCAGCAGAGCAGCCTCACCGCTGGTGCAGGGACTTTACCTGAGAGTATGCCACTGCAGGATGTTGGTGACGGCGACTTTTCCACAAACACTCCTGCCAAAAACGACAGCAGGAGCCAGCGCAGGCCCCGGAACAGGTGTTCCCCACTTCACCCAGAGGCAACGCAGCGAGCATGTGAGCGAGAGCGAAGCAGCAGGGCGTCTCAATCATACCCAAGCGTGCGTCAAGCCAGACCTGTCAAAGTTGGCAACACAGTCTCACCAGTCATTCCGGGAGAGGCTCGGGGGGATTGGGAGTTGGACGAGGGGGTACGCCCAGTCCCCTCTTATCTGGAATGGGCAAAGATAGCTACCAGAAAGGCCCGACGTGGCAACTCTCGAGGTCGGCCAATTCCCACCGCCCGCTTCACTGAACTGGCTGACCATGCAAGCCCCCCAGCAGAGTGGAGCAGTGGCCCTCTGAGAGCTGGCCGAACAGAGAGGTACAGCAGCCTGGATGAACTCTGGCAGAGGTTTAAAGAGCGACAAAAGAAACACAAGAGGCTGGGTTCAAGCAGTGCCAGTGAACTTTCCCTGCTGGAACGCTTGGACGAGCTAGCTCGCATCCTCCGGAACCCAGTGCAGCACTCTCTCCTCTCCGCTGAGGGGAGGGATAGCCAGCGCAGGACGGCACAGAGAGGCAGGAGGTGCAGAGCGTGGGAGGACACGACGATGGTGGGACCATCTTCACCTTCTCCGGTTTCCCTGGCCACCCCAAAGAGTGAGAGCCTAGACTCCCTGGAGGAAATCTCCACTGACCGGATAAAGAAGATTCTTAACCACCGGCGGCACACGGATATGGAGAGCGGCCGTTCAGCTGGTCCATCCACAGCTGAGTCAGACACCACAGACGTGCAGACACAGACTGAGACGGGAAGCACCATCTCGACCATCGACACAGCACGCTTGGTCAGGGCCTTTGGGCCAGAGCGTGTCACTGTGCAGCCTCTCTCCCGCTTGTACAGCAGCATTGAGAAACAGAAAGGGAGCTCGGTTAATCGGAGGGAGAGGCCGAGGAGGGCAGAGAGTGACCAGGTGAGCGAGGGAGACTCTGTCCAGCTGGTCTCCCCCAGAATGATGCTGTTGAGTCGCTGGTACAGTATTGAAAGCAGTGACGTGCAGTTAAACAGCATGGTGAGGGCTAGCAATACTCGAAGGAGGCCATTCAGCCCTTTGAGCCTGATCAACCCATTAGATCATGTTTGATCTGTATCTTTTAAAAAAATAAATTTAGAGTATCCAATTCATTTTTTCCAATTAAGGGCAATTTATCGAGGCCAATCCACTTACCCTGCATATCTTTGGGTTGTGGGGGCGAAACCCACGCAAACACGGGGAGAATGTGCAAACTCCACACGGACAGTGACCCAGAGCCGGGATCGAACCTGGGACCTCAGCGCCGTGAGGCAGCAGGGCTAACCCACTGTGCCATCCGTGCTGCCCTTGATCTGTATCTTTTTTAAAAAAAATAATTTTTATTGGAATTTTTAACAGAAAATATAAAAATATAACAACAAGCAATAATATGCAACAAACTACCCCATAACACCCGCAACTCCCCCCAAACCGTAACAACACATGCATCCCATCCCCCCCCAACCCCAACAAGCGAACTTAACCATAAATTAAATAAATCAAATTTAAATACAATAAACAAACATAGTCATCGTCCTCCCCCCACCCCACCCCCCCGGGTTGCTGCTGCTACTGTCCCAGTACCCTGACGTTGAGCCAGAAAGTCGAGGAAAGGTTGCCACCGCCTAAAGAACCCTTGCACCGATCCTCTCAGGGCGAATTTGACCTTCTCTCGCTTAATAAAACCCACCATGTCATTGATCCAGGTCTCCACGCTTGGGGGCCTCGCATCCTTCCATTGTAGCAAAATCCTTCGCTGGGCTACTAGGGACGCAAAGGCCAGCACACCGGCCTCTTTCGCCTCCTGCACTCCCGGCTCTACCCCAACCCCAAAGATCGCGAGTCCCCATCCTGGCTTGACCCTGGATCCCACCACCCTCGACACCGTCCTCGCCACCCCCTTCCAGAACTCCTCCAGTGCTGGGCATGCCCAGAACATATGGGCATGGTTCGCTGGACTCCCCGAGCACCTGACAGACCTGTCTTCACCCCCAAAGAACCTACTCATCCTCGTCCCAGTCATGTGGGCCCTATGCAGCACCTTGAATTGAATGAGGCTAAGCCGCGCACACGAGGAGGAAGAATTAACCCTCTCCAGGGCATCAGCCCATGTCCCGTCTTCGATCTGTTCCCCCAGTTCCCCCTCCCACTTAGTTTTCAGCTCCTCTACTGACGCCTCTTCCACCTCCTGCATAAACTTGTAGATATCAGATATCTTCCCCTCTCCGACCCAGACCCCCGAGAGCACCCTGTCACTCACCCCCCTCGCGGGAAGCGCAGGGAATCCCTCCACCTGCCGTCTAGCAAATGCCTTTACCTGCAGATACCTAAACATGTTTCCCGGGGGGAGCCCAAATTTCTCCTCCAACTCCCCCAGGCTCGTAAACCTCCCATCGATAAACAGGTCCCTCAGCTGTCTAATGCCCGCTCTGTACCACCCCTGAAATCCCCCATCCATGTTTCCCGGGACCAACCTATGGTTCCCCCTTAACGGAGCCTCCATCGAGCCCCCCACTTCTCCCCTGTGTCGCCTCCACTGCCCCCTAACCTTGAGGGTAGCCGCCACCACCGGACTCGTGGTATACCTCATGGGAGGGAGCGGCCACGGCGCCGTTACCAGTGCCCCCAGGCTTGTATCCCCACAGGACGCGCTCTCCATCCGTTTCTATGCTGCCTCCTCCCCCTCCATCACCCACTTACGCACCATCGACACATTGGCCGCCCAGTAGTACCCCGAGAGATTGGGCAAAGCCAGCCCCTCCCCATCTCTACCCCGCTCCAAGAAGACCCTCTTCACCCTCGGGGTGCCATGCGCCCAAACAAATCCCATGCTGCTGCTGGTCACCCTCTTAAAAAAGGCCCTAGGGATAAAGATGGGCAAGCACTGGAAGAGGAACAAGAACCTCGTGAGAACCGTCATTTTGACGGATTGCACTCTGCCCGCCAACGACAGCGGTACCATGTCCCACCTTTTAAATTCCTCCTCCATCTGCTCCACTAGTCTGGTGAAGTTAAGCTTATGGAGAGCCCCCCAACTCCTGGCCACCTGCACCCCCAGGTATCTGAAACTCTTCACTGCCCTCCTAAAAGGGAGCCTCCCAATTCCCTCCTCTTGATCTCCCGGGTGCACTACAAATACCTCGCTCTTTCCTAAATTTAGCTTATAGCCCGAAAAAAAAACAAATTCCGCTAACAGCTCCATCACCCCCGGCATTCCCCCCTCTGGGTCCGCCACATATAACAGCAGGTCATCCGCATACAGCGATACCCGGTGTTCCTCCCCACCCCGCACCAGACCCCTCCATCTCCCTGACTCCCTCAACGCCATAGCCAGCGGTTCAATCGCCAGTGCAAAGAGCAGGGGGGACAGGGGGCACCCCTGCCTGGTCCCACGATAGAGCCTAAAGTACTCCGATCTCCTTCCATTTGTGACGACACTCGCCATCGGAGCCGCGTAGAGCAGCCTCACCCATTTGATGAATCCCTCCCCAAATCCAAACCTCTCCAGCACCTCCCACAGGTACCCCCACTCAACTCTATCAAACGCTTTCTCTGCGTCCAGTGCCACCACTATCTCCGCCTCCCCCTCCACTGCCGGCATCATGATAACATTGAGCAGTCTCCGCACATTCGTGTTGAGCTGCCGCCCCTTGACAAATCCTGTCTGATCTTCGTGTATCACCTCTGACACACAATCCTCTATCCTGGTAGCCAGGATCTTCGCCAGCAACTTAGCGTCTACATTGTGGAGCGAGATAGGCCTGTATGATCCACACTGCAAGGGGTCCTTATCCCGCTTTAGGATCAAAGAGATCAGTGCCCGCGACATCGTCGGGGGCAAAGCCCCCCCCTCTCATGCCTCATTGAAAGTTCGCACCAGCAGGGGACCCACCAGGTCTGCATACTTTTTGTAAAATTCCGCCGGGAACCCGTCCGGCCCCGGGGCCTTACTTGACTGCATTTGTCCAATCCCCCTGACTAGCTCCTCCAGCTTTATCGGCGCCCCCAGCCCCTCTACCAGCCCCTCTTGAACCCGTGGGAATCATAGCCTGTTCATGAAGCTCTCCATCTCCTCCTCGGAGGTTCCGACCGGTACAGTTCCTCGTAAAAGTCCCTAAAGACCCCGTTTACTTCTGTCCCCTTCTGCACTACATTTCCCCCTCCATCCTTCACTCCACCAATTTCCCTAGCCGCATCTCTCCTATGGAGCTGATGCGCCAACATCCTGCTCGCCTTCTCTCCATACTCATATACCGCGCCCTGCGCCCTCCTCCACTGTGTCTCCGCCTTTCTGGTGCTCAACAAGTCATATTTGGCCTGCAAACTGCGCCGTTCTCCCAGCAACCCTTCCTCCGGTGCCTCCGCGTATCTCCTGTCCACATCCAGGAGCTCCCCCACCAGTCTCTCCCTCTCCCTCCGCTCCCTCCTTTCCCTATGGGCCCGGATGGAGATCAGCTCCCCCTGGATCACTGCTTTCAGAGCCTCCCAGACCATCCCCACCCGGACCTCCCCCGTATCATTGGTATCCAGATACCCCTCAATGCTTCTCCGAACCCTCTTACACACCTCATCCTCCGCCAGCAGCCCCACATCCAGGCGCCAGAGCGGGCGCTGGTCCCGCGCCTCTCCCATCTCCAGATCAACCCAGTGCGAGGCATGGTCCGAGATCGCTATGGCCGAGTACTCGGCATCCTGCACCCTCGGAATCAATCCCCTGCTCAGGACAAAAAAGTCTATCCGGGAATAAACCCTATGGACATGAGAGAAAAAGGAATACTCCCGCGCTCTTGGTCTCCCAAACCTCCAGGAATCCACCCCTCCCATCTGGTCCATGTATCCCCTCAGCACTTTGGCCGCCGCCTGTCTCCTACCCGTCCTTGAACTGGACCGGTCCAGTGTGGGATCCAGCATTCCCCCCATGATCAGGCCCCCTGCCTCCAAGTCCGTGATGCGGCCCAACAATCGCCTCATGAAGCCAGCATCATCCCAATTCGGGGCATATACGTTCACCAGCCCCACCTTCTCTCCCTGCAGCCTACCCTTCACCATGATATATCTGCCCTCCTTGTCCGACACCACCTCAGCCGCCTCGAACGCCACCCTCTTCCCCACCAGAATCGCCACCCCCCGGTTCTTCGCGTCCAATCCTGAGTGATAAACCTGCCCCACCCACCCCTTCCTCAGACGAACCTGGTCCGCCGCCTTCAGGTGGGTCTCCTGGAGCATAGCCACGTCCGCCTTCAACCCCCTCAGATGAGAAAATACCCTGGTTCTCTTAACCGGCCCGTTCAGCCCCCTCACGTTCCAGGTAATCAGCCGGATCAGAGGGCAACCCGCCCCCCTCCCCCGCCGACTAGCCATAGCTTATCGACTGCTTGCCCCAGGCTAGCGCACCCCGCCCGACCCGTTCCCCATGGCGATAACGCCTCTCCTCTTCCCCACCGGCTCCTTCCTGGTCATTCCAACAGCAACCCGGTATCCCCCCCCCACCCCCTCCCCCAGGCTAGGACCCCTCCTAGCCGCGACGCACCCTCCATAGTACTTCTGTGAGTCAGCTGACTTCTGCTGACCCCGGCAGCTCCCGCCAACGCCCATCCCCTCCCGGCATGGGGTCATCCCCCTCTTGCCACACCTCCTTGGCATTGCTGCAGCGCGGGAAAGAAGACCAGTAGAGGCCCCACCGCCAGCTCCACCCCCCCCCGCCTCGCAGCGCGGGAAACCAGAGGAAAGCCCGCGCTTTCACACTGCCACACCCCACCCTTCTGACGCAGTTCCCCAAAATCCAGTTTCACTTCAATCCCCAGCCCCGTACAGAACATATAAAACACAAACCCCCAACATTCCCCACTAACCCACAAACATACCCAGCAGACAAACCCACCCGTAAACAGAGCAAAAAGAAAACCAGCATACATAACACACACATGTTGAAGTTAAAAAAGTTGAAACAAAACAGCAACAGCGGAAACAACAACGGCCATAGTATGTCCCCAGACCCTAGTTCGAGTCCAGCTTCTCCGCCTGTACAAAGGCCCACGCCTCCTCCGGGGACTCGAAGTAATGGTGCCGGTCCTTGTATGTCACCCACAGGCGCGCAGGCTGCAACATTCCAAACCTGACCTGCTTGGCATGAAGCACCGCCTTCGTCCGGTTGAACCCGGCCCGCCGCTTAGCCACCTCCGCACTCCAGTCCTGGTAGGTCCTCACTACCGAATTCTCCCATTTACTGCACCTCTTTCTTGGCCCAGCGCAGCACACACTCCCGGTCACTAAATCGATGGAACCGCACCAGCACCGCCCTCGGGGGCTCATTTGCCTTGGGCCTCCTGGCCATCACTCTGTGAGCTCCCTCAAGCTCCAGGGGCAAATGGAAGGACCCCGCTCCCATCAACGAGCTCAGCATCGTGGTCATATACGCCGGGCAATCCGACCCCTCCAGCCCCTCCGCCAGGCCCAGGATCCTCAAATTCTTTCACCTCGTGCGAACGTCCAGCTCCTCCAAGGGGTCTTGCCACTTTTTATGAAGTGCCTCGTGCAACTCCATTTTCCCCACGAGGACCACGGCCTCCTCCTCCCTTTCAACGGCCTGCTGCTGCAACTCCCGAATAGACACCTCCTGGGCCGCCAGGGTCCCAAGCAGCTTGTTCGTAGTTGCATTCATGGAGTCCAGCAGCTCAGCCTTCAGCTCCGCAAAACAACGCAGGAGAGAGGCCTGCTGCTCCTGCGCCCACTTCCACCAGTCCTCGGGTGTTGCGCCGGCCGCCATTTTGTTCTTGTTCCCCCGTTTTTTTGGGGGAGCTGCTGCAGCTTCTTTCTTCGTCCCACTCCGGGTGAGCACCATATAGTGTGGGGCAAGTTCCTCCAGGCACCTTCCCCCACCGGGATGCGTTAAAACAGCGCCGTTTGGGGCCCTCGAAATGGCCCAAAAGTCCCTAACTAGCGGGAGCTGCCGAACGTGCGGCGTAGCTCCGCATAGCCGCACCGGAAGTCTCCTTGATCTGTATCTTAACCGTCTGCCTGTCCTGGTTCAACAAAGAACCATCCAGCACAGGAACAAGCCCTTCGGCCCTCCAAACCTGCGCTGATTATGATATTTGTCATAACTAAAATCTTCTGTACTTCCGGGGTCCGTGTCTCTCTCTTCCCATCCGATTCAGGTATGCGTCAAGGTGCCTCTTAAACGGCACTATGGTATCTGCTTCCACCATCTTGCCTGGCAGGCACTCACCACCCTCTGTGTAAATGATTGCCTCGCATATCTCCTCTAAACGTTCCCCTTGCATCTTAAACCTATGTCCCCTAATAACTTTTCCAACTCATAATTTGATAAACCTCTCTCAGGTCTCCCCTCCACCTCCATATGTACCCTCTCCAAAATATCCACATCCTTCACATCGGGCCTCACGGTAGCATGGTGGTTAGCATAAATGCTTCACAGCTCCAGGGTCCCAGGTTCGACTCCCGGCTGGGTCACTGTCTGTGCGGAGTCTGCACATCCTCCCCGTGTGTGCGTGGGTTTCCTCCGGGTGCTCCGGTTTCCTCCCACAGTCCAAAGATGTGCGGGTTAGGTGGATTGGCCAGGCTAAATTGCCCGTAGTGTCCTAAAAAGTAAGGTTAAGGGGGGGGGGGGTTTTGGGTTACGGGTATAGGGTGGATACGTGGGTTTGAGTAGGGTGATCATGGCTCGGCACAACATCGAGGGCCGAAGGGCCTGTTCTGTGCTGTACTGTTCTATGTTCTATGTTCTTGCGGTGTGGCAACTAGAATTGTACGCAGTATTCCAAATGTGCCCTAACTAAGGTTCCATGCAGCTGAAGCCTGACTTGCCATGCTCGATTCCCCGACCGATGATGGCAAGCATGCCGTATGCCTTCTTGAATACCTTATCCACCTGCTTTGCCACTTTCAGTGACCCGTGTCCCTGTACGCCCTGATCCCTCTGCCTGTCAATACTCTTCTGCCATTTACTATATATATTTCCCATCAGTATTAGACCTTCCAAAATACTTTACCTCACATTTGTCCGGATTAAACTCCATCTGCCATTTCTCTACCCAAGTCTCCATCTGTATCCCCTGACAATCCTCTTCATTATCCACAACTCCACTAACCTTTATGTCATCCGCAAACGTTCTTATCAGACCTTGCCCAACAAAAATCTATCACTCTGATTTTTGAAATTTAAATGCATCCCCAGCAAGATTTTATTTTTGGAGTGGGGGGTGGGGGGGAGAGACCCATTCCAATCTGTGTGAGAAAGTGCTTCCTGAGTGAGTGACCCCCCCCCCAGGAAATAGCTTCTCTATCTACCTACAAAATCCTTCAATAATCTTAAACATCTCAGTTAAATCATCCCTTTAATCTTCTACACTCCGGCTAATCCAATCTAGTCTATGCAACCTCTCCTAATTAATTGGGGATTATTCTGGTGAATCTGCAGTTTTCCCTTCATGGCTAATATATTTGAGCTGAGGTGTGGAGTGCAGAATGGAATACAGGGTCTGACTGAGGCTCCGGACAGCTGAAGCTTCAATTCAAATTCCAGTCCCATTCAGATAAAGGCCAACATTATACAGTCGTCCCCCGTTATACCGCGCTCCGCAATACCGCGGTTCGCGATATACGGCGGGGGGGCTTATGGACCCCAATTTACTCGAAACTTACTTGCACTGGGATAAGGGGACGGAGCTGGGGCAACTTCAGGTTTCCAGTCGGGGAGCGGATTATTTTTAGCAAAACAAGCCTGCCCAGAAAGTTGCTAAATGTCAAAGTTTGCAAAGTTAATCCTTCACCAATTGTCAGTTAACTGCGGGTGGCTGGATTGCTGACAGCAGCGAGAGTGATGGGCTGCATTCAGGAAGTTTTAAAGTTGGATGTTGACATCTAAACGACACATTTACATTAGTCACTGCCCAGGAAAGTGTGCCGAAAGCTGGCAATCTTCTCCTTTTTAAACCTGTCTCAATAACCGTGTGGACCTGCAGTCACTTGCCCTGTGGTCTCTGCTCCGCTTCGAACAGTCTGCGATATACGGCGGGGGGGGGGGGGGGGGGGGGGGGGGGCTTATGGGAGGCTGTCTACCAATAACCCTGAAATGTTTAAATTAAACAACCCCCATCGTGGATATCCGCGGCTCGGATGTAACGCTGGTGGCTGTCTTGGACCCCAACACCCGCGTTATAACGGGGGACTACTGTACTCATCGTTTGAGCTACTTTTGTCTTATCATTTCTGGTCAATCACAATTCAGTCATGTTGGATTTGTTTATTGTCACATGTACCGAGGTGCAGTGAAAAGTATTTTTCTGTGAGCAGCTCAAACAGATCATTAAGTACATGAAAAGAAAATAAAATAAAAAGAAAATACTTAATAGGGCAACACAAAGTGCACAATGTAAATACCTAGACACCGGCATCGGGTGAAGCATACAGGAGTGTAGTGTTAATTGGGTCAGTCTGTAATGTAATGATCTGTGTGCCAACACTGACCCAGCACCTTGCTGTTAGGACCAAAAACCCTGGTTAAACTTCCACTCTTCAACTACTCCCTTCACTCTCTGCCCTGATATGTAGAACCCTGCCACGTTCTCTGAGGGAAGAGAGTGGCGGGCTCGCAGGGTGCCGCTCTGCAGTCAGCTGCCCCCTCCCCCCCGATCTTGCTCTGGCCCACCGATCACTACTGTGTAAGAGGGACAGCAGCTGCAGCCCCCACCCCACCCCCGTTACTGAAGCAATGTGACTATTCAGCCATATCTCCTGCCTTTGCCTCCACAGGTCACTGGAGCACAGGACTTCACTGCAAGTACATCCGAATCTACATCCACTCCGAGCCCCTCTGCCCACCCCCCACATGGCCCCTCCAGCAAACTCATCAACAGGAGGTGCACTAGGCTGGTCAACCAGGGGGTGCAGACCGGTAAGTGCCTGGGAGGAGTTGGTCTGTTGTTTGGTGGGAAACAAGCCACACGGGGCAGGGAGAATCTGGAACCTCATCCCAGATCTTTAAAAACACTCGCTGCTCTGTAGCACTTTTCATGACCCCCCCTTAATGTCCCAAACGGCTTCATATCAAATCCAGTAAGTATACAGCACTCTCTCCGCTCCTCAATCGAGCAACCCAAGACATAGCTAGAGGGTTTGAAGATTCCTGAATTAATGAGCAGTACCTTGAGGGTAGCAGTCGGTGAGCAACATACATATTGGCACAGGGTCAAGCAGATTAGAGAATTAAACATGTAACTCAGAGTTTCATGTGGAGAAGGGATTTTGATTGTGAGGCACTGGAACTGGGGAAAGAGGGAGCTATTCCGTTGAGATGGGCTCAACCCAAACAGGGCTGGGATTAATGTTCAGGTGAATGGTGTAACCCATGGTTGTAGATCAGACATTGAAACAAAAAGGATGGGAAGGGTCAACAGGTGAAGGGACTTTTCGAAATCCAAAGAGAAAAGTCAAGGCAATAGAGCAGTTTATCAGCTTGGGTAAAGACAGAGTGAGACTGGGAGAGGGTGTTTAATGGTAATAGTTCATTTGTGAATAAGGTCCATGCCAGTCATAACGGATTAGAATAAATGAAATGAAAGTTTTTTTCCAATTAAGGGGCAATTTAGCATGGCCAATCCACCTAACCTGCACATCTTTTGGGTTGTGGGGGTGAAACCCATGCAGACACGGGGAGAATGTGCAAACTCCGCACGGACAATGACCCAGGGCCGGGATTCGAACCCGGGTCCTCAGCGCCGTAGTCCCAGTGCTAACCACTGCGCCACGTGCCACCTTAAATGAAAGGTTCTTTAACCGAATACCCAAACCAATGTCAGCACGATGGACAAACTCGTGGCACAGGACTTTGAAGGGGTTGACGGTGTGAAACCCGGACTGTGGGACCAAGAACATGGACGCAGTCTCCTTATCGGGGATTAATCCTTTAGGACTGAGGAGGAGCAATTTTGAGTGGAGAGCAAGAATCTTAAACGTATAGAAAATCAGCTGCTGAGTATGAGGGCAGAGGCTAACTGTCCAATGATAACTAGTTCCCAAACAGTGGGAAATATTTAAAGAAACCATTCGGAAAGTTCAACAAAAATACAGTACTTTTAAAAAAAAAAATAAAAGCTTTGTGAGAATGATTGATCTGTAGCTTACTGTGGAAGTTATGGAAAATATCAAATTAAAAGAGGCTGATAACGTTGCCAAGAGTGGTGAGTCTGAGGATTGAGAGCTTTAGAAACCAGCAAAGGGTGCACAACAATTTGATTAAAAAGGGGGAAAAATAGAATTGAGAGTAAACAAGCTAGAAATATTAAAAGATTGTAAGAGTTTTTACGGTACAGTATATAAAAAGGAGAGTAGTTAAAGTAAACATTGGCCCCTTAGGACAGGAAACGTTATCACAGATGTTACGACAGTAAACATCATCACAGATGTTGATATAGGAAAAGTTATCATCGATGTTTCGAGTTATCATAGATGTTACGATATCCTGGCGAATGCGCGGTCAATTCCAGCCCCACTTGACCCAGGGGCACAACAGTTGAAATTAACTCTTCATTTTAAAAATACCTAAAGTCTTTGGCTGCCCAATAACTACAGTCATCAAGTTTGTAAGCAGCACAGTAGCGCAAGTGGATAGCACTGTGGCTTCACAGCTCCAGGGTCCCAGGTTCGATTTCCCTCTGGGTCACTGTCTGTGCGGAGTCTGCACTTTCTCCCCGTGTCTGCGTGAGTTTCCTCCGGGTGCTCCTGTTTCCTCCCACATTCCAAAGACGTGCAGGTTAGGTGGATTGGCCATGCTAAATTGCCCTTAGTGACCAAAAACGTTAGGAGGGATTATTGAGTTACGGGGATAGGGTGGAAGTGAGGGCTTAAGTGGGTCGGTGCAGACTCGATGGGCCGAATGGCCTCCTTCTGCACTGTATGTTCTATGTTGGAAATTTAAACACAATTAATTGTTATTGCGGATGACACAAAGATTGGTGGAATTGCGGATAGAGATGAGGTCAGTCGGAGGATACAGCAGGATTTAGATCATTTGGAGACTTGTGCGGAGAGATGGCAGATGGAGTTTAATCCGGACAAATGTGAGGTAATGCATTTTGGAAGGTCTAATACAGGCAGGGAATATACAGTGAATGGTAGATCGCTCATGAATATTGACAGTCAGAGAGATCTTGGTGTACAGGTCCACAGGTCACTGAAAGGGGCAACACAGATGGAGAAGGTAGTCAAAAAGGCATATGGCATGCTTGCCTTCATTAGCCGGGGCATTGAGTATAAAAATTGGCAAGTCATGTTGCAGCTGTATAGAATCTTAGTTAGGCCACACTTGGGGTATAGTGCTTAATTCTGGTCGCCGCACTACCAGAAGGATGTGGAGGCTTTAGAGAGGGTGCAGAAGAGATTTACCAGGATGTTGCCTGGTATGGAGGGCATTAGCTATGAGGAGAGATTGAGTGAACTTGGTTTGTTCTCACTGGAACAAAGGAGGTTGAGAGGCGACCTGATAGAGGTCTACAAAATTATGAGGGGCATAGACAGAGTGGATAGTCAGAGACCATTTCCCAAGGTAGAGGGGTCAATTACTAGGGGGCGAGGGGCAAGGTTTAGAGGAGATGTGCGAGGCACGTTTTTTTCCACGTAGGGTGGTGGGTGTCTGGAACTCGCTGCCGGAGGAGGTGGTGGAAGCAGGGACGATAGTGACATTTAAGGGGCATCTTGACAAATACATGAATAGGATGGGAATAGAGGGATACGGACCCCGGAAGTGTCGAAGATTTTAGTTTCGATGTGCAGCATGATTGGCGCAGGCTTGGAGGGCCGAAGGGCCTGTTCCTGTGTTGTACCTTTCTTTGTTCTTTGTCACAAGTAAGCCTACATTAACACTGCAATGAAAGGGCGGCACGGTGGTTAGCACTGCTGCCTCACGGTGCCGAGGTCACAGGTTCGATCCCGGCTCTGGGTCACTGTCCGTATGGAGTTTGCACATTCTCACCGTGTTTGCCTGGGTTTCACCCCCACAACCAAAAGATATGCAGGGTAGGTGGATTGGCCACACTAAATTGCCCCTTAATTGGAAAATAATGAATAGGGTACTCTAAATTTATAAAAACACTGCAATGAAGTTACTGTGAAAGTCCACTAGTTGCCACATTTCGGCACCTGTTCGCATATACAGAGGGTGAATTCAGAATGTCCAATTCATCTAATAGCACGTCTTTCGGGACTTGTGGGAGGAAACCGGAGCACCGGGAGGAAACCCACGCAGACACGGGGGAGCATGCAGACTCCACACAGACAGTGACCCAAGCCGGGAATTGAACTCTGGTCTCCGAAATGGGTAGCAAATACAGCTGGTTAACTATTATCTAATTTCTGACACCCCTCTTTAACTTGCCCCACCCGTTACATACACAAGACAGACAAATACAGAGGGGAAAGAGGGGTGTAAATATAATGCTTAAAGTAAAAGGATAGAAATCTCTGTTTCAGATTTACGTCTTCCAGTTAGATTTGGTCTAGGCCTCCAGTTGGAAATCTGCTGCCAGTCTGTAATGGTTTTCACTGTAGACTCATCAGAGTCTAGAGACTTTTCTGCAGACTCAGATACCTCTGGCAGGGAACATTTGGGAGAGAGAGGGGGCAACACAGCCCCTCCTCTCAACAAACGGGAGCTTTCTGCTGGAAAAAAAGCCCCAACTGGCAGGACCCAACCGTTGTCTGTTGCCGGGCAGAATACGGTCCGTAGACAGTCCATTGGCCACCAGTCAACCAATTGAACCAAATCCCTCCAATCTCTCAGGTGCCATAAAGTCTGAGTTCTGTTCAGAATCTAAATCTTCATAGCACAGTGTACAATTTTGCAACTTTTGAGTTGCTCGGCTCAACTTCAAGGTATATATCCATTAAAGAATCATGGATCAAAAATGATAATGGCAAAGTAAAGAGATAGAAAATAAGAAAATCAACAGGAAGGGCCCTTAACATAGGGAACAAGGAAATGACAAAGACACTAAAATAGTTTGCATCTGTATTCACAGTAGAAGACACAACTTACATAGCAGAAACCAAGGGTAACCCATGACTAATTATCAGCCGACTAACATTGTTAGAGGAACTTAATGAACTAAGATACTAAAAGGCCTGAAACTTTAAATGTTGTTCAGTGAGCACAGTGAGAAGTCTTAGAACACCAGGTTAAAGTCCAACAGGTTTGTTTCAAACACAAGCTTTCGGAGCACTGCTCCTTCCTCAGGTGAATGAAGAGGTGGGTTCCAGAAACATTTATATAGACAAAGTCAAAGATGCAAGACGATACTTTGAACGCGAGCATTTGCAGGTAATTAAATTGGGCCTATATTCTCTGGAGGTTAGAAGAATGAGAGGTGATCCCATTTAAGCCTACAGTCGACAGAGTAGACACTGAGAGGTTGCTTCCCCTGGCTGGGGAACCTGGAAAAAGGGATATTTTGTGATAATGGCCCTGCTGGCTCTGCCCCCTGCTGGCTCTGCCACCCCCCCCCCCCCCCCCCCCACCCCCCAACCAGGCCACCACGTCCCGTCTCGTCCTACCACATTTTGCCCCGACCTGGCCTCACCGTCCCTGGCCCTATCCCTTTGCCCTTCCTTGCCTGCAACTCCGCGCCCCCCTCGCATTGCCCCCCCCCCCCAACCTGACCCTGCCTTACCCTGCCCTGCACCTACTCCTCATCTGCACCCCACACCCCGACCCCACCTTGCCCTGCATCTACTCCTCTCCCGCCCCCTCGCACTGCCCCCCCCACCCTGACCTCGCCTTGCGCTGCCCTGCACCTACTCCTCATCTGCACCCCCTCCGCACTGCCCCCACACCCCGACCCCGCCTTGCCCTGCACCTCCTCTACCCCGGGCCCCTCCTCCACCCTGGCACTCCTCACCCGGAACCCCCATCTCGCTCAGCCCCTGGCCCTGCATTAACTCACCCTCTCCCCTGCTCCTCAATGTGCCGGTTATACCTGTTATAATCGAGGCAGGTTCTCCCACCTTTCTCTGTTTATAATAAGTGCTGCTTGAATGTCTTTTGCCAGAGTCTCTGGAGATTGTCCCAAGTGAGAAGGGGAGACGGACCCGCGATGTAGGAGTGACCTTCCCTTCACCAGATACAAACCCCAGTCTTCACCGTCCCGCTGCCCTGGGCAGCCAGCGTCAGCACTCTGCCTCGCCCACTGGCCGTAAATCCTCCAGTGCCAAGGACAGGAAGAAGAAGGGCAGCTCGCAGACTGTGAGGGGCCCCGGGCAAGGTGGCAGGACGTCAGCTGGGCCAGGTAAGCTATCATTCCGCCGAGAGTCAACCACTCGGTTCGTCACCAAGTGTCTGAATGTGATTGCTGCATTGCTGCTCTGTAAACGGTTTGAGGAATATGAAGTAAAGGTGGAGAAATGGAGATTCAAGGTCAGCTGAATGGCCTCCTCCTGTTCCTGTGTAACAGGTTCGAGGGGCTGAATGGCCTCCTCCTGTTCCTGTGTGACACATTCAAGAGGGGCTGAATGGCCTCCTCATGTTCCTGTGTAACTCAAGATCAGCTGAATGGCCTCCGCCTGTCCAAACCACTAGCCCCAAAATCTAAACTGTTTTGAGAATATATACGTCCATTATTATTGGGGTAAGCACGGTAGCATTGTGGATAGCACAATTGCTTCACAGCTCCAGGGTCCCAGGTTCGATTCCGGCTTGGGTCACTGTCTGTGTGGAGTCTGCACGTCCTCCCCGTGTGTGCGTGGGTTTCCTCCGGGTGCTCCGGTTTCCTCCCACAGTCCAAAAGATGTGCACATTAGGTGGATTGGCCATGATAAATTGCCCTTAGTGTCCAAAATTGCCCTTAGTGTTGGGTGGGGTTACTGGGTTATGGGGATAGGGTGGAGGTGTTAACCTTGGGTAGGGTGCTCTTTCCAGGAGCCGGTGCAGACTCGATGGGCCGAATGGCCTCCTTCTGCACTGTAAATTCTATGATAAGATTTTTTTGAGCATTTAATAAAGGTATTTATGAGCACTTTCTTGGATGAATGCTAAGATTCTGCTGTTTTTCTTGGATTTCCCACTGGAGCGAGGAGTTAACTCCCTTAATACCATCTCCCAAGTGTGATTTGTTATTGGCATTTGGGGCATGGCTTGTCCAGTTTGATAACTTGTGCTCTGGGATTGAGAGATAATCTGTGAATTTTATCAATCTCCAGCCTGGTTCATTCCTGCCAGTGAGCTGAAGTGGGCCTCGAGGAAAGAGAATGTTCCTGGACCCCGCCACAGTCCAACTTCAGGCAATTTTCCATTGTTGCCATTGACCACCGTGTGCAGAGAGCCACTGCGAGAGAAGCAACACCAGCAGCAATGGATCAGTGATACTGCGAAAGGCTGGGAGCCGGAGCCTGCCCTGATCGCTGCTGCTCTGAGGAACCCCTCCCCTTTAATACGTATCACCTTGAAAGTAAGGAAAACATATGTGTCTCTGATAATGGTGAAGGATTGCTGAGGCAGGCGCACACTGCTCCCATGATAAAGTTCCACATGTGAGGCTTTGAGGGAAGAGTAAAGCTCCCAGTAAAAGGGTGTGTTAGCTCAGTGAATGAAGTTTCCTAATTAAACAATGGTGATGGTGAACGGGGGAGTGTGTGGTAGAGACATTTTAACATTCAGCAGCAAGAGTTAATAGCAAACGGGGAGAACGTGCAGACTCCACACATAAGACATAGGAGCAGAATTAGGCCACTCGGCCCATCGAGTCTGCTCTGCCATTCAATCATGGCTGATACTTTCTCATCCCCATTCTCCTGCCTTCTCCCCATAACCCCTGATCCCCTTATTAATCAAGAACCTATCTATCTCTGTCTTAAAGACACTCCGTGAATTGGCCTCCACAGCCTTCTGCGGCAAAGAGTTCCACAGATTCACCACCCTCTGGTTGAAGAAATTCCTCCTCATCTCTGTTTTAAAGGATTGTCCCTTTAGTCTGAGATTGTCTCCTCTGGTTCTAGTTTTTCCTACAAGTGGAAACATCCTCTCCACATCCAATTAATCTAGGCCTCGCAGTATCCTGTAAGTTTCAATAAGATCCCCCCTCATCCTTCTAAACTCCGAGTACAGACCCAGAGTCCTCAACCGTTCCTCATACCACAAGTTCTTCATTCCAGGGATCATTCCTGTGAACCTCCTCCGGACCCTTTCCAAGGCCAGCACGTACTTCCTTAGATACGGGGCCCAAAACTGCTCACAATACTCCAAATGGGGTCTGACCAGAGCCTTAGACAGCCTCAGAATTACCTCCACAGGCAGTGACCCAGCGGGGAATCGAACCCAGGACCGTGGGAGCTTTGAAGCAACAGTGCTAACCACTATGCTACCGTGCCACCCCACCACTGTGCCGCCATGTCATTTCATGTTCCTTTTGACGGTCACTTTACATCTGTGCCCTCTGGTTTTCAATTCTTTTGTGAAAGGAACAGCTCATCCCTATCTACTCTGTACAGGTCCTCTATCAAATATCCTCTCAGCCTTCGAGTCATAGTTTTGCAGCACAGAAAGAGGCCCTTCAGCCCATCAAGTCTGTGCTGCCCATCAAGTATTTATCTATTCTAATCCTATTGTCCAGCACTTGGTTTGTAGCCTTGCTGTGGTGTTTCAAGTCCTCATCTCAATGCTTCTTAAATGTTGTGAGGATTCCTGCCTCACCCTTTCAGGCAGTGAGTTCCAGATTCTACTGGGTAAAACGGTTGTTTCTATAAATCTCCTGTCCCCTGGTTATTGGCTCCTCCACTCAGGAGAAACGTTTCTTCCTATCTATCCTTTCTAAGTTCCTCATAATCTTAAAAACACCTCAATCAGGTTCCCCCTCAGCCTTCTCTGCTCCAGGGAAAACAACCCCAGTCTATCCAACCTCTCTTCATAGCTGAAACGCTCCAGCCCAGGCAACATCCTGGTGAATCCCCTCTGCACCCCCTCCAGTCCAATCACATCCTTCCTATAATGTGGAGATGCCGGCGTTGGACTGGGGTGAGCACAGTAAGAAGTCTTACAACACCAGGTTAAAGTCCAACAGGTTTGTTTCAAACACGAGCTTTCGGAGCACGGCTCCTTCTTCACCTGAAGAAGGAGCCGTGCTCCGAAAGCTCGTGTTTGAAACAAACCTGTTGGACTTTAACCTGGTGTTGTAAGACTTCTTACTATCCTTCCTATAGAGTGGGGAGCAGAACTGCACACAGTGCTCCAGCTGTGACCTAATGAACGTTTTACACAGCTCCATCAGAATCTCCCTGCTCTTAATAATAATAATAATGTCTTATTGTCACAAGTCGGCTTCAAATGAAGTTACTGTGGAAAGCCCCAATTTGCCACATACGGGAATTGAACCCGCGCTGCTGGCCTCGTTCTGCATTACAAGCCAGCTAGTTAGCCTGCTGTGCTAAACCAGCCCCTATATTCTGCCCCTTATATTCTGTGTCTTGGTTACTCAAGGCAAGTATCCCATATACCATCTTAATCACCTTATCTACCTATCATGCTGCCCTCCGGGATCTGTGGACAAGCACATCAAGGTCTCTCTGGTCCTCGGTACAGCCATTCATTGTGCATTCCTTTGCCTTGTTAGTCCTCCCTAAGTGCAACAACTCACACTTTTCAGGGTTAAATTTGCCACTATTCTTCCCATCTGTCCAGCCCGTCTATATCGTCCTATAATCTAAGGCTTTCCTCCTCACTATTTACAACACCACCAATTTTTGTGTCATCTACGAACTTAGTGATCATAGCCCCCACATTCACGTCCAGATATTAATGTACACGACATGTTGAGAATGGCAAGGGTGTAATTTTGGGATTGATGAGGTGGGGGAGGGGTGACGATGGGATAAGGAGGAAGGGGAGGGTTGATGTGGGGACGGGGTCGTCACATGTGCCAGCGAATTTCTCTTGTGAGCCGGGGATGCAGTCTGGGAACGGGCTGAACCGGGATAATGGCTGCTAGGCACAGCAGCAGCAACAGTATCCCAGCAGAGAATCGGCATCTTGAGAGGAGGCAGACCATGGCCCTCCCTGAGATCAGGAGTGAAACCAGGCCCCTGGTGTACTGTGGCTCAAGACCAAGTCTGGAATTGTGCCCACAGGTGTCTTTTGTTTTGCTGTTTGACAGGAGGCCTTGCACATGAACAGACCGGATTTCATCTCCCATTCCCGACAGCGGATGAGGCGCCTAGAGTTACTGATGGAAGAGAGGAAGATACAAAGCATCCTGCAGAGTGAAAGAGAGAGACTTTTTAACCAGCCTCAGGACAGAGGCCCCAGGAATTGGAAGGGCTGTCAGCTTGGTAAGGAAGGAAGTACACACCCTTCCATATTGCACCTTGTGTACAACACAGAAATGGTCCATTCGGTCCACTTGAGCGTCTACTGACCCTGCTTAACCTTACCACGATCAACCTGTAAACCATTTTATACTCCACGTGGGATAGCTGTCATTCAGAACTAATATAGTGCTCATGTTCCTGAGCTAGGGGCATGCATTAAAAATCTGCCATTTAAGAAGCTGGGATCAGTAAACGTGGCCATGAGGGTTCTGTTCAAAATCCAGCTGGTTGATGAATGAAACCTGCTGTCCTTTGACCCTGTTGTGAGTCTAAATGTGATTCCCAATACCACGCTAATGTGACTCAATTTTAACTGCCCCCTGATGTGGTCTAGCACGCCATTCAGATGTATCTGGGATTTTGGGATGGGATAGGATGGACTTGTCAGCGACACTTAAATCCTTGTGGAATTCCCTACAGTGCAGGACAACTTACGGCCCATCGAGTCAAACCAACCCTCTGAAAGAGCACCCTGCCCAGGCCCACCCCCTTGCCTAATTCCATAACCCACCTAACCTAAGGGCGATTTAGCATGGCCAATCTTCCTCGCTTGCACATCTTTGGACTGTGGGAGGAAACCGGAGCGCACGGAGGAAACTCACACAGACACTGGGAGGAAGTGCAAACTCCACACAGTCACCCGAGGCCAGAATTGAACCTGGGTCCCTGGCGCTGTGAGGCCGCAGTGCTGACCACTGTGCCACCATGCCGCCCCACTTACAGTTTCAGTTACGTGGATAATTGGAACACATTCTGGGAAAGGTGGGACCTGTACAGACTTGTGACAAGCGATTATTATTAGGGCAGCACGGTAGCATTGTGGATAGCGCAATTGCTTCACAGCTCCAGTGTCCCATGTTCGATTCCGGCTTGGGTCACTGTCTGTGTTGAGTCTGCACGTCCTCCCCGTGTGTGCGTGGGTTTCCTCCGGGTGCTCCGGTTTCCTCCCACAGTCCAAAGATGTGCAGGTTAGGTGGATTGGCCGTGTTAAATTGCCCTTAGTGTCCAAAATTGCCCTTAGTGTTGGGTGGGGTTACTGGGTTATGGGGGTAGGGTGGGGGTGTTGACCTTGGGCAGGGTGCTCTTTCCAAGAGCCGGAGCAGACTCGATGGGCCGTATGGCCTCCTTTATACTCTTTTGAAGACATCAAATTAAATTTAACCAATTAACAAATGAAGGTGATTTCTGTTTCCATATTCACCCAATGCTGTACTTAACCAATTAACCTCTAATTGCTAAAACACTTGTAAACTATTAATTATTTTCTATCCTAGCACATGCTTTGTTGTCATTGTTCAGAATGTTTACCCAACACCAGAATCACCTCTGTTGTATTTTTCAGCTGAAGCCATTTTATTGAAGAAGAAAATCCCAAAGAGGGAAATGTTTGACCGGTCCAAGCGGTGAGTGTTACTTTGGTGAACACAAGAAATAGCAGCAAGAGTGGACCACGTGCCCATTGTGCCTGCTCCGTCACTCAATACGATCAGGGCTGATCTTGGGTTCCAACTCCATCTTCCCGCCTACTCCCCATATTCCCAGAGAGAGGGAAAAAAAAACCTGTCTCTCCCCGAGCCTCAAAGAATCCTGTGACAGAGCATCCACAACCCTTTGGGTAAAGTAATTACTCCTCGTCTCCATCCTTCATGATCGGCCCCTCACTGTTCTCTCAGCGTCCACCTTCTCCGGCCCCTTCACAATCTTCTGATGGTGGTGTGGAGCTGCTCTATGGTCCTGTTGGTGTGTGGGAGTGTGTCCTGGGGGAGGGGTTAGAGGGAGAGGGTGAGCGTCCTGGGGGGAGTAGAAGAGGAGGCGGGTGTGTGTCCTGGGGGGAGGAGAGGGAGATGGTGTGTGTCCCGTGGGAGGGAGTAGAGGGGGAGTGTTTGTGTCCTGGGGGGAGAAGAGGGAGATGCTGTGTGTCCTGGGGGAGGGAGTAGAGGGGGAGTGTTTGTGTCCTGGGGGGAGGAGAGGGAGACGGTGTGTGTGCTGGGGGAGGGAGTAGAGGGGGAGTGTTTGTGTCCTGGGGGGGAGGAGAGGGAGATGGTGTGTGTCCTGGGGGAGGGAGTAGAGGGGGAGTGTTTGTGTCCTGGGGGGGAGGAGAGGGAGACGGTGTGTGTCCTGGGGGGAGTAGGGGGGGTGGGAGTGTGTCCTGGCGGGGGAGGGCGGTGATGAGGGTTCATGTGTGGGGAGAGGGTCACGACCCAGAATGGTGCAGTGGGCAGGACTGTTGTGAGTGAACGCTAGGTCATCAGAAACTTCATCATTGACAAGCCTTGGGCCCCGAGTCAGGTGGTCATGTCCTTGCAGTTCACTGACGTCCTTTATCTGCCCCTTTTGCAGTCTGTATGAACAGCTTCCTGAGGTCAGCAGGAAACGAGAGGAGGACCGGCGAAGGGCAGAGTATCAGACCAACAGACTGAAGGCTCAGCTGTTCAAACAGGTAGGCCGAACTCACCAGCTCCAACAGGTAGGCCGCCCTCACCAGCTCTAATAGGTAGGCCGCCCTCACCAGCTCCAGCAGGTAGGCCGAACTAACCAGCGCCAACAGGTAGGCCGCACTCATCGGCTCCAACAGGTAGGCCCCACTCACCAGCTCCAACAGGTAGGCCGCCCTCACCAGCTCCAACAGGTAGGCCGCACTCACCAGCTCCAACAGGTAGGCCGCACTCACCAGCTCCAACAGGTAGGCCGCCCTCACCAGCTCCAACAGGTAGGCCGCACTCACCAGCTCCAACAGGTAGGCCGCACTCACCAGCTCCAACAGGTAGGCCGCACTCACCAGCTCCAACAGGTAGACCTCACTCACCAGCTCCAATAGGTGGGCCTCACTCACCAGCTCCAGCAGGTAGGCCGCCCTCACCAGCTCCAGCAGGTAGGCCGCCCTCACCAGCTCCAGCAGGTAGGCCGCCCTCACCAGCTCCAGCAGGTAGGCCGCCCTCACCAGCTCCAGCAGGTAGGCCGCCCTCACCCCAGCTCCAACAGGTAGGCCGCCCTCACCAGCTCTAATAGGTAGGCCGCCCTCACCAGCTCCAGCAGGTGGGCCTCACTCACCAGCTCTAATAGGTAGGCCGCCCTCACCAGCTCCAGCAGGTGGGCCTCACTCACCAGCTCCAGGTGGGCCTCACTCACCAGTTCTAACAGGTAGGCCTCACTCACCAGCTCCAGCAGGTGGGCCTCACTCACCAGCTCCAACAGGTAGGCCTCACTCACCAGCTCCAGCAGGTAGGCCGCCCTCACCAGCTCTAACAGGTAGGCCTCACTCACCAGCTCTAACAGGTAGGACGCCCTCACCAGCTCCAACAGGTAGGCCGCCCTCACCAGCTCCAACAGGTAGGCCGCCCTCACCAACTCTAACAGGTAGGCCGCGCTCACCAGCTCCAACAGGTAGGCCGCCCTCACCAGCTCCAACAGGTGGGCCTCACTCACCAGCTCCAACAGGTGGGCCTCACTCACCAGCTCCAACAGGTAGACCTCACTCACCAGCTCCAACAGGTGGGCCTCACTCACCAGCTCCAACAGGTAGGCCGCCCTCACCAGCTCCAACAGGTAGGCCGCCTTCACCAGCTCTAACAGGTAGGCCGCCCTCACCAGCTCCAGCAGGTAGGCAGCCCTCACCAGCTCCAGCAGGTAGGCCGCCCTCACCAGCTCCAGCAGGTAGGCCGCCCTCACCAGCTCTAATAGGTAGGCCGCCCCCACCAGCTCCAGCAGGTGGGCCTCACTCACCAGCTCCAGGTGGGCCTCACTCACCAGTTCTAACAGGTAGGACGCCCTCACCAACTCCAACAGGTAAGCCTCACTCACCAGCTCCAGCAGGTGGGCCTCACTCACTGGCTCCAGCAGGTAGGCCTCACTCACCAGCTCTAACAGGTAGGCCTCACTCACCAGCTCCAGCAGGTGGGCCTCACTCACCAGCTCCAACAGGTAGGCCTCACTCACCAGCTCCAGCAGATAGGCCGCCCTCACCAGCTCTAACAGGTAGGCCTCACTCACCAGCTCTAACAGGTAGGACGCCCTCACCAGCTCCAACAGGTAGGCCGCCCTCACCAGCTCAACAGGTAGGCCGCCCTCACCAACTCTAACAGGTAGGCCGCGCTCACCAGCTCCAACAGGTAGGCCGCCCTCACCAGCTCCAACAGGTGGGCCTCACTCACAGCTCCAACAGGTAGGCCACCCTCACCAGCTCCAGTAGGTGGGCCTCACTCACCAGCTCCAACAGGTGGGCCTCACTCACCAGCTCCAACAGGTAGGCCGCCCTCACCAGCTCCAGGTAGGCCTCACTCACCAGCTCCAACAGGTAGGCCGCACTCACCAGCTCTAACAGGTAGGCCGCCCTCACCAGCTCTAATAGGTAGGCCGCCCTCACCAGCTCCAGCAGGTGGGCCTCACTCACCAGCTCCAGGTGGGCCTCACTCACCAGTTCTAACAGGTAGGACGCCCTCACCAACTCCAACAGGTAAGCCTCACTCACCAGCTCCAGCAGGTGGGCCTCACTCACTGGCTCCAGCAGGTAGGCCTCACTCACCAGCTCTAACAGGTAGGCCTCACTCACCAGCTCCAGCAGGTGGGCCTCACTCACCAGCTCCAACAGGTAGGCCTCACTCACCAGCTCCAGCAGATAGGCCGCCCTCACCAGCTCCAACAGGTAGGACGCCCTCACCAGCTCCAACAGGTAGGCCGCCCTCACCAGCTCTAACAGGTAGGCCGCCCTCACCAACTCTAACAGGTAGGCCGCGCTAACCAGCTCCAACAGGTAGGCCGCCCTCACCAGCTCCAACAGGTAGGCCTCACTCACAGCTCCAACAGGTGGGCCTCACTCACCAGCTCCAGGTAGGCCTCACTCACCATCTCCAACAGGTAGGCCGTCCTCACCTGCTCCAGGTGGGCCTCACTCACCAGCTCCTGGTAGGCCTCACTCACCAGCTCTAACAGGTAGGCCGCCCTCACCAGCTCCAACAGGTAGGCCGCGCTCACCAGCTCCAACAGGTAGGCCGCACTCACCAGCTCCAACAGGTGGGCCTCACTCACCAGCTCCAGCAGGTGGGCCTCACCAGCTCCAACAGGTGGGCCTCACTCACCAGCTCCAGGTAGGCCTCACTCACAGCTCCAACAGGTAGGCCTCACTCACAGCTCCAACAGGTGGGCCTCACTCACAGCTTCAACAGGTAGGCCGCCCTCACCAGCTTCAACAGGTAGGCCGCCCTTACGAGCTCCAGGTAGGCCTCACTCACCATCTCCAACAGGTAGGCCGCCCTCACCTGCTCCAGGTGGGCCTCACTCACCAACTCCAGGTAGGCCTCACTCACCAGCTCCAACAGGTGGGCCTCACTCACCAGCTCCAACAGGTAGGCCGCCCTCACCAGCTCCAACAGGTAGGCCTCACCAGCTCCAGCAGGTGGGCCTCACTCACCAGCTCCAACAGGTAGGTGTCATCAGCTCCAGGTGGGCCTCACTCACCAGCTCCAGCAGGTGGGCCTCAATCATTAGACAGAGCCCAGAGCAGTGACACGTTCCCGTAAATACTTCCCCGAACAGGCGCCGGAATGTGGCGACTAGGGATTTTTCACAGTAACTTCATTGAAGCCTACTCGTGACAATAAGCGATTTTCATTTTACGTTTTTTTTTCATTCCAGCCTAGCCTTTCATTCAACTGTCAGAAACGAGAAAAGAACATAGAACATACAGTGCAGAAGGAGGCCATTTGGCCCATCGAGTCTGCACCGACCCACTTCAGCCCTCACTTCCACCCTATCCCCGTAACCCAATAACCCCTCCTAACCTTTTTTGGTCACTAAGGGCAATTTATCATGGCCAATCCACCTAACCTGCACATCTTTGGACTGTGGGACGAAACCGGAGCATCCGGAGGAAACCCACACGGACACGGGGAGAAAGTGCAGGCTCCGCACAGACAGTGACCCAGCGGGGAATCGAACCTGGGACCCTGGCGCTGTGAAACCACAGTGCTATCCACTTGTGCTGCCTTTGTCTGCAATGAAGCACCTTGTCAAAAGCTTTACTGACGTCCATGTAAACAACATCCACCACTCTACCCTCATTAACCATCTTTGTCACCTCCTCAAAAAAGATCTCTCTTATACACAGTGTGAAAGTGCGACTACATCCCGGGGCACAGCCTCCGACTGAAGGGACAAAACTGAGATGAGGAGGGATTTCTTCGATCAGAGGGTAGTGAATCTGTGGAACTCATTGCCACAAGAAGGCTGTGGAGATCAAATAACAACACAGCACAGGAACAGGCCC
This sequence comes from Scyliorhinus canicula, assembly GCF_902713615.1. NCBI lineage: Eukaryota > Metazoa > Chordata > Chondrichthyes > Carcharhiniformes > Scyliorhinidae > Scyliorhinus > Scyliorhinus canicula. The sequence continues at coordinate 9,174,867 of NC_052148.1, read as the reverse complement.
TTCAGCTCTCCAAGCCTGTACAGGTCATGATACCAACCTGGGCTAAAACCCTCAGCACTTCCTAGTATCCGTCTATACCCATCCTATCCATGTATTTGTCAAGATGCCTTTTGAACGCCATTAATGTGTCTGATTCCAGAACCTCCCCTGGCAGCGCGTTCCAGGCACTCACCACCCTCTGTGTATAAAACCTGCCTCGCACATCTCCTCTAACCTTTGCCCCACGGACCTTAAACCTATGCCCCTGGTGACTGACCCCGCCACCCTGGGAAAGAGTGCCTGCCCATCCACTCTATCCATGCCCCTCATAATCTTGTAGACCTCTATCAGGTCACCCCTCAATCTCCATTGTTCTGATGAAAACAGTCCGAGTTTATTCAGCCTCTCCAGATAGCTAACACCCTCCAGACCAGGCAGCATCCTGGCAAACCTCCTCTGCACCCTCTCCAAAGCCTCCACATCCTTCTGGTAGTGTGGAGAGCAGAATTGTGCGCAATATTCCAAGTGTGGCCGTAGCAAAGTTCTATACGCTATAGCAGTAACATGACTTGCCAGTTTTTATATTCGATGCCCCGTCCAATGAAGGCAAGCATTCCGTATGCTTCCACTTGTGTTGCCACTTTCAAAGATCTGTGGACCTGCAGGCCCAGATCTCTCTGACTTTCTATATTCCTCAGAGTTTTGCCATTTACGGTATATTTCCCCTCTATGTTAGACCTATCAAAATGCATTACCTCACATTTGTCCAGATTAAACTCCATTTGCCATTTCTCTGCCCAAGTCTCCAAGAGGCTTTTCCCCAGGGTAGAGGGGTCAATTACTAGGGGGCATAGGTTTAAGGTGCGAGGGGCAAGGTTTAGAGGAGATGTACGAGGCAACTTTTTTTACACAGAGGGTAGTGGGAGCCTGGAACTCGCTGCCGGAGGAGGTGGTGGAAGCAGGGACGATAGTGACATTTAAGGGCATCTTGACAAATACATGAATAGGATGGGAATAGAGGGATACAGACGCCGGAAGTGTAGAAGATTTTAGTTTAGACGGGCAGCATGGTCGGCGCAGGTTTGAAGGGCCTGTTCCTGTGCTGTACTTTTCTTTGTTCTATCTATGTCCTGCTGTGTCCTCTGACAATCCTCAACACTATCTGCCACTCTACCAAACTTGGTGTCATCTGCAAATTTGCTAATCAGACCGGCTACGTTTTCCTCCAAATCCTTTATGTACGCTACAAACAGCAGAGACTCCAGCACAGATCCCTGTGGAACACCACTCGTCACAACCTTCCATTCAGAAAAACACTCTTCTACAGCTAACTTCTGTCTTCTGTGGCTGAGCCAGTTCTGTATCCATCGTACCACCTCACCTCTGATCCCGTGTGACTTCACCTTTTGTACCAGTCTGCCATGAGGCACCTTGTCAAAGGCCTTACTGAAGTCCATGTAAACAACATCCACCGCCCTCCCCTCATCAAGCATCTTTGTCACCTCCTCAAAAAATTCGAACAAGTTAATGAGGCACGACCTCCCCTTCACAAAACCATGCTGTCTATCGCTAATGAGTCTATTTGTTTCCAAATGGATATAAATCCTGTCCTTGAGAATTCTCTCCAATTATTTACCTACTACCGGTACGAGAGGCTCACTGCCCTACAGTTTCCTGAATTATCCCCGCTACCTTTCTTAAACAGCAGTACCACATTAGCTATTCTCCAGTCCTCTGGGATCCCACTTGTAGCCAGTGAGGATACGAAGATGTCCGTCAAGGCCCCAGCAATTTCCTCCCTTCCCTCAGTATTCTGGGGTAAATCCCATCCGGCCCAGGGGACTTATCTACCTTAATATATTTTTAAAGACCCAATATCACCTCCTTTTCGATGTTAACATGACCCAGACTATCCACACACCCTAACCAAGAATTATTTCCACAAAGTCTCTTTCTTTGGTGAACACTGATGCAAAGTGCTCATTTCATACCTCGCCCGTTCCCTCTGGCTCAACACATAGATTCCCCCCACTGCCCACCCTCTTGCTTTTTACATATGAATAAAAAGCTTTGGGATTCACCTTAATCCTACTTGCCAAGGACTTCTCATGATGCCCTCCTAGCCCTCCTAATTGCCTGCTTCAGTACCTTCCTACTGTCCTTATACTCCTCAAGGATTTTGACTGTCCCCACCCTTCTAGACCGAACAAAATATAGATATAGATATAGAGAAATACAGCACAGAACAGGCCCTTCGGCCCACGATGTTGCGCCGAACTTTTGTCCTAGGTTAATCATAGAATTTTGGACAATTTTTCATGGCCAATCCACCCAACCTGCACATCTTTGGACTGTGGGAGGAAACCGGAGCACCCGGAGGAAACCCACGCAGTCACGGGGAGGATGTGCAGACTCCACACAGACAGTGACCCAAGTCTGCTTTTTCTTTTTGACGAGGGTCACAATATTGCTCATTATGCAAGGCTTCCTAAACTTCCCAAACTTATCCTTCGTTCCCTCAAAAACGTGACTTTCCTGAATCCTAGCCAACTGTCGCTTGAAAGATTCCCACATGTCCGATGTTGATTTAGCCTCCAACAGCCGCACACAATCCAAACTCTTCAATTCCTGTCGAATGTTGTTGTAATTTCCCTTTTCCCAGTTTAGCACGTTAACGTGCGGGTTACCCTCACCCCAGCCAAAGTACCCTAAAACTGACAATTGTGGTCAAATCACGGCGCTGGCGGAGTGACGATCCCGCTGCGCTGGCGGAGTGACGATCCCGCTGCGCTGGCAGAGTGACGATCCCACGGCGCTGGCGGAGTGACGATCCCGCGGCGCTGGCAGAGTGACGATCCCGCGGCGCTGACGGAGTTACGATCCCGCTCCCTGGCGCTGGTGGAGTGACGATCCCGCTCCCCGGTGCTGGTGGAGTGACGATCCCGCTCCGCGGCGCTGGTGGAGTGACGATCCCGTGCCCCGGCGCTGGTGGAGTGACGATCCCGTGCCCCGGCGCTGGCGGAGTGACGATCCCGCGGCGCTGGCGGAGTGACGATCCTGCTCCCCGGTGCTGGTGGAGTGACGATCCCGCGGCGCTGGCGGAGTGACGATCCCGCTCCCCGGCGCTGGCGGAGTGACGATCCCGCTCCCCGGCGCTGGCAGAGATGACGATCCGGTTCCCCGTCGCTGGCGGAGTGACGATCCCGCTCCCCGGCGCTGGCAGAGTGACGATCCCGCGGCGCTGGCGGAGTGACGATCCCGCTCCCCGGCGCTGGCGGAGTGACGATCCCCCGGCGCTGGCGGAGTGACGATCCCGCTCCCCGGCGCTGGCGGAGTGCCGATCCGGTTCCCCGATGCTGGCGGAGTGCCGATCCGGCTCCCCGGGGCTGGCGGAGTGAGATCCCGCCCCGCGGTGCTGGCGGAGTGAAGATCCCGCTCCCGGCGTTGGCGGAGTGACGATCCCGCTCCCCGGCGCTGGCAGAGTGCCGATCCCGCCCCCGCCGCTGGCGGAGTGACGATCCCGCGGCGCTGGCGGAGTGACGATCCCGCTCCCCGGCGCTGGCGGAGTGACGATCCCGCTCCCCGGCGCTGGCAGAGTGACGATCCCGCTCCCCGGCGCTGGCGGAGTGACGATCCCGCTCCCCGGCGCTGGCAGAGTGACGATCCCGCGGCGCTGGCGGAGTGACGATCCTGCTCCCCGGCGCTGGCGGAGTGCCGATCCCGCCCCCGCCGCTGGCGGAGTGCCGATCCTGCTCCCCGGCGCTGGTAGAGTGACGATCCCGCGGCGCTGGCGAAGTGACGATCCTGCTCCCTGGCGCTGGCGGAGTGCCGATCCGGTTCCCCGGTGCTGGCGGAGTGCCGATTCGGCTCCCCGGGGCTGGCGGAGTGAGATCCTGCCCCGCGGTGCTGGCGGAGTGAAGATCCCGCTCCCGGCGTTGGCGGAGTGACGATCCCGCTCCCCGCCGCTGGCGGAGTGACGATCCCGCTCCCCGCCGCTGGCAGAGTGACGATCCCACGGCGCTGACGGAGTTACGATCCCGCTCCCTGTCGCTGGTGGAGTGACGATCCCGCTCCCCGGTGCTGGTGGAGTGACGATCCCGCGCGCTGTCGGGGGGCGATCCCGCTCCCCGGCGCTGGCGGAGTGACGATCCGCTCCCCGGCGCTGGCGGAGTGACGATCCCGCTCCCCGGCGCTGGCGGAGTGACGATCCCGCTCCCCGGCGCTGGCGGAGTGACGATCCCGCTCCCCGGCGCTGGCGGAGTGACGATCCCGCTCCCCGGCGCTGGCGGAGTGACGATCCCGCTCCCCGGCGCTGGCAGAGTGACGATCCCGCGGCGCTGGCGGAGTGACGATCCCGCCCCGCGGCGCTGGCAGAGTGCCGATCCCGCCCCCGCCGCTGGTGGAGTGACGATCCCGCGGTGCTGGCGGAGTGAAGATCACGCCCCCCCGGCGCTGGCGGAGTGACGATCCCGCTCCCCGGCGCTGGCGGAGTGACGATCCCGCTCCCCGGCGCTGGCAGAGTGACGATCCCGCGGCGCTGGCGGAGTGACGATCCCGCGGCGCTGGCGCAGTGACGATCCCGCTCCCCGGCGCTGGCGGAGTGACGATCCCGCGGCGCTGGCGGAGTGACGATCCCGCGGCGCTGGCGGTGTGACGATCCCGCTCCCCGGCGCTGGCGGAGTGCCGATCCGGTTCCCCGGTGCTGGCGGAGTGCCGATCCGGCTCCCCGGGGCTGGCGGAGTGAGATCCTGCCCCGCGGTGCTGGCGGAGTGAAGATCCCGCTCCCGGCGTTGGCGGAGTGACGATCCCGCTCCCCGGCGCTGGCGGAGTGCCGATCCCGCCCCCGCCGCTGGCGGAGTGCCGATCCCGCTCCCCGGTGCTGGCGGAGTGACGATCCCGCGGCGCTGGCAGAGTGACGATCCCGCTCCCCGGCGCTGGCGGAGTGACGATCCCGCGGCGCTGCCGGAGTGACGATCCCGCGGTGCTGGCGGAGTGACGATCCCGCGGTGCTGGAGGAGTGACGATCCCGCGGGGCTGGCGGAGTGAAGATCACGCCCCCCGGTGCTGGCGGAGTGACGATCCCGCCCCGCGGTGCTGGCGGAGTGACGATCCCGCGGTGCTGGCGGAGTGACGATCCCGCTTCCCGGCGCTGCCGGAGTGACGATCCCGCTCCCCGGCGCTGGCGGAGTGACGATCCCGCCCCGCGGCGCTGGCGGAGTGACGATCCCGCCCCGCGGTGCTGGCGGAGTGACGATCCCGCGGCGCTGGCGGAGTGACGATCCCGCGGCGCTGGCGGAGTGACGATCCCGTGCCCCGGCGCTGGCGGAGTGACGATCCCGCTCCCCGGCGCTGGCGGAGTGACGATCCCGCGGCGCTGGCGGAGTGACGATCCCGCTCCCCGCCGCTGGCGGAGTGACGATCCCGCGGCGCTGCCGGAGTGACGATCCCGCCCCGCGGCGCTGCCGGAGTGACGATCCCACCCCGTGGTGCTGGCGGAGTGACGATCCCGCGGCGATGCCGGAGTGACGATCCTGCCCCGCGGTGCTGGCGGAGTGACGATCCCGCGGTGCTGGCGGAGTGAAGATCACGCCCCCCCGGCGCTGGCGAAGTGACGATCCCGCTCCCCGGCGCTGGCGGAGTGCCGATCCGGCTCCCCGGGGCTGGCGGAGTGAGATCCCGCCCCGCGGTGCTGGCGGAGTGAAGATCACGCCCCCCCGGCGCTGGCGAAGTGACGATCCCGCTCCCCCGCGGTGCTGGCGGAGTGCCGATCCCGCCCCCGCCGCTGGCGGAGTGCCGATCCCGCTCCCCGGCGCTGGCGGAGTGACGATCCCGCTCCCCGGCGCTGGCGGAGTGACGATCCCGCGGCGCTGCCGGAGTGACGATCCCGCGGCGCTGCCGGAGTGACGATCCCGCCCCGTGGTGCTGGCGGAGCGACGATCCCGCGGCGATGCCGGAGTGACGATCCCGCCCCGCGGTGCTGGCGGAGTGACGATCCCGCGGTGCTGGCGGAGTGAAGATCACGCCCCCCGGCGCTGGCGGAGTGACGATCCCGCCCCGCGGCGCTGACGGAGTGACGATCCTGCTTCCCGGCGCTGCCGGAGTGACGATCCCGCCCCGCGGCGCTGACGGTGTGACGATCCCGCTCCCTGGCGCTGGTGGAGTGACGATCCCGCTCCCTGGCGCTGGTGGAGTGACGATCCCGCGGCGCTGGCGGAGTGACGATCCCGCTTCCCGGCGCTGGTGGAGTGACGATCCCGCCCCGCGGCGCTGGCGGAGTGACGATCCCGCCCCGCGGTGCTGGCGTAGTGACGATCCCGCTTCCCGGCGCTGCCGGAGTGACGATCCCGCTCCCCGGCGCTGGCGGAGTGACGATCCCGCCCCGCGGCGCTGGCGGGGTGACGATCCCGCCCCGCGGTGCTGGCGGAGTGACGATCCCGCGGCGCTGGCGGAGTGACGATCCCGCGGCGCTGGCGGAGTGACGATCCCGTGCCCCGGCGCTGGCGGAGTGACGATCCCGCTCCCCGGCGCTGGCGGAGTGACGATCCCGCGGCGCTGGCGGAGTGACGATCCCGCTCCCCGCCGCTGGCGGAGTGACGATCCCGCGGCGCTGCCGGAGTGACGATCCCGACCCGCGGCGCTGCCGGAGTGACGATCCCGCCCCACGGCGCTGCCGGAGTGACGATCCCACCCCGTGGTGCTGGCGGAGTGACGATCCCGCGGCGATGCCGGAGTGACGATCCTGCCCCGCGGTGCTGGCGGAGGGACGATCCCGCGGTGCTGGCGGAGTGAAGATCACGCCCCCCCGGCGCTGGCGAAGTGACGATCCCGCTCCCCGGCGCTGGCGGAGTGCCGATCCGGCTCCCCGGGGCTGGCGGAGTGAGATCCCGCCCCGCGGTGCTGGCGGAGTGAAGATCCCGCTCCCGGCGTTGGCGGAGTGACGATCCCGCTCCCCGGCGCTGGCGGAGTGCCGATCCCGCCCCCGCCGCTGGCGGAGTGCCGACCCTGCTCCCCGGCGCTGGTGGAGTGACGATTCCGCGGCGCTGGTGGAGTGACGATCCCGCTCCCCGCCGCTGGCGGAGTGACGATCCCGCGGCGCTGGCGCAGTGACGATCCCGCTCCCCGGCGCTGGCGGAGTGCTGATCCGGTTCCCCGGTGCTGGCGGAGTGCCGATCCGGCTCCCTGGCGCTGGTGGAGTGACGATCCCGCGGCGCTGGCGGAGTGACGATCCCGCGGTGCTGGCGGAGTGAAGATCCCGCTCCCGGCGTTGGCGGAGTGACGATCCCGCTCCCCGGCGCTGGCGGAGTGACGATCCCACCCCGTGGTGCTGGCGGAGTGACGATCCCGCGGCGATGCCGGAGTGACGATCCTGCCCCGCGGTGCTGGCGGAGTGACGATCCCGCTCCCCGGCGCTGGCGGAGTGCCGATCCCGCCCCCGCCGCTGGCGGAGTGCCGATCCTGCTCCCCGGCGCTGGTGGAGTGACGATTCCGCGGCGCTGGCGAAGTGACGATCCCGCTCCCCCGCGGTGCTGGCGGAGTGCCGATCCCGCCCCCGCCGCTGGCGGAGTGCCGATCCCGCTCCCCGGCGCTGGCGGAGTGACGATCCCGCTCCCCGGCGCTGGCGGAGTGACGATCCCGCGGCGCTGCCGGAGTGACGATCCCGCGGCGCTGCCGGAGTGACGATCCCGCCCCGTGGTGCTGGCGGAGTGACGATCCCGCGGCGATGCCGGAGTGACGATCCCGCCCCGCGGTGCTGGCGGAGTGACGATCCCGCGGTGCTGGCGGAGTGAAGATCACGCCCCCCGGCGCTGGCGGAGTGACGATCCCGCCCCGCGGCGCTGACGGAGTGACGATCCCGCTTCCCGGCGCTGCCGGAGTGACGATCCCGCCCCGCGGCGCTGACGGAGTGACGATCCCGCTCCCTGGCGCTGGTGGAGTGACGATCCCGCTCCCTGGCGCTGGTGGAGTGACGATCCCGCGGCGCTGGCGGAGTGACGATCCCGCTCCCCGGCGCTGGCGGAGTGACGATCCCGCTTCCCGGCGCTGGTGGAGTGACGATCCCGCCCCGCGGCGCTGGCGGAGTGACGATCCCGCCCCGCGGTGCTGGCGTAGTGACGATCCCGCCCCGCGGCGCTGGCGGAGTGACGAGCCCGCGGCGCTGGCGGAGTGACGATCCCGCTCCCCGCCGCTGGCGGAGTGACGATCCCGCGGCGCTGGCGGAGTGACGATCCCGCTCCCCGCCGCTGGCGGAGTGACGATCCCGCCCCGCGGCGATGCCGGAGTGACGATCCCGCCCCGCGGCGCTGCCGGAGTGACGATCCCGCTCCCCGGCGCTGGCGGAGTGACGATCCCGCTCCCCGCCGCTGGCAGAGTGACGATCCCGCGGCGCTGGCGGAGTGACGATCCCGCTCCCCGGCGCTGGCGGAGTGACGATCCCGCCCCGCGGCGCTGCCGGAGTGACGATCCCGCCCCGCGGCGCTCCCGGAGTGACGATCCCGCCCCGTGGTGCTGGCGGAGTGACGATCCCGCGGCGATGCCGGAGTGACGATCCTGCCCCGCGGTGCTGGCGGAGTGACGATCCCGCGGCGCTGGCGGAGTGAAGATCACGCCCCCCCGGCGCTGGCGGAGTGACGATCCTGCGGCGCTGGCGGAGTGACGATCCCGCTCCCCGGCGCTGGCGGAGTGCCGATCCGGTTCCCCGGTGCTGGCGGAGTGCCGATCCGGCTCCCTGGGGCTGGCGGAGTGAAGATCCCGCTCCCGGCATTGGCGGAGTGACGATCCCGCTCCCCGGCGCTGGCGGAGTGCCGATCCCGCCCCCGCCGCTGGCGGAGTGCCGATCCTGCTCCCCGGCGCTGGTGGAGTGACGATCCCGCTCCCCGCCGCTGGCGGAGTGACGATCCTGCGGCGCTGGCGCAGTGACGATCCCGCTCCCCGGCGCTGCCGGAGTGACGATCCCGCGGCGCTGCCGGAGTGACGATCCCGCGGCGCTGCCGGAGTGACGATCCCGCCCCGTGGTGCTGGCGGAGTGACGATCCCGCGGCGATGCCGGAGTGACGATCCCGCCCCGCGGTGCTGGCGGAGTGACGATCCCGCGGTGCTGGCGGAGTGAAGATCACGCCCCCCTGTGCTGGCGGAGTGACGATCCCGCCCCGCGGTGCTGGCGGAGTGACGATCCCGCGGTGCTGGCGGAGTGACGATCCCGCGGTGCTGGCGGAGTGACGATTCCGCTTCCCGGCGCTGCCGGAGTGACGATCCCGCTCCCCGGCGCTGGCGGAGTGACGATCCCGCCCCGCGGTGCTGGCGTAGTGACGATCCCGCTCCCCGGCGCTGGCGTAGTGACGATCCCGCGGCGCTGGCGGAGTGATAATCCCGCGTCCCAGTGATCAAGGGCTGCACGGTAGCACAGTGGTTAGCACTGTTGCTTCGCAGCACCAGGGTCCCGGGTTCGATTCCCGGCTTGGGTCATTGTCTGTGCGGAGTCTGCACGTTCTCCCCGTGTCTGCGTGGGTTTCCTCCGGGTGCTCCGGTTTCATCCCACACGGCCTGAAAGACGTGCTGTTGGGTGAATTGGACATTCTGAATTCTCTCTCAGTGAATCCGAACAGGCGCCGGAGTGTGGTAACCAGGGGCCTTTCACAGTAACTTCATTGCAGTGTTAATGTAAGCCTACTTGTGACAATAAAGGTTATTCTTCTTCTCTCCAAGGAGAACAGTCCCAACCTCTCCAATCGATCCTCATCATTGAAGTTCCCATCCCTGGAACCATTCTTGTAAACCTCTCCCACATTCTCCAATGTGTTTACATCCTTCCTATACTGTGGCGCCCAGAACTGTACAAAACATTCCAGCTGAGCTCTAACCAGTGTCTTGTATCAGTTCAGTATAATCTCCTCGCTCTTGTGCTCTAGGCCCCTATTAATGAAACCCAGAATACTTTCTGCTTTATTCACTGATCTCTCCAACCGTCTTGTCACCTTCAATAATGAATGCACAAATACACCCAGCCCCCTCTGCTCCTGCACCCTTTAAAAATGTCTCTCCACGGTAGCATGGTGGTTAGCATCATTGCTTCACAGTTCCAGGGTCCCAGGTTCGATTCCCGGCTGGGTCACTGTCTGTGTGGAGTCTGCACGTCCTCCCCGTGTGTGCGTGGGTTTCCTCCGGGTGCTCCGGTTTCCTCCCACAGTCCAAAGATGTGCGGGTTAGGTGGATTGGCCATGCTAAATTGCCCGTAGTGTAAGGTTAATGGGGGGATTGTTGGGTTACGGGTATACGGGTTACGTGGGTTTAAGTAGGGTGATCATTGCTCGGCACAACATCGAGGGCCGAAGGGCCTGTTCTGTGCTGTACTGTTCTATGTTCTATGTTCTTCTCGGCAAAATGAATCACCTCACACTTGTCCACATTGAACTTGATCTGCAACCTGTCTGCCCCCTCTGCCACTTCTCTGTGTCCTTTTGAGGAACTATGAGTTCTCCACACAGTTAACAGCCTTCCCAATTTCTGCCATCCCTAAACTTTGAAATAGTCCCCTGCCCAAGATCTAGATCATTAATATATATCAGGAAAAGCAGTAGTCCTGATACCAACTCCTGGGGAACACGACTAGAAACCTTGGTCCAGCCTGAGAAATATCCATTGCCCAGTAATTTCTCTTTCCTATTATTCAGCCAATCTATGTTGCTACTGTCCCTTTTATACCACGAGCTATAACTTTTCTCACCAGTCTGTTGTGTGGCACTGTATTGAATGCCTTCTTGTACATCTCTTCAACGGCATTGCTGCCATCAACCCTTTCTTTCTGTTACCTCTTCAAAAAAATTCCAGCAAGTTAGTGAGCCACTGGGGTGGATTCTCAGCTGCCTGCCTCAGGTAGCGGGGTAGCGGGGTTTCTGATCCAGTGGAGAATGGAGCATCAGGCAGCAAATGGATTGGCGCCAAGCCCATTCCGATGCTCCGGCCCTCTCCCGACGGCAGCAGAGAGCGGCATGCCCCACAAAGCGGGCGGGTGCAAATGGATCAGCTGAGCTGCTTTGTGTCTGATTAACAGACTGGAAGCCGGCTCTCCAACCCCGTGGTGCTCCGGTCCCTCTCGGGGGGCAGTCATGCCGGTTTGGACGAGTGTAAGCGTCAAGCCTGGCCATGATACAGTGGGTCAAGGGGGGTAATTATTTAACGTCGGTGCCTCCAAATTCCACCAGAGGGCCCCCTCTCCCCGCAACACAAATCTTGCCCATCAGTCACCCCTAGCTGGAACTAAAGCGTAGTCCAGGCAGAAGCCTGCATTAACTGCATCTCCAGTACGCTGCTGTGAAGCTAACCGCAATGTTTATAAAAATCGAGTGGACAAGTGTTTTCACTTCCTCTTTTTCTCAACAAGAAACACTTAACTTCTTTTAATGTGTTGAGGACTTGCCAATCATGGCTAGGTGTCTTCTCAGTCCCAGTGTCACTGGAATCATCAGCCCTCTCTCCTGCACTCTCTTTCCAACCGCACATTCATCTGCCTTATTTTCTATTTCTGTAACCAAAGAGAAAATGCTGGAAAATCTCAGCAGGTCTGGCAGCATCTGTAGGGAGAGAAAAGAGCTAATGTTTCGAGTTTGAGGGCTCTTTGTCAAAGCTTCTATTTCTACACTTAGTTCCCTGTAATACTGGGAGTAATCCAGATTACTACATTTGAGATCCTTCTTGCTAATTTTCTAACTAGCTCTCTAAATTCTGATTTCGGGACCCAACCCCCCTTCCGGCCTGAAACATCGGTGCCAACGTGGACCACAATCTCGGTCTGCTCCCCCACCCCCAGAGGAATGATGCTCCAGTCGCTCTATGACATCTTGACCCTGGCATCAGGGAGACAAAATACCATCCTGAAGTCACAGAAATGCCTGTCTGTCCCCCTAACTAAGGAATCCTCTATTACTATTGCCCTTCATTTCTCCCTCACCCCCTCTCTGACTGCAGTCCTCTGAGGAACCAGCCCTCTCACCAGTTTCCAAAATGGAAAACTATTCCCAAGCGAGACCCCCGGGGCTCTTGCACGCCCTGCCTACTGGGCCAGGACTGTCTGGTGGTCACCTGTTCCCTCTCTGCCTCTGGACCCTTAACCTTGGTATTACACCCTAATGTTCCCTGTATCACCGTACTGTATTACACCCTAACGTTCCCCTGTATCACCGTACTGTATTACACCCTAATGTTCCCTGTATCACCGTACTGTATTACACCCTAATGTTCCCTGTATCACCGTACTGTATTACACCCTAACGTTCCCCTGTATCACCGTACTGTATTACACCCTAACGTTCCCCTGTATCACCGTACTGTATTACACCCTAATGTTCCCTGTATCACCGTACTGTATTACACCCTAACGTTCCCCTGTATCACCGTACTGTATTACACCCTAACGTTCCCCTGTGTCACCGTACTGTATTACACCCTAACGTTCCCCTGTGTCACCGTACTGTATTACACCCTAACGTCCCCCTGTATCACCGTACTGTATTACACCCTAACGTTCCCCTGTATCACCGTACTGTATTACACCCTAACGTTCCCCTGTGTCACCGTACTGTATTACACCCTAACGTTCCCCTGTGTCACCGTACTGTATTACACCCTAACGTCCCCCTGTATCACCGTACTGTATTACACCCTAACGTTCCCCTGTGTCACCGTACTGTATTACACCCTAACGTTCCCCTGTGTCACCGTACTGTATTACACCCTAACGTTCCCCTGTATCACCGTACTGTATTACACCCTAACGTTCCCCTGTATCACCGTACTGTATTACACCCTAACGTTCCCCTGTATCACCGTACTGTATTACACCCTAACGTTCCCCTGTATCACCGTACTGTATTACACCCTAACGTTCCCCTGTATCACCGTACTGTATTACACCCTAATGTTCCCCTGTATCACCGTACTGTATTACACCCTAACGTTCCCCTGTATCACCGTACTGTATTACACCCTAACGTTCCCCTGTGTCACCGTACTGTATTACACCCTAATGTTCCCTGTATCACCGTACTGTATTACACCCTAATGTTCCCTGTATCACCGTACTGTATTACACCCTAACGTTCCCCTGTATCACCGTACTGTATTACACCCTAACGTTCCCCTGTATCACCGTACTGTATTACACCCTAATGTTCCCTGTATCACCGTACTGTATTACACCCTAATGTTCCCTGTATCACCGTACTGTATTACACCCTAACGTTCCCCTGTATCACCGTACTGTATTACACCCTAACGTTCCCCTGTGTCACCGTACTGTATTACACCCTAACGTTCCCCTGTGTCACCGTACTGTATTACACCCTAACGTCCCCCTGTATCACCGTACTGTATTACACCCTAACGTTCCCCTGTATCACCGTACTGTATTACACCCTAACGTTCCCCTGTGTCACCGTACTGTATTACACCCTAACGTTCCCCTGTGTCACCGTACTGTATTACACCCTAACGTCCCCCTGTATCACCGTACTGTATTACACCCTAACGTTCCCCTGTGTCACCGTACTGTATTACACCCTAACGTTCCCCTGTGTCACCGTACTGTATTACACCCTAACGTTCCCCTGTATCACCGTACTGTATTACACCCTAACGTTCCCCTGTATCACCGTACTGTATTACACCCTAACGTTCCCCTGTATCACCGTACTGTATTACACCCTAACGTTCCCCTGTATCACCGTACTGTATTACACCCTAACGTTCCCCTGTATCACCGTACTGTATTACACCCTAATGTTCCCCTGTATCACCGTACTGTATTACACCCTAACGTTCCCCTGTATCACCGTACTGTATTACACCCTAACGTTCCCCTGTGTCACCGTACTGTATTACACCCTAACGTTCCCCTGTATCACCGTACTGTATTACACCCTAACGTTCCCCTGTATCACCGTACTGTATTACACCCTAACGTTCCCTTATTCCAGATGTAAGTCTTTCTCTCATTGCCCCTCTTTGCAGGCCGAGCAACTGATCAGTTTCTTGTGATGCCATGATTTATCTTGTCACACAGGAGTTGAAATGGTCACCAAATCACTCGCCTGTGCTGTGACAGGGCAAGACCACTTTCTGAAGGGTGAAAAAGTTAGAAATCAAAATGCAAATGAGAACCTCTTTCGCCGCTTTGCCCAATTCCCAAATACAGGCACTCGGTCTGTGTCTCACTCAGGATAAGGTCTGTCCCACTGTTCCTGTGGCACTTACTGATCATGTCAAAACTGTCCCTTTCTTATATAGAGCTGAGTCACTTTTCAGCTTACCTTCCTGCTGTGTGTTGAAAGCTGTGTTTGCGCTTGGCTCTATGTTGTGTTGTCTAACACTGCGCAACTTATCCCCACACTTTTGTTTCTTTTGCAGAAGATCACCAACCATGTGTTGGGTAAGAAGGTCTCCTGGCAGTGAGCGGGCCACAGTGTGTGTCAGCTCAGACCTGGAAAACTCATCCTTATTGTCAAATCATGTAAATAAAGATTTATTTAAATAAACATGGTCTTGTCGCTCCGTCGCAAGCACAATGGTTGGAGTACGATAGATATGAATGAAACAGTGATGGCTTTGCATAAATATTGAGAGGAAGCGGATGGCAGTGACTCGCAAAAAGAGTTTGGTTGAAATGACACACTTGCGAGTGATACTTTATTTAGTCTTCACAGTCCAGGACGTTAAGAATGGTAATGGAGGAGTAGGTCCTACATTTGGTGGCTCCCGCTCGGGTCGGACCTTTTCCCCCAATTTTGTATCGGACTTGATTCGGTAGATTGATGGTAGAGGCAATTGCGGAATGGATTCCTACATCGGTGCATGGAGAGGCGGACTTGAAGTGCTCGCAAAGGAAGAAATAGACAAACAGAGAAGGCTTGGCTGACCCTTTTCAAGAGAAAGGTTAAGTTTGGACTGCTGTATCCGTCCCGTCTCTGGGTCACGTATGAGGAGCAACATTTTTATTTTGAGTCGCCCGAGGAAGCGTTGGACTTCGCGAGAAGGAAAGGACTGGTGGCGGGCGGACTGAGGACTTTGAACTTTGCTGCAGCGCTCCTGTTTAAAAAAAGTTTCTTGTTTTTTAGGACGTTATCTGTAATGCCTTCTGTATTGATGTGGGGCCTGTTTCAGAGCTGAGTCAGTTGAAGTTTACATTTGCACTGATGGGGGATTGAGGTTTGTGTTAGATGTTTGATCTTCTATTTGACCTTTTCTTTTTGTGTTTTTTTTCGGGCAATTGTGTGGGATTTTTTTTCTTTTGAATATGTGTGTCCAAGCCGGGGGGGTGGGGGTTGTTGGGGACCAATAGGTGGGAGAATGTCTGGCGACATGGGCGGGTGTCACCAAGCTAGCTGGGTGGGCTAGCTCATGGAAGCGCAGTGGGGGGTGAGCACATGTTATGCTTGTTGAAGGGGATGGTTTACATAGTGCTGTTACTAGGAATGGGATGAAAGTGTTCTGCTGATGGGGGAGGGGCGTATGCTGGGGGATAGAAAGGAGGCTGCCTGGGGGTGGGCCGGCGGATGCGTGGGGTGCGGGCTGGAAACTGGCACAAGACAGGTGAAGGCTGATCAGCGAGGGGGGAGGATGAGCCCCCCAACTAGGCTGATCATATGGAATGTGAGAGGGCTAAATGGGCCGGTTAAGAGGGCACGCGTGTTCACGCATTTGAGAGGACTGAAGGCAGACGTGGTAATGTTACAGGAGACGCACCTTAGCTGATCAGATTAAGGAAGGGATGGGTCAGACAGGTTTTTCACACGGGGCTGGACTTGAAGACTAGAGGGGTCGCGATCCTGATTAATAAGCGAGTGGTGTTTGAGGTGGGAAGAATAGTTGCGGACGTGGGAGGCCGATATATTGTGGTCAGTGGGAAACTGGAGGGGTTGCCGGTGGTATTAGTAAATGTGTATGCGCCAAATTGGGATGATGTGGAGTTTATGCAGAGGATGCTGGGGAAGATCCCGGACCTGAATTTGCATAAGTTGGTCATGGGAGGAGCTTTAACACAGTTATTAACCCTGGTTTAGACCAGTCAAGCTCAAGGACGGGCAGGGTGCCAGCAATGGCAAAGGAGCGAAAGAGGTTTATGGAGCAGATGGGGAGGTGGGCCATGCAGATTTAGGTAGTCGAGAGTGAAGGAGTTCTCCTTCTACTCACACGTGCATAAAACGTACTCCCCGGATTGATTTTTAAAATTTTGAACAGGGCTCTACTGACGGGGGTAGTGGACACAGAGTATTCAGCGATCACAATCTCAGATCATGCCCCACACTGGGTTGACCTACAGGTTAGCAATGAGCGTAGCCAGTGCCTGCACTGGAGGCTGGACGTGGGACTTTAGCTGATGAAGATGTGTGCGGGCAACTGAGGAAATGTATTCAGAACTACCTGGGTGTCAACGACACAGGTGAAGTTTTGGCTGCGGTGGTCTGGGAGGCATTGAAGGTGGTGGTTAGAGGGGAGCTGATCTCGATACGGGCCCACAGGGAGAAGGCAGACAGGGCAGAGATGGACCGACTGATAAAGGAGATATTGCAGGTCGACAGGAGGTATGCGGAGACCCCAGAGGCAGGGCTTCTAAGGGAACGACAGAGGCTATAGGCGGAGTATGGCACAGGGAGGGTGGTAGAGCAGCTGAGGAAGGCGAGGGGGACGATCTATGAGCATGGAGAGCAGGCCAGCAGAATGCTTGCGCAGCAGCTTAGAAAGAGGGAGGTAGCCAGGGAGATATGGAAAGTAAAGGCCGGGGACGGGAACCTGGTTGGAGATTCAGCAGGGGTTAATAAGGCATTCAAAGAGTTTTACAGTAGGCTGTGTAGGTCGGAACCCCCAGCTGGGTCCGAGGGGATGAGGCATTTTTTTGGGGCTAAATTCCCGAAGGTGGATGGGGGGGGGGTTTAATAGAAGGGCTGGGGACCCCGATCGGTAGCGGAGGGGCTGAAGTCCCAGGGCCGGACGGGAACCCAGTGGAGTTTTATAAAAAGTTCTCCGGGATATTGGGGCCGATGTTGATGAGGATGTTCAGTGAGGCAAGGGAGCGTGGAGCGCTTCCCTATACGCTGTCACGGGCCACTATCTCATTGATCCTGAAGCGGGTCAAGAACCCGGAGCTATGGATCGTACAGGCTGATATCCCTATTAAATGTGGACGCCAAACTGCTGGCCAAAATCTTGTCCTCCAGGATTCAACACTGTTCCGGACGTGATTGGGGAGGACCAGACAGGATTTGTTAAGGGTAGGCAGTTGGCAGCCAACGTAGGAAGATGGTTAAATGTGATTATGATGCCCCCGGAAGGTAGGGATGTGGAGGTAGTGGTTGCAATGGACGCAGAGAAGGCTTTTGATCGGGTAGAATGGGACTACCTGTGGGAGGTGCTGGGACGGTTTGGATTTGGGTGGGGCTTTATTGACTGGGTCAGGTTGTTGTATCAGGCTCCTGTTGCGAGCGTACAGACGAATAGGACATCGGACTATTTCAGGCTGCACATGGGTACGAGACAGGGATGCCCCCTCTCCCACTGTTATTCATGTTAGCTATAGAGCTGCTGGCAATTGCACTGAGAGCCTCAAGGGGCTGGTCCGGCAGGGGGTGGTGGGGCGAAACACAGAGCCTCGCTTTACGCAGACGACCTGCTCCTGCATGTTTCGGACCCAAGAGGGGATGGAAGAAATTGAGGATTCTGGGGAAATTTGGCCGGTTTTCAGGGTATAAACTAAATATGGGGAAGTTTGTGGTCCAGGCAAGGACAGGAGAGGCGACTGGGGAAGCTGCCGTTTAGGGTGGTAGGGGGAAGCTTTCGATACCTAAGCATTCAGGTGGTGCGGGAATGGGAACGGCTACACAAGTTACATTTTGGCCCGATTAGTAGACCAAATGAAGGATGATTTTCGGAGGTGGGACGCACTTCTGTTGTCATTAGCTGGGAGTGTGAAGACAGTGAAAATGACGGTCCTCCCGTGATTCCTGTTTGTGTTTCAGTGTCTCTCCATCTCTAAGGTGATCTCTGGCATTGTATGGGCATGTAAGGCCCTGTGAGTAAAAAAGAGGATGCTGGAGCAAAGTCGGGGCGAGGGCAAGCTGGTGCTGCCGAACTTTAGTTATTATTGGGCAGTGAATGTAGCCATGATCAGGATGTGGGTGGAGGGTTGGTATGGGAGCGTGTGGAGGCGGCTTCATGCAAGGGCACCAGTTTGGGGGCATTAGTAACAGCGCCTCTGCCATTCCTGCCAGCTGGTTGGGGATATGTTTATGGAGGGGTAATGGGTGTTTCTCTGGTTGGCAATCAGTAGCTAGTGGTGTCCCTCAGGTATCCGTGTTAGGCCCACAATTGTTCACAATTTACATAGATGATTTGGAGTTGGGGACCAAGGGCAATGTGTCCAAGTTTGCAGACGACACTAAGATGAGTGGTAAAGCAAAAAGTGCAGAGGATACTGGAAGTCTGCAGAGGGATTTGGATAGGTTAAGTGAATGGGCTAGGGTCTGGCAGATGGAATACAATGTTGACAAATGTGAGGTTATCCATTTTGGTAGGAATAACAGCAAACGGGATTATTATTTAAATGATAAAATATTAAAACATGCCGCTGTGCAGAGAGACCTGGGTGTGCTAGTGCATGAGTCACAGAAAGTTGGTTTACAGGTGATTAGGAAGGCGAATGGAATTTTGTCTTTCATTGCTGGGGGGATGGAGTTTAAGAAGAGGGAGGTTATGCTGCAATTGTATAAGGTGTTAGTGAGGCCACACCTGGAGTGTTGTGTTCAGTTTTGGTCTCCTTACCTGAGAAAGGATGTACTGGCACTGGAGGGTGTGCAGAGGAGATTCACTCGGTTAATCGCAGAGCTGAAGGGGTTGGATTATGAGGAGAGGTTGAGTAGACTGGGACTGTACTCGTTGGAATTTAGAAGGATGAGGGGGGATCTTATAGAAACATTTAAAATTATGAAGGGAATAGATAGGATAGATGCGGGCAGGTTGTTTCCATTGGCGGGTGAAAGCAGAACTAGGGGGCATAGCCTCAAAATAAGGGGAAGTAGATTTAGGACTGAGTTTAGGAGGAACTTCTTCACCCAAAGGGTTGTGAATCTATGGAATTCCTTGCCCAGTGAAGCAGTTGAGGCTCCTTCATTAAATGTTTTTAAGATAAAGATAGATCGTTTTTCGAAGAATAAAGTGATTAAGGGTTATGGTGTTTGGGCCGGAAAGTGGAGCTGAGTCCACAAAAGATCAGCCATGATCTCACTGAATGGCGGAGCCGGCTCGAGGGGCAATGTGGCCTGCTCCTGCTCCTAATTCTTATATGAGGGGAGCTTTTCTAGCCTGAGGGAGCTGGAGGAGAAATTTGGATTGGCGAGGGGAAATGAATTTAGGTACCTGCAGGCACGGGACTTCCTACGCAGGCAGGTTTCAACCTTCCCACTCCTACCACCAAGGGGGATACAGGACAGGGTAGTTTCCAGAATGTGGGTGGGAGAAGGGAGGGTTTCTGCCATTTACAAGGAACTCATGGGGTCAGAGGAGACGCAGACCGAGGAGCTGAAGCGCAAGTGGGAAGAGGAGTTAGGAGGAGAGATCGAGGATGGTCTCTGGACGGACGCATTGAGTAGAGTCAATGCGTCCACAATATGTGCCAGGCTCAGCCTGATACAATTCAAGGTCGTTCACCGGGTCCACATGACAGTGGCTCGGATGAGTAGGTTCTTTTGGGTAGCAGATAGGTGTGCAATGTGTTCAGAAGGGCCAACGGACCATGTCCACGTGTCTGAAGCTTAAGGGATTTTGGCAGGGGTTTGCAGATGTCATCTCCACGGTGTTAAAAACCAGGGTGGCACCGAGTCCAGAGGTGGAGATTTTCGGTGTGTTGGAAGATCCAGGAATCCAGGAGGAGAAAGAGGCAGACATTCTGGCCTTTGCTTCCCTGGTAGCCCGGAGATGGATTCTATTAGCTTGGAGGGACTCAAAGCCCCCGACGATGGAGACCTGGCTATCGGACATGGCTAGCTTTCTCTGCCTGGAGAAAATCAAGTTCGCCTTGAGAGGGTCACTGTTAGGGTTTGCCTGAAGGTGGCAACCGTTCGTCGACTTCTTTGGGGAAAATTAACCGTCAGCAGGGGGGGGGGGGGGGGGGGGGGGGTTGGGGTTTAGCTTAGTTTAGAGTAGGGGGTTGGTAAAGGTGGGACCTGTAAGGGAGGAAGATGGCTTTGCACTGTTTACAAATTCATGTACATTGTTTATTTTGTTGTTGTTGTGAAACCATAAATACCTCAAAATGTTTATATAAAAAAAGAATGGTAATGGAAAAAGTGAAATGAAAGATGTCTAAATCTCCAGAATCCCAGGGTATTTAAAATAGGAGATCTTCAAACATCGGCAGCATTCATAGAAATTATCACCTGGTTGGGATGAAATTCCTCTTCAGTCCCAAGGCAATATGGGGGTGAGAATTCATTTATTATTTCATGGAAATAATATTTATTATTTCACCGGCAAGGCCAGCATTTATTGCCCATCCCGAATTGAACTTGAACTGCCTGGCTTTCTGGGCCAGAGCATTCACGATATGATGAGAAGGGAAAAAAAGAGGCTTTTAGCATGTACAAGGGAAGCAAATCAGCGGAGCAGAGGACACAAAGTGCAGGATGGGGCTTAAGAAAGAAATTAGGAGCGCAAAGAGGGGATGTGAGAAAGCTCTGGCTGCCAAAAGTAGGGAAAATCCCAAGATATCCTAGAACTATATCAATGGGAAGAGGATATCCACATTGATATCCTATATCAATGGGAAGAGGATTATTGACTAAGGGGGCAATCCGTAGGTAGAGCCAGTGGACATTGGTAGGGTGTTGAACAAATATTTCACATCTGTCTTCACCCAAGAGAGGTGGTGGAGAGACTGTGAGGTTCTTGAGCGAGTTGTCATAAGGATGGACAAGGTATTGGAGGTGTTGGCAGGTTTAAAAGTGGACAAATCTCCAGGTCCAGATGAATTGTGTCCCAGGCTGCTGTGGGAGGCAGGAGAGGAGATTGCAGAGGCTCTGACCCAAATTGATTTTTCTGAGAATGTGACCAGGTGCGTAGATCAGGGTAGTGCAGTTGATGTAGTTTATATGGTTTTCAGGAAAGCCTTTGACAAAGTCCCACATGGGAGACGCAAGGCAAAGCACATGGGATACAAAGTAATTTGATAAGGTGGATTCATACCTGGCTTAGTTGCAGGAGACAAGAGGGTGATGACGGACGGCTGCTTTAGTGACTGGAAGCCAGTGACCAGTGGTATACCACATGGATCTACTACAAGGATCTGTGCTGGGTCCCCTATCAGTCATTTATATAAACAACATAGATGTCTATGTGGGGAGTAGGATCAGTAAGTTTGCGGATGACACAAAGATTGGCCGGTGGTTAACAGTGAGGTTAAATGTGCACTAGCTCTGGCCATGCACCTACATGAGATGTTTGCAGACTTGCTGGCAGGGTCACCCTATCTCCAACGTTAACATGTCACTGATACCCAAAAAAGACAAGACCAATGGAATGTGGATCAGACATACTCATTTCACTGCTCAATGTGGATGTGAAAATACTCGCAAAAGTCCTGGCCAGGAGACTGGAGAACTGTGTACCACGGTTGCAGTGGACCGGACAGGCTTTGTTAAGGATAGACAGCTAACTGCAAACATCAGACGGCTGCTGAATCTGAGACTGACCCCACCTGGGGAGAGAACACCAACAGTGATCGTCTCCCTGGATGCAGAAAAGGCCTGTGACAGAGTTCAGTACAATATCTCATTGCGGTACTGCAGCAGTTTGGGTGAGGGACAGAGTTCATCTCATGGGTGAAGCTTCTGTACAACACCCCCAAGGCGAGCATTTGGACCAACACCACTCTGAATACTTCCAGTTGCACAAGACAGGGATGCCCACTGTCCCCGCTCGTTCACCCTGGCAATCGAGCAGCTGGCGATCACCATATGAGAATTTTGAGGGGAATCCGAGGAGGAGGCAGAGAGCACAGAGTCTCACTCGATGTGGATGACCTGCTCCTCTACATCTCGGACCCACAAAACAGCATGAAAGACTTGATGAGCCGAATGGCCTCCTTCTGCACTGTAGGGAGTCTATGAAAGCACAAAGCTCGAGGGAGAGTTCGGAGCATTCTCGGGCTACAAACCCAGCCTGGGCAAAAAGGATGGGCACAGCTGGAGGGTCGACCATTTAACATAGCCCAAAACAAATTCCTCCACCTGGGATCCAAATAGCCCATGACTGGATATGGATCCACAAGTGGAATCTGACCAGTCTGATGGAGGAAGTCAAAAAGGTCCCGCAGAGGTGGGACACACTCCCACTCTCCCTGGCAGAATGCAGACGAACAAGATGAAAGTGCTGCCCAGGTTCCTCTTCCTGTTTAGATCCATACCAATCAACATTCCCAAGGCCTATTCCCAAGCAATAAAAAAAATGATTATGGCGTTTGCATGGGGAGGGAAAAATCCAAGAATTCCCTACAAAGGAGAAGGCAGGAAGGCCTGGCTGGCCCTCCCGAAACTGCAATGTTACCACTGAGCAGCCACAGCCAAGAGAGTGAAGGGATTCGTGAAGGGACCAAATATGAAATGGGTGAGGCTGGAGAAGTCCTCCTGCACAGGAACAACCGTCCAGGCCCTCGTCACAACAGCACTCCCACCCCTCAGCAAATCACTCAACTAGCCCAGTGGTGTTTTTTTCATTGGAACGCTTTTATGTGAACGATGGAGGTTGAGGGGCGACCTGATAGAGGTCGACAGGATTCTGAGGGGCATGGATTGAGTGGATGAGGCACTCTTTCCCAGGGTGGAGGGGTCCGTCACCAGGAGGCACAGGTTTAAGGTCTGTGGTATCATGACTGGTACAAGTTTGGAGAGCCGAAGGACTTGTTCCAGTGCTCTATTGTTCTTTATACTCAGAGGTGGTAACGTTCTAGACACTCTTATCATAGAACTGTTTTTGTTTCACTTTAATGTTTGCATTTCCTGCAGTACCACTGCATTCGCCTCCTTCACCAAGTGTGGAAGTGTGTTACGTAACCATCTATTCATAAGAACTCGGCTGACGATCTACCATGTGACAATGGTGATGCTCTAACTCAATAGTGCGAGATATGGATCAGATTGGCTGTCCATTGCTTTCTTCAACAATTGCTTAACAGTATGTTGGCCTTTTTTGGCTTTCCCATTGGGTTCTCGGCACAAGACTCGACCTGACATGATTGAAACCATACGTGACTGCGAAGTGTTGCCATTCTTTACAGCTAAAACAAGGACCGTTGTCACTCACGCCGACTTGCGGAATTCCGTGTCTAGCAAAAATTGACTTGGTATGCAGTATACACAACTTACCATTATGCTTGAGTCAGGCCATTTCGGTATAGTTTGAAAAATAGGCTATGATCATTAAACAATCTTTCCCTCGCAGGTGAGAGATCAATAGTTACTTTCTACCATGGTGCCGTAGGCAAATCAGATATTTGCATAAGTTCTCTTATTTGCTTGCAACAATGCGTTTGGCAACAAATTGTGTGTCGCAACAACTTTCAATATCCTGGTTTATACCTGGCCAGTAAAGTCACAAGCTTTCCACTTACATTTTTCAATCCCAAGATATCCTTCGTGTATCCTCTTTTGTACATCCTTGTGAAGAGATTGACGTGTGACTACAGCGTTCAAGCAACATACCACTCCATTAATGATACTGAGTTCAGATCTTGTTTGGTAGAACACCATACATTGATCTTGGGGCCAGTGTGACTTGATGTTTCTCATCACCACTTGAAGAGTTTGATCCTTCCTGGTCTCTTCTGGGATCTCACATAGTTTTCCATCTGATACAGGTAGCAGTGTGGAAATTAGATTGACATGCAGATCTACATCCTCGGCAATCTCACCACTAATAATTTGTATTGGCTCTCTCGATAATGCATCTGCTAAGAACAAATATTTGCCTGGCATGTAGATGAGATTGAAGTCATAGCGTTGTGACTTCATCAATGTTACAGGAGACGCACCACACCAAATCATGGAAGGTTCCAATGCAGTAAAATTACAGTTTTTAGCTTTTAACTTTAAATCAGTGATGAAATGATCTATGGACTCTCCTGTAAACGTGATCTAAACACATAGCGTTCACAAATGTCATTCTTTCTGGGGGTGCAATGGGCATCAAATCTTTGAATTACTTCATTAAAATTTTTACTATCTTCATCGTTTGCAAATTTAAACGTACGTAGAACATTACAGCGCAGTACAGGCCCTTTGGCCCTCGATGTTGCGCAGTCCTGTGAAACCCCTCTAAAGTCCCTCTACACTATTCCCTTATCGTCCATATGCCTATCAAATGACCATTTGAATGTGTTTAGTGTTGGCGAGTCCACTACTGTTGCAGGTAGGGCATTCCACGCGCTTACTACTCTCTGAGTAAAGAACCTACCTCTGACATCTGTCCTATATCTATCTCCCCTCAATTTAAAGCTATGCCCCCTCGTGCTGGACATCACCATCCGAGGAAAAAGGCTCTCAATGTCCACCCTATGTAATCCTGATCATTTTGTATGCCTCAATTAAGTCACCTCTTAACCTTCTTCTCTCCAACAAAAACAGCCTCAAGTCCTTCAGCCCTTCGACATAATATCTTCCCTCCATACCAGGCAACATCCTGGTAAATCTCCTCTGCACCCGTTCCAAAGCTTCCACATCCTTCCTATAATGCGACGACCAGAACTGCACGCACTACTCCAAATGCGGCCGCACCAGAGTTTTTTACAACTGCAACATGACCTCATGGCTCCGAAACTCAATTCCTCTACCAATAAAAGCTAAGATGTGGAGATGCCGGCGTTGGACTGGGGTGAGCACAGTAAGAAGTCTTACAACACCAGGTTAAAGTCCAACAGGTTTGTTTCAAACACGAGCTTTCGGAGCACGGCTCCTTCTTCAGGTGAATGGAAAGGCTTGTTCCAGAAATGTTTATATAGACACAGTCAGAGATGCCCCGGAATGCGAGCACCTGCAGGCAATCAAATCATCAAAGATGCAGAGAGAGAGGTAACTCCAGGTTAAAGAGGTGTGAATTGTCCCAAGCCAGTTCAGTCGGTAGGCCTCTGCAAGTCCAGGCTTGTTGGTGGGGGCCGAATGTAATGCGACATGAATCCCAGATCCCGGTTGAGTCCGCATTCATGCGTGCGGAACTTAGCTATAAGTTTTTGCTCAGCAATTTTGCGTTGTCGCGTCTCCTGAAGGCCTCCTTGTAGAATGCTGACCCGGAGATCAGAGGCTGAATGTCCTTGACTGCTGAAGTGTTCCCCAACTGGAAGGGAACAGTCCTGCCTGTTGATAGTCGCACGACAACGAATAAACGGGCATCGTGCGACTATCAACAGGCAGGACTGTTCCCTTCCAGTTGGGGAACACTTCAGCAGTCAAGGACATTCAGCCTCTGATCTCCGGGTCAGCATTCTACAAGGAGGCCTTCAGGAGACGCGACAACGCAAAATTGCTGAGCAAAAACTTATAGCTAAGTTCCGCACGCATGAATGCGGACTCAACCGGGATCTGGGATTC
Source organism: Scyliorhinus canicula (assembly GCF_902713615.1). Classification (NCBI taxonomy): domain Eukaryota; kingdom Metazoa; phylum Chordata; class Chondrichthyes; order Carcharhiniformes; family Scyliorhinidae; genus Scyliorhinus; species Scyliorhinus canicula. The sequence continues at coordinate 9,149,272 of NC_052148.1, read as the reverse complement.
ATGTCGCATTACATTCGGCCCCCACCAACAAGCCTGGACTTGCAGAGGCCTACCGACTGAACTGGCTTGGGACAATTCACACCTCTTTAACCTGGAGTTACCTCTCTCTCTGCATCTTTGATGATTTGATTGCCTGCAGGTGCTCGCATTCCGGGGCATCTCTGACTGTGTCTATATAAACATTTCTGGAACAAGCCTTTCCATTCACCTGAAGAAGGAGCCGTGCTCCGAAAGCTCGTGTTTGAAACAAACCTGTTGGACTTTAACCTGGTGTTGTAAGACTTCTTACAATAAAAGCTAACACACCGTACGCCTTCTTAACAACCCTCTCCACCTGGGTGGCAACTATCAGGCATCTATGGACATGGACACCGAGATCTCTCTGCTCGTCCACACTACCAAGAATCTTACCATTAGCCCAGTACTCTTCTTCCTGTTATTCCTTCCAAAATGAATCACCTCACACTTTTCTGCATTAAACTCCATTTGCCACCTGTCAGCCCAGCTCTGCAGCTTATCTATGTCCCTCTGTAACTTGTAACATTCTTCTGCACTGTCCACAACTCCACCGACTTTAGTGTCGTCTGCACATTTACTCACCATCCTTCTACGCCCTCCTCCAGGTCATTTATAAAAATGACAAACAGCAGCGGCCCCAAAACAGATCCTTGTGGTACACCACTAGTTACTGGACACCAGTCAGAACATTTCCCATCAACCACCATCCTTTGTCTTCTATCAGCTAGCCAATTTCTGATCCAAACTGCTAAATCACCCTGAATCTCATCCCACGTATTAAACACATTATGCTTCTGGCCCTGCCAATTAGGAGCATCGCTACTTTGCGTGAATCTGATTGATCTTCTAAATTTACTGTAGTAAGAAACAGGTTAAATTGTTTTTTTTAAACACTTGCCAGCCACGGTCAACGTTACCATGAAAGCTGAGACTCTTTGGTGGCTTCAATGACTCCATACTGTTAATTCTGCAGTCTGCAAAATCTTCAGATCTCGGTCAGGCATTTTCAGTGTTTAATACCATCCAACCCTGGTACCATGTAATGTTCTTGTCGGATTGCCTGATTTATTACACGGACACTTGTAGCTAAAGCTAGAAATGATTTCTTAACAAACTAATAACAGTAAAATCATTCACAAGCAACCTCGCTCCAGCTTCCTCCAGCCAGTCTGAAGTCAGCTGACTAACATTCACTTATATACTAGTGAGACTCCTAGTGGTCAGTCGGTGAATTTCAATACAACCATGATATCACTGCAAGACGCACGCAGACATGGGGTGAATGTGAAAACTCCACATGAGCAGTGAGTCAGGCTGGCATCAAACACGGGTCCTTGGCAATGTGAAGCAACAGTGCTAATGATAGCACCACCATGCCACCCAATATGATAGAATTTTTCATGAAGATGGAGAATGAAGTAGTTGATTCTGAGACTAGTGTCTTGAATCTTAATCAAAACTACGATGAAATGAGGTGCGAGTAGGATATGATTGATTGGGGAACGTTACTTAAAGTGATGACAGTGGATAGGCAATGGCAAATATTCAAAGAGCGCATGGAGGAACTGCAACAATTGTTCATTCCTGCCTGGCACAAAAGTAAAACGGGAAAGGAGGCCAATCCATGGCTTACAAGGGAAATTAGGGATAGTATTCGATCCAGGGAAGTAGCATTCAAATTGGCCAAATAAACCTCAGGTCTGAGGATTGGGAGCTGTTTAGAATTTAGCAAGGAAGGGCTAAGGGATTGATTAAGAAGGGGAAAATAGTTCACAGTACTCAAAACACAGGTGGTGCCGTGTCCGGAGGTAGCGGTCTTTGGAGTGTCGGAAGAGTCGGGAGTTCAGGGGTTGAAAGAGGCTGACATTTTGGCCCTTACCTCCCCAGTAGCTCGGAGACGGATCTTATTAATATGGAGGTATTCAAAGTCACCGAGTGTAGAGACCTGGGTTAGTGACATGGCTGGGTTTCTTAGTCTTGAGAAAATAAAGTTCGCCTTAAGAGAGTAGAGTTCACCCGGAGGTGGCAGCCGTTCGTCGACTTTCTCAGGGAAAATTAAAATGTCGGCAGAAGCTGAATTAAAAAAAAGGGGGGGGGGGGGGGGAGGAGAGAATGACAGGCTGTTCTATGGTTTTGCGGGTGTGAAGATTGTGATGGGGGGGGGGGGGGGGGGAAATGATTATTGTGCCATGTTTATGTCGCTGTTATTATTATAAAAATTGCAAAGACCCTAATAAAAAAAAAATTTTTTTTAAAAGGGGAAAATGGCGTACAAAAGTAAGCTTGCAGGGAACATAAAAACGGAGTATAAATGTTTCTGCAGGTACATGAAGAGAAAAAGATTGGTGAAGACAAGTGTGGATCCCTCACAGTCAGAAACAGGGGAATGTATCATAGAGGACAAAGAAATGGCTGAGCAACTAAATACATACATACTCACAAATGAGGACATAAATAAGATACCAGAAATGTTGGGGGAACACAGGGTTTAGTGAGAATGAGGAACTGAAGGAGATCAATATTATTATATCAGTAGTGAAATGGTGTTGGGGAAATTGATGGGATTGAAGGCTGATAAATCCCCATGGCCTGAGAATCTACATCCCAGGGTACTGAAAGAGGTGGATCTAGAAATAGTGGATGCATTGGTGCTCATCTTCCAGGATTCTATAGACTACGGAACAGTCCCTGCAGATTGGAGGGTGGTTAACGCCACTATTTAAAAAGGGAGGTGGAGACCAGGAAGCCTGACGTCAGTGGTGGGGATAATTCTAGAACCCATTATCAAAGATTTTATAGCAGAGCAATTAAAAAATAGTGGCAGGATCGGACAGAGTCAGCATGGATTTACGAAGGGAAATCATGCTTGACAAATCTACTGGAATTCTTCTAGGGTGCAACTAGTAGAATAGATTAAGGGGAGCCAGTGGATGTGGTGTATTTGGACTTTCCGAAGGCTTTTGACAAAGTTCCACATAAATGATTAGCATGTAAAATTAAAGCACATGAATTAGGGGTTATGTATTGAGACGGACAGAAAATTGGTTGGCAGACGGGAAACAAAAAGTAGGAATCAATGGGTCTTTTTCAAATTGGCAGGCAGTGACCATGGGGTACCACAGGGATCGGTGCTAGGACCCCAGTTATTCACAATATATATTAATGATTTAGACGAGGGAATAAAATGTCACATCCCCAAAATTGCAGATGACACCAAGTTGTGTGGGAGGGTGAGCTGGGAGGAAGATGCAGAGGTCCTTCAGTATGACTTGGGACAAGTTGAGTGAATGGGAAATGAACGGCAGTATAATGTGGATAAATGCAAGGTTATCCACTTTGGTAGCAAAAACGAGGCGGCAGATTATTATCTGAATGGCTATAGATAGAGAGAGTGGGAATGTGTAACGAGACCTGGGTGTCCTCGAACACCAGTCGCCGAAGGGTCTCTTTTTGTGCTGCAAAGCTCTATGACCTTAAGATCATCTAATAGCCTCTCTTCATAGCTGAGGCCACAGACTGGGACCACACACAAGCACACGGGAAGAAATTTCAAATAAACACACCTTTTCTGGAACATAATCATGTTTAATTGAATTATAATGGAATAGCCAATTGTTACAACAATTTATGCAAAACAGAAGACAACAATACTAACCCAAAAACAACAGTTTCCATAATCGTTACAGCCGTGGAAAGATCATTTGTACAATGTTGTAACCGCCTAGCTAACTGGTAAAATAAGAGAAAGGGAACACTTGGACCCGAAATAGACTTCCACTAAAGATAGTGCTGGGTGAGCATGGCTCACATCACTTATCCTGCTTGGCCACGCGTTCCTGCTGCTTCCGAAGCTCCTCTTGTCGCTGTGTGACATACTTCTGTAAATTAGTACAAATAACTCCGGTTTAGTGCATATTTCCAGCAGAGTGGTTAGTGAACCTGTTGAATATAATCAGGGACAGTTCATTTCTTACATAAGGTGATCTAGCACACTCAGGAATGGGAATCAGTGACAATTCTCCGCTGGTTGGAGTCATACTTGGCTCAAGGAAAATGAATGTGGTGGTTTGGAGGTCAATAATCTCAGCTCCAGGATATCACTGCAGGAGTTCCTCAGGGTAGGCTCTTGGGCCGAATCACCTTCAGCTGCTTCATCAGTGACCATCATAAGGTCAGAAGTGGAGGCATTCACTGATGACTGCACAATGTTCAGCAGATACTGAAGCAGTCCATACCCATATGCAAGACCTGGACAATATTCAGGCTCGGGCTGAAATGTTAATTGTCCTTTAAGTTCCAGGCAATGACCAGCTCCAACAAGAGAGAATCTAACCATCTCTCTTTCGCATTACCACTGCTCAATCCTCTACGGGTGGCACGATGGCAGTGACAAGCACAGCTGCCTCAACGCCTGGGACCTGGGTTCAATTCCAGCCTTCAGTGACTGCGTAGAATTTCCCTCTTGGTGTCCAATGGTGTGCAGGTTGGGTGGGGTTATGGGGACAGGGTAGGGAGTGGGCCTAGGTAGGGTGCTCTTTCAGAGGGTCGGTGCAAGTTCGATGGGCCAAATAGCCTCCTTCTGCACTGTAGGGAGTCTATGATCTAAATTCATCCAATGACCAGAAACTGAACTAGCCATATAAATACTGTGGCTGCAATAGCAGGTCAGAGGTGAAGAGTTCTGCGATGAAAAATCCACTCCTGACTCCCCAAAGCTTGTCCACCATATGTAAGGCACAAGTCAGGAGTGTAATGGAATACTCCCCACTTGCCTGGATGAGTGCAGCTCCAACAACACTCAAGAAGCTCAACACCATTCAGAACAAAGCAGCCCATCCACAATCATTCCTCCACCACCGATGAACAGTGACAGCCGTGTGTACCATCTACAAAATGCACTGCAACATCTCACTAAGTTTCCTTTGACAGCACCTTCCAAACCCACAACCTCTACCATCTAGAAGGACATGGACAGCAGATAGCTGGGAACCCCACTACCAGCAAGTTTCCCTCCAAGCCACTCACCAGTCTGACTTGGAAAAATATCGCCATTCCTTCACTGTCGCTGGGGCAACATCCTGGAGTTCCCCAACAGCACAGTGGGTGTACCTACACCTCGGGGACTGCAACGGTTCAAGAACACAGCTCACCACCACCTTCTAAAGGGTAATTAGGGAAGGCAATAAATGCTGGCCAAGCCAGTGACAGGGACATTCCATGAAAGTTCACCTGTGGATCAATTAGAATATATGGCCGCAAAAGGATCCTGGCCTCAAAATGTGGTGCCCCACACGGCCTCAAAATGTGGGCCTACAACTCAGAGCTCTCAAATGCCATGGGCCACTCAAGTGGAGAATTGTCGTTATCTCACATTAAGCAAGGAAAAGGTCTGTTTCTCATCTCACCCACAGAGTCCAAATAATGCTGACTTCAGCAGTTAAATCTAGCTGAACATCCCACGCCAACCTCACCCCGATACAACATATGGTGTAAGAACATAAGAACTGGGAGCAGGAGTAGGCCATCTGGCCCCTCGAGCCTGCTCCGCCATTCAATGAGATCATGGCTGATCTTTTGTGGACTCAGCTCCACTTTCCGGCCCGAACACCATAACCCTTAATCCCTTTTTTCTTCAAAAAACTATCTAACTTTACCTTAAAAACATTTAATGAAGGAGCCTCAACTGCTTCACTGGGCAAGGAATTCCATAGATTCACAACCCTTTGGGTGAAGAAGTTCCTCCTAAACTCAGTCCTAAATCTACTTCCCCTTATTTTGAGGCTATGCCCCCTAGTTCTGCTTTCACCCGCCAGTGGAAACAACCTGCCCACATCTATCCTATCTATTCCCTTCATAATTTTATATGTTTCTATAAGATCCCCCCTCATCCTTCTAAATTCCAACGAGTACAGTCCCAGTCTACTCAACCTCTCCTCGTAATCCAACCCCTTGTGTGGGTCAGCAAAGAGTTCTGGCCTCAGTTATGGGTTTTAATGTCACTATCTTAGGATGCTGTTGTTTTTTTAAGAGCGGGTGCTGAACACAATAATAGGACTAAGGTGGAACTCTTACCTCCATATTCTTGTAGTGTAACACAGTGCCACAGTGAGTCACCTTGGCAGTGTCTTCATTTGTATAGAACAGAGAACAAATCTGGCAGAAGTAACCGGTCTTTGGAACAATAAATTCAACACCTGCAGAGTCAGAACAAATGTCAGCAGGGATTTGAACTTTCCTGAAAGACTCCCAAGATGCAGCATCTAAATTAATCGAATCCAAGCTCCACTCAAACAGTGCCTCACATACACCCACCCCTCAAAATCCCCAGGATCCTATTACCAGCGCACCGGTGCGTAGCAATCACTGCCAGTGCATTTGTGGCCCCCATAACCTTAGTGTGCACCCCCCAACCCCACAGTGCCTCACCTTTACAAACAAAACCAATCCATTGACTGGAAGCAGTCCCTGTTCTTTTACAGCAGAGAGAGAAATTCCTTTACCATCCTCCAGATTGGAAGGAGACCATTAAGTCCATAGACTCCATGCCAGCAATTCAATCATTTCCACTCCCCGCTCCATCCCCATAGCCCTTCAGTTGGGAATTTTAAAGAGTTAGTGCCCGTGGTTCCAAGTTCCAACTTCAGAACAGAAATAACAGTGTCTAGTGAAAGAGACAGCAGGACACACAGAAACAAAGTGACAGAGGAGGGAGAAAGCAAAAGACATGGTAGAAAGACCCTTGACCCAATCACAACACTCATTGATGTTCCTCCAGGAAGCAGTGCACATTTGATAACAAATGCAGTGTGGATAACATATTACTGTACATCCAAGCAGTAAGAGCATTCAGCAGCGTCGTGTTCAACTCACCGAGAGGGTTGCTGGACTTATAGGGTGGCATTTTAAACTCAGCAAGGGCTGGCCCGACTAACTTCATCCGCTTTGCATCTGGTTCCATCTCGGAGGAAGGCTCTCTCCTTAGCTTGGCATCTGCTTAAAATAAAATGCAATAGCCTGGTTAAAAAAGTCAAAAGCTTAATATATTGAGTAATAACAAGGAATGATGAAGTGATATTCAGGCTGTATTAGTAGGTTTTACCATTGAAGTGCCTCAGAGAAATCCATGATTAACCATGTTCACTTGTCTCGTAGCTTATACCATTTACCTGGGAAAGGTAACTAGTATCACTGAGTGCGACACACCTGTACTGAGACCCCCAGGGTCAGTGAGTGACAGACACACCTGTACTGAGACCCCCAGGGTCAGTGAGTGACAGTCACACCTGTACTGAGAGACCCAGGGTCAGTGAGTGACAGTCACACCTGTACTGAGACCCCCAGGGTCAGTGAGTGGCAGATGCACCTGTACTGAGAGACCCAGGGTCAGTGAGTGACAGTCACACCTGTACTGAGACCCCCATGGTCAGTGAGTGACAGACACACCTGTACTGAGACCCCCATGGTCAGTGAGTGACAGAGACACCTGTACTGAGACACCCAGGGTCAGTGAGTGACAGAGACACCTGTACTGAGACCCCCATGGTCAGTGAGTGACAGTCACAGCTGTACTGAGAGATCCAGGGTCAGTGAGTGACAGACACACCTGTACTGAGAGACCCAGGGTCAGTGAGTGACAGACACACCTGTACTGAGAGACCCAGGGTCAGTGAGTGACAGAGACACCTGTACTGAGACCCCCATGGTCAGTGAGTGACAGTCACAGCTGTACTGAGAGATCCAGGGTCAGTGAGTGACAGACACACCTGTACTGAGAGACCCAGGGTCAGTGAGTGACAGACACACCTGTACTGAGAGACCCAGGGTCAGTGAGTGACAGTCACATCTGTACTGAGAGACCCAGGGTCAGTGAGTGACAGACACACCTGTACTGAGAGACCCAGGGTCAGTGAGTGACAGACACACCTGTACTGAGAGATCCAGGGTCAGTGAGTGACAGACACACCTGTACTGAGAGACCCAGGGTCAGTGAGTGACAGACACACCTGTACTGAGAGACCCAGGGTCAGTGAGTGACAGAGACACCTGTACTGAGAGACCCAGGGCCAGTGAGTGACAGAGACACCTGTACAGAGACCCAGGGTCAGTGAGTGACAGACACACCTGTACTGAGACCCCCAGGGTCAGTGAGTGACAGACACACCTGTACAGAGACCCATGGTCAGTGAGTGACAGACACATCTGTACTGAGAGACCCAGGGTCAGTGAGTGACAGAGACACCTGTACTGAGAGACCCAGGGTCAGTGAGTGACAGTCACACCTGTACGGAGAGACCCAGGGTCAGTGAGTGACAGACACACCTGTACTGAGACCCCCATGGTCAGTGAGTGACAGACACATCTGTACTGAGAGACCCAGGGTCAGTGTGTGACAGACACACCTGTACTGAGAGACCCAGGGTCAGTGAGTGACAGACACACCTGTACTGAGAGACCCAGGGTCAGTGAGTGACAGACACACCTGTACTGAGAGACCCAGGGTCAGTGAGTGACAGACACACCTGTACTGAGAGACCCAGGGTCAGTGAGTGACAGACACATCTGTACTGAGACCCAGGGTCAGTGAGTGACAGAGACACCTGTACAGAGACCCAGGGTCAGTGAGTGACAGAGACACTTTTTTGAACAATGTTGTAATATTTGCAATTCTCCAGTCAGCTGGTACTACCCTGTCTGTATATGAGGAGGTCTGAAAGCTATGGTCAGTGCCTCTGTGATTTCCACATTCTCCACGTGTCTGTGTGGGTTTCCTCCGGGTGCTCCGGTTTCCTCCCGCAGTCCAAAAATGTGCAGGTTAGGTGGATTGGCCATGCTAAATTGCCCTTAGTGTCCAAAAAGGTTGTGTTGGGTGGGGTTACTGGGATAGGGTGGGGGGTGTGGGCTTAGGCAGGGTGCTCTTTTGAAGGGCCGTGCAGACCTGATGGGCTGAATGGCCTCCTTCTGCACTGTAAATTCTGACTGTTCTATGACTATGCATCTGATCAGGCCCTGGTGATTTATTAACTTCGAAGTACAGCCAATGTGACTAACATTGCTTCTTATTGATTTTTAACCCATCAACTGCGTTCTCTTTCATCATGACTTGAGCAGCATCCTTCTTCCTCGGTGAAGACAGGTGCAGAGTGCTTATCTTTCATTTCATTTCTAGTACATAGAAGTGTTTAGAAATGTGAAGTGATTCACTTTGGTCGCAAAAACATGGACAAACAATATAAAATAACAATATAAAATGAAGTGTACAATTCTATCCGGGTTGTAGGAGCAGAGGGACCTGGTGTGTGTTTGCTAGAATCATTTAAGTTGGTATCGAATTCCTGCAGTGCAGAACAAGGCCATTCGTCCCATCAAGTCTGCACCAAACCTCTGACAGAACACTCCACACCCAAGTCCACTCCACCATCCTGTCCCCGTAACCCCACCTAATGTTTCAACACTAATTGGCAATGGATCATGGCCAATCCAGCTAATCTGCACATCTTTGGACTGCGGGCAGAAACCCGAGCACCCAGAAGAAATCTATGCAGCGTCCTTAGCTTTATTAATAGAGGCAGAGCAAACAAAGGCATGGCAGTTTATGTTCAAATTTACAAAACACTGGCTGGCTCAGCCTCAACTAAAGCACCCTGCCCAGTTCCGGGTACTAAACTTTAGAAATGATGGGTAGGCATTGGAGAGAGTGCAGAGAGGATTCATGAGAACCGTTCCAAGGATGAGGGACTCCAGTTGCAAAGATAGATTGGAAATGTTGGGACTCTTTTCCTTCGATAAGAGGTTTAGTCAAAATCAATTAATCCAGCCTCAATTTGTGCTTGCTGACAAACTTCCTCACTTCACCCCTGAAAGGTTGGACGCTAATTTTTAGACTATGCTGCTGGGATCTTCGCCTCCAGTTCCCCTTAATATTTTCAATCAAATCACCCATAATTCAAGGAGTTACAATCCTTCTTGTTGAACTCCGCGTACCATCCTGGCACTTCTTCCAAAGTCATACATCCTGTGGCCTAAGAAAGGCTTTGCATAGCTGAAGACATACTTCTAGCCCGTGGAATTTAGATAGAAACAGCCAGTATTTCATTGACATGATTTGATTTCTTCATAACATTTTTATGCTATATATAACAGGGCCCACAAGTCTCTCTAGGCTTTCACTGTTTCTAGCTTTTCACCATTTAAAAAAGGTGAATATCTGAGCCCAACACAGATCCTTGTGGAACACGATTAGTTACATACTGCTATTTAGTGTGTTTGGCCACTGCTACTCAGTGTATCCCTGTCACTCAGCTTTTTGAAGTATACAAGATCCTGAATGGTATTGACAAGGTGGATGTGGAAAGGATGTTTCTACTTGTGGGTGAGTCTAGAACTAGGGGCACTGTTTTAAAATTAAGAGTCACCCTTTTAGGACAGAGATGAGGAGAAATTTTCCAATTAAGGGGCAATTTAGCATTGCCAATCCACCTACCCTGTACATCTTTGGGTTGTGGGGGTGAGACCCACACAAACACAGGGTGATTGTGCAAACTTCACACGGACAGTGACCAGAGGACTGGTTCGAACGTAAGAACTAGGAGCAGGAATAGGCCATCTGGTCCCTCGAGCCTGCTCCACCATTCAGTGAGATCATGGCATATCTTTTTGTGGACTCAGTTCCATTTACCCGCCCACTCACCGTAACCTTTTATTCCTTTACTGTTCAAAAATCTATCTGCCTTTGCCTTAAAAACATTCAACGAGGTCGCCTCAACTGCTTCACTAGGCAGGGAATTCCACAGATTCACAACCCTTTGGGTGAAGATGTTCCTCCTCAACTCAGTCAGAAATCTGCTCCCCCTTATTTTGAGGCTAAGCCCCCTAGTTGTAGTTTCACCCGCCAGTGGAAACAACCTTCCTGCTTCTATCCTATCTATTCCTTCATAAAATGTTATGTGTTGAAGGTCAAAATTCCATTTGCCTTAATTACTTGCTGTACTTGCAAACCAACTTTTTGCGATTCATGCACGACACCCAGGTCCCTCTGCACAGCAGCATGTGGCAATTTTTTTTTACCATATTTGCTGTAATTCCTACCAAAATGGATGAACTCACATTTACCAACGTTGTACTTCATCTGCCAGATCTTGCCCACTCACTTAAACTGTCTATATCATTCTGCAGACTTTCAGTGCCCTCTGCACACTTGGCTCTACCACTTATCTTCGTGTCATTTGCAAACTTTGACACATTACACTTGGCCCCCAACTCCAGATCATCTATGTAAATTGTGAACAATTGCAGACCCAACACTGATCCCGGAGGCACACCATTAGCCACTGATCACCAACCAGAAAAACACCCATTTATCCCCACTCTTTGCTTTCTGTCACTTAACCAATCCTCTATCCATGCCAATACATTACCCGTAACACCATGCGCCTTTATCTTGTGCAGCAGCCTTTTGTGCTGCACCTTGTCGAATGCCTTCTGGAAATCCAGACACACCACATCCACCAGTTCCCACTGTCCACTCCACTCATAATGTCCTCCAAGAATTCCACTAAATTAGTCAAACATGACCTGCTTTTCTTGAACCCATGCTGTGTCTGCCCAATGTGACAATTTCTATCCAGATGTCTTGCTAATTCTTCCTTAATGATAGATTCAAGCATTTTCCCCACGACAGAAGTTAATCTAACCGGCCTATAGTTACCCGCCTTTAGTCTACCTCCTTTTTTAAACAGTGGCGTCACATTTGCTGTTTTCCAATCTGCCGGAATTGCCTCAGTGTCCAGCGTATTTTGGTAAATTACCACGCACATTTGCTATTTCCCCCAACTCTTTTAGTACTCGAGGATGCATTCCATCAGGGCCAGGAGACTGGTCTACCTTTAGCCCCAATAGCTTGCCCAACACTACCGCTTGCTAACACTACCTCCTTAGTGATAATGATCGTTTCTAGGTCCTCACCTGCCATACCCTCCTTCCAACAATTATTGCCATGTTATTTGTGTCTTCTACTGTGAAGACCAACACAAAATGCCTTTTCAAACCGTGAGCCATTTCCTAATTTCCCATTATTAAACCCCCTTCCCATTCTCTAAAGAACCAATGTTTACCGTAGCTATTTTTTTCCCCGTTTTATATATTTGTAGAAACTTTTGCTACGTGTTTTTATATTCCGAGCTAGTTTACTCTCATAATCTATCTTACTTTTCTTTGCAGCTTTTTTCGTGGCTTTCTGTTGGCCTTTAAAAGTTTCCCAATCCTTTAGTTTCCCACTAATCTTTGCCACTTTGTATGCCTTTTCTTTCAATTTTATGCACTCCTTTATTTCCTTAGATATTCATGACTGATTATCCTTTTTCCTACAGTCCTTCCTTTTCCGGGTCCTCGGCGCTGTAAGACAGCAGTGCTAACCACTGCGCCACCAGGCCGCCCACAGTCCTTAATGGTTTATTCCATATCCTCAGACTACGACCCTTGGTTCTGGAAACCCCTACCAACGGGAACATCCTTCCTGCACCCACCTTGTCTAGTCCCATTAGAATTTTATAGGTTTCTATGAGATCCCACACCAGCTCACCTTCCCACCCAGCTTTGTCTCATTTGCAAATTTGGAGATATTGCAGTTAGTTCCCTCATCTAAATCACTGATATATGTACTGTGAATAGCAGAGGTCCCAGCACTGATCCCGGCAGTACCCCACTAGTCACTGCCTGCCATTTGGAAAAAGACTGGTTTCTTCCTCTTTGTTTCCTGTCTCTCAACCAGTTTTCCATCCATCTCAATTCTCTATCTCCAATCCCTTACGCTTTAATTTATCACACTATTCTCTTAAGTGGGACTTTGTTGAAAGCCTTCTAAAAGTCCAAATAAACCACATTCACTGGCTCTACCTCATCAACTCTACTAGTTATATCTTCCAAGAATTTCAGTAGATTTGTTGAGCTTGATTTCCCTTTCATATGACTCTGTCCAATCCTGCCACTGTGATCCCTGTTTGGGGAATGTGGAACTCAACACAAACATATCAGCCATGATCTTGCTGAATGGCAGAGCAGGCTCATGTGGCCAAATGGCCTACCTCTGCTCCTATTTCAGATGTTCCTAATAAGGTCAATAATTTGCTTTCAATTTCCAAGTGCTTCATCTTTCAGTCTTAAAAGTCTTTTATGAGGATCCTTATGCAAACCTTCTCACGATCAACATAAAAAAACATTTATAGACATTCCCTTGTACACTTACCTGCTCGCTGTTCCAAGCTCGTAGACTTGGTGCCATCTCCCCCAGAGTTGACTGATGACGCAGGGACCAGGGACAGACTACTGGGTTGCCCCACCATTTTGCAGGATGGCTCACCGTCCCCACCCAAAGACGGTGCTGCTTCTCTCTTGACAGCTGTGGTTCCTGCTGCCTCTTGGTTTGGGTCTGCAACAGGGTGGGATTTGCTGAGCTCTGTTGCAGTGGCTACAGGTGGCTGCTCCTGGGTTGTCTCTGACTCTGTCTCCATTGATTCCTCCTTCACAGGTGCCTTGGTCTGTGGTTGGGGTTTGGACTGCGGTTGGGACGAGGTTGGAGGTTGGGACGAGGGCTGAGGTTGGGACGAGGGCTGGGGTTCAGATGTGGGCTGGGGTTCAGACGTGGGCTGGGGTTGGGATGTGGGCTGGGGTTGGAGTGCGGGCTGAGGCTGGGAGGTGGGCTTAGATTTCACCTCGGTTGTCTCCACTGCCTTTGCTGGCGCACCACCTGCTGTAAGATACAGACACCATTACTCAGCCAGTATGAACTCAAGTAATATTGCGGCCAAAGCACAGAAGCAGGCCATTCAGCCCACCTGGTCTATTCCCACCAGTACCCATAGTTAATCTATTCTCAGGGTGGGAATACATTTGCTGTCTCCCCACCCCTAGATGCCCTCAGACAATAACAGTGAGCACAACACGAGTGTCACAGAAGGGCATTCCTCATCCCTCCCCAGTGATTCTTTGGACATGGGATTTACCATCAATCCTGTGACAGTCTCTCTTACACCCAGTATATCTCACGCCTGTCTCAGCCCAGAATCTGTCGCCATGATATTATCATCTTATTTCTTTGAAATTCCAATTTGCTCCTGACTCCCAAGTTCATCTCAATATCTGTTCAAATTCCAACCAGGTCCTGACCCCATCAACCATGTCTAGAGATTAGATTGGTGGCAGGTTGGCAACTCTGCCTCATCTTAAATCACCCACTGCGCCCCAGATTTAGCCATTGTGCTTAAATCCCTTCATAACCTTCCGCCTCCACTTTTCAAGCCCTTTAAATACCCTCCTCCTGCGCCTAAACTCTTATTCCCTTGACTTGGTGTGAGATTTTGCTCAGTACACCAATACATATTTTGACTGGGTAACTGAGTGGAAGTATAACAGTGAGGAATGCATATAGCACTACGTTCAAGCTGCTATTACATAAATCAGAGCTCTTGTGATCACTTGGACTAGTTTGGATCGTCTAAATGGGACAGAAAAGAATTTCCCAATTGGTACAGGATTTTTAAAATCTAGTTTTTGTTGGTCTCTCCCAAGTGGTCACTCCAGGTGTGTTGGCCGTATTGTGATACACAAGGCAACACAACAGCGTGTAATGCACTAGATAGACCAGCAAGGAAGGAATTTAAAAAATTTGTTATGGAACCTGGAGTTGCTGGCTCAGCCAACACAGCTCAACTCTAATTTCCCTTGAGAAAGTCATGGTGAGCCACCTTCTTGAACTGTTGCAGACCATGTGGTGCAGGTACACCCACTGTGCTGTTAGGGAGAGTTCCAGGATTTTAACCCAATGACAGCAAAAGAAGGGCATTATAGTTCCACGTCATGATGATAAGTGACTTGGAAGGAAACCTACAGGGGCTGGTTTAGCACACAGGGCTAAATCGCTGGCTTTTAAAGCAGACCCAGGCAGGCCAGCAGCACGGTTCAATTCCCGTACCAGCCCCCCAGAACAGGCGCCGGAATGTGGTGGCGAGGGGCCTTTCACAGTAACTTCATTTGAACCCTACTTGTGACAGTAAGCGATATTCATTTCATTTTCAGGTGGTGTTCCCATGCACCAGCTGCCCTTGTCCTTCTGGGTGGTAGACGTCATGGGCGTGGAATGTCCTGCTGAAGGAAGTTTGGCAACTTTCGGCAGTCATCTTGTGGATGATGCACGCTGTTTCCATCGTATGACAGTGGTGGAGGGAGTGAAGGTTTACTGTGATGGATGGGGTGCCAATCAAGCGGGCTGCTTTGTTCACAATTTACATAGATGATTTGGAGTTGGTGTCCAAGTTTGCAGACGACACTAAGATGAGTGGTAAAGCGAAAAGTGCAGAGGATACTGGAAGTCTACAGAGGGATTTGGATAGGTTAAGTAAATGGGCTAGGGCTGGCAGAGGGAATACAATGTTGACAAATGTGAGGTTGTCCATTTTGGTAGGAATAACAGCAAAAGGGATTATTTAAATGATAAAATATTAAAACATGCTGCTGTGCAGAGAGACCTGGGTGTGCTAGTGCATGAGTCGCAACAAGTTGGTTTACAGGTGCAACCGGGTGATTAAGAAGGCGAATGGAATTTTGTCCTTCATTGCTAGAGGGGTGGAGTTTAAAAGGAGGTTATGCTGCAATTGTATAAGGTGTTAGTGAGGCCACACCTGGGGTATTGTGTTCAGTTTTGGTCTCCTTACCTGAGAAAGGACGTACTGGCGCTGGAGGGTGTGCAGAGGAGATTCACTCGGTTAATCCAGAGCTGAAGGGGTTGGATTACGAGGAGAGGTTGAGTAGACTGGGACTGTACTCGTTGGAATTTAGAAGGATGAGGGGGGATCTTATAGAAACATATAAAATTATGAAGTGAATAGATAGGATAGATGCGGGCAGGTTGTTTCCACTGGCGGGTGAAAGCAGAACTAGGGGACATAGCCTCAAATAAGGGGAAGTAGATTTAGGACTGAGTTTAGGAGGAACTTCTTCACCCAAAGGATTGTGAATCTATGGAATTCCTTGCCCAGTGAAGCAGTTGAGGCTCCTTCATGAAATGTTTTTAAGATAAAGATAGATAGTTTTTTTGAAGAATAAAGGGATTAAGGGTTATGGTGTTCGGGCCGGAAAGTGGAACTGAGTCCACAAAAAGATCAGCCATGATCCCATTGAATGGCGGAGCAGGCTCAAGGGGCCATATGGCCTACTCCTGCTCCTAGTTCTTACGTTCTGGATGGTGCCAAGCTTCTTGAGTGTTGCTGGAGATTTGCTCATCCAGGCAAATGGAGAGAATTCCATTGCACTCCTGACCTGTGCCTTGTAGGTGGTGGACAGGCTTTGAGGAGCCAGACGGTGAGTTACTGCAGGATTCCTAGTTCTGGTAGCCTCAGTATTTATATGGCTAGTCCACTTTGGTTTCTGCCAATGGTAAGCCCCAGGATGTTGATAGTGGAGGATAGAGTATTGGTAAGAAAGATGATCAGATTCTCTCTTATTATCTGACACACTTGTAATGTCAAAGTCACTGCCACTTAAACCCAAGACTGAATATTGCCTAGGTCTTGCTGCATGCAGGCACTATTTGAGGAGTTGAAAATTGTACTAAACACTGCGAAATCATAAGCAAACACTGCGATCCCTAAACCTATAATGGAGTGAAGGTCATTGATGTAACAGCAGATGATGTTGGGCCTACGGCATTATCTTAAGAAACTCTTGCAGTGA
Source organism: Scyliorhinus canicula (assembly GCF_902713615.1). Classification (NCBI taxonomy): domain Eukaryota; kingdom Metazoa; phylum Chordata; class Chondrichthyes; order Carcharhiniformes; family Scyliorhinidae; genus Scyliorhinus; species Scyliorhinus canicula. Next base: position 9,132,532 of record NC_052148.1, on the reverse strand, counting down.
CACCAACCACAACCATCTTCTGACCGGTGGAGAGATACCCATCCACTTCAATTTTACTCGGGCTCCTTGATGCTTGGGCAAAGGTGCTAATGGGATCAGGAGCCAAGCGGCCTGGTGGAATCTAAACTGAGCCTGAGTGAGCAGGTTGCATCACTAAGTAAATGTTGCTCAATAGCACTGCTGATAACCCTTTCCATCACTTTACTGATGATCATAAGGAGACATCGGGCAGTAATTGGCCAATTGCATTTGTCCTGCTATTGGAGGATAGAACATACCTAATTTTTCATACTGCCGGCTAAATGTCAATGCTGTGGCTGTACAGGAGTAATTTGGCTCGGGGCACGGCATGTTTGGAAAACAAGTCTTCAGATACTTGCAGGATATTGCCAGAACACTTTTAAACAAACGTAACGACAATGTTGGGACCTGCTCCGTTGTGGGATTGCTCTGCCAATAGAATGTTGCTTTCACTGTCTGGCATGCAAATAGTCCGTGTGTCTTAAGCCTTTACTGTATCCAGTGCCATCAGCATTTCTTGGTATCACGTGGAGTGAATTAAATTGGATGAAGACAGGCACCTCAGACGGATCATCCACTGAATGATGGTTGCAAATACTTTGGCCTCGTCTTTTGCATTGTTGGGTTCCTTCATCACTGTGGATGTAGAGCCTCCTCCACTGGCTAGTTGTTTAATTGTCCACCACCTCTCAAGACAACGTGGCAGGACGACAATGTTTTGACCTGCTCCGTTGTGGGATTGCTCTGTTCATAGAATGTTGCTTACACTGTCTGGCATGCAAGTAGTCCTGTGTCTTAACTTCACCAGTTGGCATCTCATATTTAGATATGCCTGGAGCACACTCCTCATGGTCGAAGGATTGGCCCCAAGGTGGTTTAATAGTAATGGTTGAATGGGGGGGAAAAGCTGGACCATGCAGTTCGATTACTGTCGAATACAATTCTGCTGCTGTGGATGGCCACATCACCTCAGGATTGTCAGGTTTTGTACTGGATTTGGTCTGAACCTATCTTATTTAGCATGGTGGTTGTACCAAACACAATGGAGTGTGTCCTCCGTTTGGAAACAGGACTTGGTCTTCACAAGGACTGCCATAAAACAGATACTTTTGTGACAGATGGATTTGTGAGGATGAGGTCAAGTAGGTTTTTTTCCCTCTTACTGGTTTCTTCACCACCTGTCACAAGCCCAGTCTGGCAAGTATGTCCTTCAGGACTCGGGCAGCTTGATCAGTACTGGTACTAGCAAGCAATTCTTGGTAATGGACATTAAGTCTTTCAAATTACTATTTGTACGTGTGCATGTGCTTAGTGATTCGAGTATATGGACACCCTAGTCCTTTTTGCCTCCTTCCTCCACAGTTGACAATCTCCCCCCATTATGGAAATATTCTGCTTGGTCCTTCTCATATCCAAAGTGGATGGTTTCACCCACATACTTGCCACATCGAATTCCAGCTGCCAGTTTGCTGCACTCAAATAGCCTGTCGATGCCCTGTTTTATACATTGCAGTTCTCATCTACACTATTCACTCCGAACTTAAACAGTGTCATGTGCAAACTTGGAGAGATGACCTGAAGGCTTGCAGCGAGCATTCTAGCTCGGCAACATCTTTTTGCTCAATCTTTCCATTAATAACACAATTCCCTTCAAATTGTATAAAAGCCAAACAACTGCAAATACTGGGAATCTGAAATAAAAACAGAAAAATGCGGAAATACACAGCAGATCCGCAGCATCTGTGGAGAGAGAAACAAAGGTAACATTTCAGGTCGGTGACCTGGGAAACATATTTCTACAATATGTTTCCCTTTATGATTGCTCAAAACCAGGACTGAATCTGGTAGTGCAGCATTTGCATGGAACCCTGGTTTCAGAATGGATAGACACTGCTTCTTGGGCTTTCCTGGCTAGCAGTTACCAGTCAGTATGTCAAGTCCAGGACTGTGACTTTACCTGGAGTTGCCTCTGGTTCCTTGGCCTTCTGCACGGTCCTCTGCCTTTGTTGCTTCAGTTTTCAGCCCTTTCTGAAGGTCGGTCATTGGTTGCAGATTCATTGCAGGATTTCCAGACATTTCTTCCTCTTCACCCACTTCATCCACAGTAACAAATTCATCCAGGTTAAGGGAAAGATGTCCTTTTCCTTTGAAAATCAAAAAAGACCCACATATTTATTAATGAGAAAACAAAGTTTCAGGACAATATCGCTGGTTAATAGGACTTTCCATCTGAACTATCCACTTAAGAAAATGAACAGGCTTGTCCAACCATCATGGTGCAATTGATTTATTCAAACAACAATTAATAAATACGATCACTGAAAATCAGCTCAGAGGGACCCAGCAAATGAAGAGCATTTTGTAGAAGACATCAAAATTGAAAATTGAATCCAGTCTTCAGTGAATTCCTCCGACTTTGGATGCGAGATCAGGAACAAGAGTATTTTGGGGAGCAGTTGAGCCATTCCCATACAAAGCAGAAAGATTAGAATTCTATCCATGTTTTTTGAGCAAAGAAGCCACAGGCAAGCAGAGTTTAGTGTTCTCTAATATAATCAAGTTCATTTATATACTCAATTATGTTCAATTCTAGCACCATGTTAAACAGCTCGGCCACCTTCTGCCCATCAAACCCCACACCTTCCCTGTGGGGTCCTGCAGTCAAGGTTCACCATCTCACACATCTTTGTGCAGTTATTTTTCTGATGTGAACTCTGTCTGCTCCCACTCCTCTGCTCAAGCCCGCTTGTCGTTTAATATTTCTCCCTTCAAGCAACAACCCAATTTCCAGTTTAATTAACTTATAATATGTTAGTGGTGAAGATTCTACATTGCACCCGCTTTTGTGGACAAACATGTTTTTCACGCCACGCGGACTATTTTAATACTCTTCTGCACTGATATATCTATCAAACATACTCATGTGTCTAAATAATCGTTATTAGTGTTACAAGTAGGCTTACATTAACACTGCAAATGAAGTTACTGGTGAAATTCCCATGACCTTCTGAATACCATCCATCACAGCTGTGGCTAACCTCCCATCCTTTCCAAGGCTGCTGCGGTATAACTCCCTCCTAACCTCCCTTACAATGTTGCTTAATGATCCATTACAATCTCAGGAATGGTTATCATTTTTTTCCCGATGTCACACTTCCCACCTCTCATTCTACCCTTGTCTAATAAGCATTCAGCAATCTGGTTATAACTGCTTTCTGCATTGTTGCTGAGTTTACATCATGGCCCTCCCATGCCTCCTACTCGAGCTCTTTTCACCATCCTAGCCCACATCAAGGCTTCAGGATTATGGGGTTTCCACCAGTCCAATCGCCCCTTTGCCCTAGATTCTACAGCTGTTTAGAAATAAAGCTTTGCTACTACTCAATGTACCACAACTTCCTTGGCTCTCCACAAAGGTACTCCCTGCTTTCTCAACACGCGTGCAGTCAGCAATTGAGCCACAAGTCACAATCACCATCAGTGTGCAGGGATAGGGGGACTTCCTGTGACTGTTATCAAGTAAACCCTTCTGCAAACTGTGCCACTGGACTTTTGCGCAAGCTGAGGGAAGGTCTAGGATGTGGCATCGCCAAAGACTCAATCAAAATTCAAACGCAAATAATGTGCATTTGGGAAAGGTGCAGATGAAGACTGAGGGAATCACAACTCAAGGAATCAACGCATAAAGCAGAAGTGTTAAGGAGGGGGAAGGACAGGTTCAGGAGCAGAGAGGAGGTGCAGAGGGACTGGCTGGGGTGGGAGGGAGGAGGGTTGGCTGGACTAGAGGACAGGTGACCAGACAGGAGGAGGAGAGGAGGGGGAGGGGGGGGGGCAGGCTGGAGATGGGGTGAGCGGCAAGATGGAGGAGGTGGTGAAAGTTGGGGGGGGGGGCAAAGAGCAAGGGGCCACCAGGAGGTGGTGAGGGTGGAGGAGCTGAAAAAAGTGTTTGTGGAGGGTGGGTCCACTACCGATTAAAGGGGGGGGTTGGGGCAGCGAGGCCAGGGGGGGCAGCAGCGAGGCCGGGGGGGCAGCAGCGAGGCCAGGGGGGGGCAGCAGCGAGGCCAGGGGGGGGCAGCAGCAGGCCAGGGGGGGCAGCAGCGAGGCCAGGGGGGCAGCAGCGAGGCCAGGGGGGGGGGAGCAGCGAGGCCAGGGGGGCAGCAGCGAGGCCAGGGGGGGCAGCAGCGAGGCCAGGGGGCAGCAGCGAGGCAGCGAGGCCAGGGGGGGCAGCAGCGAGGCCAGGGGGGGGGCAGAGCAGGAGCGAGCCAGGGGGGGGGGGGGGGCAGAGCGAGGCAGGCATCGAGGCCAGGGGGGCAGCAGCGGCAGCAGAGAGGGGGGCAGCAGCGAGGGGGGAAAGGGGCAGCAGCGAGGCGAGGGGGGCAGTCAGCGAGGCCGGGGGGGGCAGCAGCGGGGACGGTGCAGCAGCGAGGAGACGGGGCAGCAGCGAGGAGACGAGCGCGAGGCGATGGGGAGCAGCGAGGCCAGGGGGGGCAGCAGCGGAGACGGGGCAGCAGCGAGGCGATGGGGCAGCGAGGCGAGTGAAAGTTAAGAGAGAAAATCACCGCTTCTTTCTTGGGAATTTTGTTGCTAGTCTTGCGATCCTTACTGCTTCTCCTCAGATAGTCTGAAAAACAGGAGAAGTTTATCATATTTTTAAAAAAGTTCTTCAAACTAGTGCATGTTCTGGAGGCTTCCATCATATGCTCTGACAATGACTGCATAAGGGACAAACAGGGAGGCATGGAGAGAATCAGGGAGGAAAGTGAATAGGATAGAAGCACAGGGATAAACGCATGCAAGAGGTAGATGGAGAGGTCCGTATTGCGCCGGAGGGCAGAGCGAGGCTGAATTGCCTGTGGGTAGGACGAGGGGCTGCTGAATAGGATTGGGCAAGACTGAGGCGAGTGAGGTATGGCGAGGGTGCAACAACTGCAAGTAGGGTGAAGTTGAGGCACCTGCTGGTAGGGCAAGGGTGCAGTGACTGCGGTCGGGAAAGACGCCTTTGGGTAGTGTGAGAATGAGGCCCTGGCGGCTAGGGTGATAGCGAGATGGCAACAGATAGGGCAGGGCGGGGGTATGGTAGGCAGGCAACTGCGGCAAATTGTAAGTGGAGATTAACAAATTTACTGAAATGGTTTGTGTTTTAATAAAGGCAAGTGTGAGGTGATTATTCGGACCACTTGAAAACAAGAATCTAGAATAGAAAAAAAGCAGATCTGGCGATGCAGATACGTAAATCACTGAAAGTAGCAACACATACATGCAAATTACCAAGAAAAGCAATAGCCCTGAGGATTGGGAACAGTTTAAAATTCAGCAAAGGCAGACCAATGTTTGATTAACAAGGAAAATACAATTTGAAAATAAACTAGCACGGAACTTAAAACATTTCTATAGGTGTGTAAAGAGAAAAAGATTGATACAAACTAATGTAGGCCCCTTAGTCAGAAACGGGGGAATTCATAAGAGGGAACAAAGAAATGGCGGAGGAACTAAATTCGCACTTTGCTGCTTCCTTCACAAAGGAAACATAATATATACCGGAAGTTCTGAGAAACACAAGTTTTAGTGAGGAGCTGAAGAAAATTAGAATCAGTGAAGAATTGGTTTGGGGTAATTGATGGGATTGAAAGTGGATAATCTCCAGGACCTGATAATCTTCATCCCAGTACGCAAGGAACTGGCCCTAGAAATAGTAGATCCATTGGTGGTCATTTTCCAAAATTATTTTTCCAAATGGTTCCTACAGATTGGAAGGTTGTGAATGTAACCCCGCAATTTAAAAAGGGAGGTAGAGATAACTATAGACCAGTGAGCCTAACGTCAGTAGGAGGGAAGTTGAGGGATTCCATTGTCAAGGATTTCATAGCACAGCATTGGAAAGCATGGTTTAATCAGACAGAGTCAGCATGGATTTACGGAAGGGAAACCATGCTTGATAAATCTACTGGAATTCTTTGAAGATGTAACCAACAGAGTTTATTCAGAAGGGCTTCGATGAAGTTTCACATAGCAGATTGATATGTAAAGTTAAAGCACATGGGATTGCGATTTATGTCTTGAGATGGATAGAAAGCTGTTTAGCAGATAGGAAGCAAGAATTGGAATAGGTGGGTCTTTTCCGATAGGCAGGCAGGGAGCCGCAGTGATCTGTGCTAGGACCCCAACCGTTCACATTATATTTGGACGGGAACTATAGATATTATCTCCAAATTTGCAGATCGTACGAAAGTTGGGTGGGAGGTGAGCTGTGAAGAGGATGCAGATGCTCTAGCGGATTTGGACAGGCTGAGTGAGTGGGCATATGCATGGCAAATGCAGTATAACGTGGATAAATGTGAGGTTATCCACTTCGGTAGCAAAATAGGAAGGCAGATTATTATTTGAATGGGTGTAAAGTGAGAGAAGCGGATATTCAGCGAGACCTTTGTATCCTCGTGCTTCAGTCGCTGAAAATAAGTGTGCAGGTACAGCAGGCAGCAAAGAAGGCATGTGGTATGTTGGCCTTCATGGTGAGAGGACGATTATAGGAATAGAGATGTTTTACAGCAAATGTATAGGGCATTAATGAGGCCAGTTCTTGAGTATTGTGTGCAGTTTTGGTGTCCTTATCTGAGGAAGGATGTTCTTGCTATGGAGGGAGTGCAGCAATGGATCAGCCTGGTATTGTGGCACTGTCATATGAGGAGAAATTAAATCGGTCAGGATTATATTCATTGGAGTTTAGAAGAGTGGGAGGGGATCTCATAAAAATGTATAAAATTCTAACAGGATTAGACAGGGTAGATTCAGAAACAATGCTCCTAATGGTGGGGAGTCCAGAACTAGGGGGCATAGTTTGAGGATAAGAGGTAAACCTTTGAGGACTGAAGTGAATCTGTGGAATTTGAGGCCAAAACGTGTAATTTCAAGAAGGAATTAGATATAGCTCTGGGGGCTATTAGAACATAGAATATTACAGCGCAGTACAGGCCCTTCGGCCCTCAATGTTGCGCTGACCTGTGAAACCACTCTAAAGCCCATCTACACTACTCCCTTATCATCCATATGTCTAACCAATGACCATTTGAATGTTCTTAAGTGTTGGCGAGTCCACTACTGTTGCAGGCAGGGCATTCCATGCCCTTACTACTCTCTGAGTAAAGAACCTACCTCTGACATCTGTCCTATATCCATCTCCCCTCAATTTAAAGCTATGTCCCCTCGTGCTAGACATCACCATAAGAAAAAGGCTCTCACTGCCACCCTATCTAATCCTCTGATCATTTTGTATGCCTCAATTAAGTCACCTCTTAACCTTCTTCTCTCTAACGAAAACAGCCTCAAGTCCCTCAGCCTTCCCTCATAAGATCTTCCCTCCATACCAGGCAACATCCTAGTAAATCTCCTCTGCACCCTTTCCAATGCTGCCACATCCTTCCTATAATGTGGCAACCAGAATTGCACGCAATACTCCAAATGCGGCCGCACCAGGGTTTTGTACAACTGCAATATGACTTCATGGCTCCGAAACTCAATTCCTCTACCAATAAAAGCTAACACACCGTACGCCTTCTTAACAACCCTCTCCACCTGGGTGGCAACTGTCAGGATCTATGGACATGGACACCGAGATCTCTCTGCTCGTCCACACTACCAAGAATCTTACCATTAGCCCAGTACTCTTCTTCCTGTTATCCTTCCAAAATAAATCACCTCACACTTATCTGCATTAAACTCCATTTGCCACCTCTCAGTCCTGCTCTGCAGCTTATCTATTTCCCTCTGTAACATTGCTCTGTCCACAACTCCACCGACTTTAGTGTCATCTGCAAATTTACTCACCCATCCTTCTACGCCCTCCTCCAGGTCATTTATAAAAATGACAAACAGCAGTGGCCCCAAAACAGATCCTTGTGGTACACTACCAGTAACTGGACTCCAGTCTGAACATTTCCTATCAACCACCACCCTTTGTCTTCTTCCAGCTAGCAAATTTCTGATCCAAACTGCTAAATCACCCTGAATCCCATGCCTCCGTATTTCCTGCAATAGCCTACCGTGGTGAACCTTATCAAATGCTTTACTGAAATCCATGTACACCGCATCAACTGCTTTACCCTCATCCACCTGTTTGGTCACCTTCTCAAAGAACTCCATAAGGTTTGTGAGGCACGACCTACCCTTCACAAAACTATGTTGACTATCTCTAATCAAATTATTCCTTTCCAGATGATTAACATCCTATCTCTTATAAACTTTTCCAAGACTTTGCCCACAACAGAGGTAAGGCTCACTGGTCCATAGTTGCCTGGGTTGTCTCTACTCCCCTTCTTGAACAAGGGGACAACATTTGGCTATCTTCCAGTCTACTGGCACGATTCCTGTAGACAAAGATGACTTAAGATCAAAGCCAAAGGCTCAGCAATCTCCTCCCTAGCTTCCCAGAGAACCCTGGATAAATCCCATCCGGCACAGGGAACGTATCTTTTTTCACTCTTTCCAGAATTGCTACACCACCTCCTTATAAACCTCAAGCCCTTCTAGTCTAGTAGCCCTGTATCTGAGTATTCCTCCGTGACAACATTGTCTTTTTTCTGTGAATACTAACGAAAATATTCATTCAGCACCTCTCCTATCTCCTCGGACTCCACGCACAACTTCCCACGACTGTCCTTGACTGGCCCTACCTACTCTTACTGTAATAATCCACGGGAGGCAGGAGTTCCGTCACCCCACCAATATTTATTTACAATAACGATATTACAGGAGCAGCTACAACAGTGCTGCTAGCAGGACCAGTCAACTTAAGACTGGCTCACAAGCCCTACACAGGTGCTTATTATGGGCCCCCTTAATGAGCTATCATTGAGGGAGCTCATACTCCAACTGGCCAACCAATAAAGCCAATTGGAGTTCATTACACTCCTCCCCCCCCCCCCCCCCCACCCACACCCACCCACCCAAGGTCCGAGGAATTCCTGCCAGCTGGCATTCCTTTGAGCTTCTTCCTGCTCCTCATGTCTGGGTCTGTCACCTCTGTGCCGTCCGCCGGGTCGTTCTCCGAAGTGGGCGGGGTGTACCTTATAGGTGCCCGTCTTTTCCTTGACGACCTCCTTGGAAGCTGTTCTTCCTCCTCCTTGGGGAGAGGTGTCGCGGCGGCCTCGTCCATCTCCAACTCTGACGACTGGATGACGGGGTCTGGAGAAATTGCTCGGGGCTGGGGTGTGGGTATCTTTTCCGTCTGGGCTATCCCAGCTTGAGGCGGTCCTGCTTCGCCTGCCTCCATGTGTGGTTTCGGCTTGCCCTTATTTGGTCTAGGTGTTTTCTTCAGCACCTTACCTCCTATTGAAACCTCATAGGATATGGGCCCTGTTTGGGACTCTACCGTGCCTTTGACCCACGTTGGTCCATTCCTGTAATTCTTGACCCAAACCGGTGCCCCCACCTGGAAATGTCTCTGCTGCCGACTATTATCATGCCCCCTGCGTAGGGCCTCCTGTTGTTTCTCTAAATTTGGGGAAAAGGAGACTCCGCCTCGTTCGCAGCCGCCTTCCCATTAAGAGTTCAGCTGGCGGTATGCCTGTTGTGGAATGCGGTGTGGTCCTGTAATCAAACAGCCAGCGGGAGAGCTTTGTGTCCATTGACGCTGCCGGCTGCTTCTTGAGTCCCGCTTTCTTGAGTCCCGCTTTAAGTGTCTGGACTGCTCTCTCTGCCAGGCCATTGGTCGCTGGATGGTAAGGGGCCGTTTTGATGTGACGGACTCAGTTTTCCTTCAGGAATTTTCCAAATTCCCCACTTGCGAATGCCGTTCCATTGTCCGACACCAATACCTCCGGAAGTCCACGTGTTGCAAACGAGGCCCTGAGCTTTTCAATTGTTGATGCTGTGCTTGCAGTGTTTACCCGGTGGACGTCCAACCATTTGGAGTGGGCGTCCACTATCACCAAAACATTGAGCCCATGAAAGGGCCGGCGTGGTCAATATGCAGGCGGGTCCACGGTCTGCCTGGCCATTCCCACGGGTGCAATGGTGCCGCTGGTGGCACACTCTGCCCCTGTTGGCACTCCTGGCACCTACGTACCAAGGCTGCTATGTCTGTGTCCAAACCTGGCCACCAAACATAGCTTCGAGCTAGCATCTTCATTTTAGACACCCCTGGGTCTCCGTGATGTAACTCGGTTAGGATTGCCTGACGGCCCTGAGCTGGGACTATTACCCGGGCTCCCCATAATAGGATACCGTCTTCTTTGGTTATTTGGTCCCTTCTGCTCCAGTATGGGTGCATCTGGGGCTCCACTGGTCTTTCCAGTTCCCCTGTTAGCAGTAAATGCTTCATCTTGGCTAAAACTGGGTCTTTTTGCGTCCACAACCGAATATGTTGTGCGGCTACTGGTAGGGTGTCCAAAAAATTTAGAGTCATTACTGTCTCCTCTACTTTTGGTATTTGCGGCGGAGTGTCCGGGAGGGGAAGTCTGCTCAAAGCATCTGCATTTGCTACTCGCGTTCCCGGTCTTTGCTCCAGAACGTTTCTATACGCCGCCAGTAGCAATGCCCAGTGTTGGATTCTAGCTGATGAAATCGGGGGTATTGACTTGTCTTCTTTTAATAACCCTAATAACGCCTTATGGTCCGTCACTATGGTGAATTTCCGCCCGTACAGATACTGGTGAAATTTTTTTACTGCGAATATCACCGCCAGTCCTTCCTTCTCGATTTGGGCGTACTTCCTCTCAGCCATCGCCACGGTCCTCGAAGCATAGGTTATTGGCCTTTCTTCCCCATTCCTTCCTCTATGGGCTAAGACGGCTCTTACTCCGTAGGGGAATGCATCACAAGTGACCACCAACTCCTTCCTTGGGTCATAATGCTCTAGGACATTTTCGGATGACAGTTGTTCCTTAATGTCCCTAAATGCTCGGTTTTGGCGGGCGGACCATTTCCATTCTTGCCCCTTTTTTAGTAGCTGGTGGAGGGGTTATAGGATGGACGCCCTATTTTCAATAAATTTTCCATAATAGGTTACCAACCCTAGAAATGATCGTAACTCCTGGACCATGGTGGGAGCTGGGGCTTCTTTTATTGCCCTTACTCTGTCTTCTAATGGGTGTAAGCCTGACTCGTCTACTTTATATCCCAGGTACGTCATTTGTGGGGCCACAAAAACACATTTTTCCCTTTTTAGCCATACACCTGCCTTTGAGGAACGCCTGAGCACTTCCTCCAGGTTCCTTAAGTGTTCCCTGTTTGTCCTACCCGTGATTAAGACATCGTCCAAATAAATCGCCACCTGCGGTAGTCCCTGCAGAATATTTTCCATCGTACACTGGAATATAGCGCAGGCTGATGACACTCCGAAAGGTAGCCTAGTATAACGAAAAAGGCCCTTCAAGATGTTGATTGTAGCGAACTTCTGGGAGTCCTTGTCCAGTTTTAACTGCAGGTAGGCGTGGTTCATGTCCAGTTTCGTGAACAAAAGCCCACCTGCCAATTTGGCATATAGGTCGTCTATTTTCGGGATTGGGTATTTGTCCAGCAGTGCATATTTGTTTACCGTCTGTTTGAAATCTCCACAGAGACGTATCAAGCCGTCTGGCTTCAAAATTGGTACCGCTGGCGCTGCCCATTCCGGGAACTGTACTGGTCTGATAATGCCGTCGCGCCGTAACCGTTCTACTTCGTCATCTATTTTCTTCCTTAATGCAAAAGGTACCGGCCTGGCCTTACAAAATTTTGGACGGGCTTCTGGGTCCACGTGCAAAGTTGCTTTGGCACCTATGATTTCCCCCAAACCTTCCTGGAAGACCTCCAGGTATTTTTGGAGTACTCCACTCAACTGTCCGCTTCCACTCTGGAAAATTTTCATCCAGTCTAATTTTAGGTCTTTCAGCCAGTTCCGTCCAATTAAGCTCAATCCGGAGCCCTCTACTATCGTCAACAGTAATCTGAGCATTTGTTTCTCATATTCCACGGGTACATGAGTCGTGCCTAGAACTTCCAGGGGTTCCCCCGTGTAGGTTTTAAGTTTCGTCGATGTTTTTGTTAGGGTTAGTAGCTGGAGTCTGTCTTTGATTTTTCTAAATGCTGCCACTCCCATTATTGATACGGCCGCACCAGTGTCTATTTCCATTATTGTCGGCCGCCCGTTCACCCGTGGGGTAATCTTAATGGGTTCTGCTTTCTTCGTTGCAATGTTATATAATTGTTCCCCTTCGGAGGAGGATGGGGCGTCTAGGTTGTGCACTTCCCTGCGTCCCCACCTGCTATTCCTCTTTTGCCACCTCCTTCTAGGGTTTCTGTCACTGTTACCCCACTCTGTCTGGTGCCAGAAACGGTCCTTCTCTGTTGGGGAGCCTCAGTCGGTACTTCCCTCTGTCTCCAGTTAGTCCTGGCAGACTTGGGGGCAGTTCTGGGGTTTTCCTTTTTCCCTCTATTCCTCAGGCTTTTCCTGAGAGCGGCTATCTGGTAGCAGGACCCGTCGTGGTAGTCCCTCTCACAGGTATCTACCTCCATTGGCGTGCCCTGTGGTTCCTGCGCCCCACTTGCTGCCTTTTCTAGGGACAGTGCGAGCTGTAAAGCCTGCCTGCAGTCTAGCTCCGTTTCCACCAACAGGCGTTTCTGTATTGTGAGGTCGTTTATACCACACACTAACCGGTCCCAAAGCATTTCATTTAGCGTCGGGCCGAACTCACATTTTTCCGCCAGCCTTCTCAGGCGGGTCAAGAAATTAGTGACTGACTCCCTGTCTTCCCGCTTCCCTGTGTAGAATCTGTACCTACGCAAAATGAGGGGTGGTTTTGGGTCGTAGTGCTCTTTCACCAATTCCGTTAATTCTTGGAAAGTTTTCGTGTCCGGCGCATCGGGATAAGTCAGACTACGTATAATGGCGAAAGCTGAGGGTCCGCACGCCGACAGCAGGATAAGCCATCTCCTTTTGTCCATCAGTATATCATTTGCCCGGAAGAAGTAACATATTCTCTCCACATACTGGGACCAGTCCTCAATAGCCAGGTCGAATGCCTCTAACCTCCCAAAAAACGGCATTTTTAAAATGGCAAGGCTTACCCTCCGAGTGCGGCAGCTGGTCTCCGCAAAATGCTCAGTTTACCTCTTCGCCACTGTAGTAATCCACGGGAGGCAGGAGTTCCGTCACCACACCAATATATATTTACAATAACGATATTACAGGAGCAGCTACAAACAGTGCTGCTAGCAGTCCAGTCAACTTAAGACTGGCTCACAAAGCCTACACAGGTGCTTATATGGGCCCCCTCAATGAACTATCATTGAGGGAGCTCATACTCCAATTGGCCAACCAATAAAGCCAATTGGAGTTCATTACACTTACCCTAGTCATTATTTTATTCCTGACATATCTATAGAAAGCTTTAGGGTTATCCTTGATTCTACCTGCCAAACCTGCCAAAGACTTCTCATGTCCCCTCCTGGCTCTTCTTAGCTCTCTCTTTAGGTCCTTCCTAGCTAACTTGTAACTCTCGAGCGCCCTAACTGAACCTTCACGTCTCATCTTTACATAAGCCTCCTTCTTCTTCTTGACAAGTGTTTCAACTACTTTAGTAAACCACGGTTCCCTCGCTCAACCACTTCCTCCCTGCCTGACAGGTACATACTTATCAAGGACACGCAGTAGCTGTTCTTTGAACAAGCTCCACATTTCCATTGTGCCCATCCCCTGCAGTTTCCCTCCCCATCCGATGCATCCTAAGTCGCATCATAATTGCCTTTCTCTCAGATATAACTCTTGCCCTGTGGTATATGCCTATCCCTATCCATCACTAAAGTAAACGTAATCGAATTGTGGTCACCATCACCGAAGTGCTCACCTACCTCCAAATCTAACACCTGTCCTGGTTCATTACCCAGTACCAAATCCAATACGGCCTCGCCTCTCGTTGGCCTATCTACATACTGCATCAGGAAACCCTCCTGCACACATTGGACAAAAACAGACCCATCTAAGGTACTCGAACTATAGCGTTTCCAGTCAATATTTGGAAAGTTAAAGTCCCCCATAACAACTACCCTGTTACTTTCGCTCCTATCCAGAATCATCTTTGCAATCCTTTCCTCTACATCTCTGGAACTTTTCGGAGGCCTATAGAAAATCCCTAACAGGGTGACCTCTCCTTTCCTGTTTCTAACCTCAGCCCATACTACCTCAGTAGACAAGACTTCATCAAACGTCCTTTCTGCCACCGTAATACTCTCCTTGACTAACAATGCCACCCCTCCCCCTCTTTTACCACCTTCCCTGAGCTTACTGAAATATCTAAACCCCGGCACCTGGAACAACCATTCCTGTCCCTGCTCTATTGGGTTCAGGGGATATGGGGTGGGGTGGGCGGGGGAAATCAGGGTATTGACCTTGATGATCAGCCATGATCATAATGAATGGTGGGGCAAGTTCGAAGGGCTGAATGGCCTCCTCCTGCTTCTATTTTCTATGTATGTTTATGGTATTGGAAATAGTGGATGTCGATGCTTGCGTAGTAATAGTAATAATAGTAATCGCTTATTGGCACAAGTAGGCTTCAATGAAGTTACTGTGGAAAGTCCCTAGTTGCCATATTCCGGCACTTATTCGGGGAGGTCGGTACGGAAATTGAACCCGCTCTGCTGGTCTCGTTCAGCATTACAGGCCAGCTGTTTAGCCTACTGGGGTAAACCAGCCCCTAGTGGTAATAGCATTGGGCTGGTAATCCTGCGGTCCAGCCTAATGCTCTGGGGACATGGGGGTCAAGCACACCACGACAGCTGGTGGCATTTTAAATTCAATTCACCGTGTCTCAGTAACTATCAATTGTTGAAAGTTTATCAAGAGTAGATGGGCATTTACAATCACATCAGCCACTCTCGAGGGGACATGTGGCCTATTCCTGCTCCTAATTCTTGCGTTTGTCTGTACTTTATGGTAGGAAATCTGTCATCCTTACCCAGTCTGGCCATAAGTGACTCCAGACCCACAGCAACGTGGTTGACCCTTTAACTGCTATAATTAATTTAAGGGCAATCAGGAATGGCAAGAAAATGACCTTGCGGGTGATGCTCACACCCCATGAGAGAATATTAAAAAACAGGGACAAAAAAATGTAACCAAGATGGTGCCTTAGTGAGCAATTAAACCTATCAAAAAAAGCTGAACAGACTGGGGCGATAGTTACAGAATGTAAAACTAGATCATAAATGTAGATGTTACAAGAAGGAATTCAGGAAAAGCTGCTTTATTTAAAGATCAGCAAAAATGTGTAACTTCCTATAAGGGATGACTAATCATGACGGGCAGCACGGTAGCAGAGTGGTTAGCACTTTCTTCCCAGCGCCAGGGACCCAGGTTCGATTCTCGGCTTGGGTCACTGTCTATGCGGAGTCGGCATGTTCTCTCTGTGTCTGCGTGGGTTTCCTCCGGGTGCTTCACTTTCCACCCACAAGTCCTGAAAGAAGTGCTAAATTCTCCCTCCATGTACCCGAACAGGCGCCGAAATGTGGCAACTAGGGGCTTTTCATAGTAACTTCATTGTAGTGTTAATGTAAGCCTACTTGTGACAATAATAAAGATTATTATTAATGTAAGCCTACTTGTGACAATAATAAAGATTAAATGAAAAAAGATGAGGCAAATGGCATGATGCATTTTGCAAAGAAGCTGGATAAACACCAGGAAAAAAGAAATAGAAGAACATGCTGATGGAATAACATAGGATAAATGACATGTTCCTGTGCTCTGGACATGATGGGACACAGGACAACACAGAAACGACATCACAACAGCTTATACTGAAAAACCAAAATTCTGTGGAAGCTGGAAATCTGAACAAAAACAGATCAACACTGGAAAAAACTCAGCAGGTCCGGCAGCATCTGTGGAGAGAGAAATAGTTATTGTTTCGAGTCCCTATGACTCTTCTTCGGTACCTTAAATACTGCCTTCAACATAGTCAGCCCCAGCAACATAAGGAGCAGTGATCAAAAGACTGGTTAGAGATTGGTTTATGGTTAAAATGCTATTGAAATGAATTGAATTAAGAAGCATCTTAAAGGAGGCAAAGAAATTTAGGATGGGAATTCTAGAGTACAAGGCTTTGACATCTCACAGCATAGCCACCAATGGTAAAGCAATGAATTAGTGAATAGATACATCGGAGGGTGCACACATGCGTGGCTGTGCATCAGCCCGGAAGATGTCTTACAGGTCTCATTTGACTGAAACATAATCCATGCACACCACACGACAAAATGTAAAAGGACTATAGCACTGAAATAACTGGCTGCACACAACAACTGGTCATGGTGCTGGAGGAAATTACTGAGATAAGCAACAGAAATAAGGCCACGAAAATAAGGAGCAGGAGCTTTGTTTATGGAGCTGGACGATGGGAAGGGGCCATGGTCAAAGCATGGATGAGGGTTATAGCATGTGAACTGAGGCAGGAGCAAAGTTACAGAAAGTGGTGACATGGATATCTGATCTGTGGCTTATCATGGGGTCAAATCTGATACGAGGTTTCAGTCTGGTTCAGCTTCAAGACAATGGCCAGGAAGAGGAATTGAATCAGGAGACAGGGAATGGAGTCGGTGGCAGAGACCAAAGACTTGAGCAAACTTCTTCCCAATATCCAGTTGGAGAAAATTTCTACTCATCCAGTGCTAGATGTTGGACAAACAAATTGACACTTTAGAGAGTGCAGGGGTCAAGAAAGGTGGTGAAGGAGAGGCTGGATGTCATTAGTGTACTTGTGAAAACTGACATGCCTGTCAGACAATGTGGCCAAGGGGCTGCAAAGATCTAAGAAATAGGAGGGAATGAAGGGCAGATCCTTTGAAGATATAACAGAGTGGCAAGTGGGAAGAGAAGCCACCTAGTTCAATGAGAAGAGGTGTTCAAGGAGAATGGCTTGGTCAATCGTATCAAAAGCTGCACAGAGATCAGAAAGGAGACGTTTACCACAGTGACAGTCACAGACATCCGCATTTGACTTTCTCATAGACCCTCAGACATGTGTCTCATTGTCTCTTTCCAACTTCCTGCTCTCATCCACACTTCTGACTGCACCTCCTAACCTGATGTCACCTGCAAAACTGCATGCAAAACTCAATCTATTATCCAAGTCTTTGCTAAGAATGTCAAAAGCTGAGTCCCAACAATCAAAACATTCCCTTTATTCCAACATGCTCTTTCTCCTACATCCAACCAGTTACTAGCTCTTTGTTTAACACATTTTCTCATTCTTATCTGTTAAATTCCCCCCTGGTGTTAGTGTAACAGATATTGAAGCCTCCCTCTTGGCTTTTGCTCAAACCTAAGGAGTATGAGGAGAATGAACACCAGCCAGAAGAGAATCAGTAAGCCACTATGCAAGGGCTGGGGCAGCAGAAAGAAATTCTGCCTTTGTAACAGTAATATTTCAGTACTGCTTGTAGTGAGGAGACACCTTTTTTTATTTATAAATTTACAGTACCGAATTGTTTTAAGGGGCAATTTAGCGTGGCCAATACACCTACACTGCAAATTGTTTTAGGTTGTGGGGAACGAGCCCACGCAGACATGGGGAGAATGCGCAAACTCCACATGGCCAGTGATCCAGGACTGTGTGGAGTTACCAGAGTCCACGGCGCCATGAGGCAGCAGTGCTAGCCACTGCGCCGCCCGTAGTGAGGAGACATCGAACAACCTGTTTTTCTAATGTTAGATGCTCCTTTACACAGCCAACAGTGGCTTTGAGGGACACCACGTGCATGCTCATAACCCTGGGAACATCTGTTTTCAAACATTTACCTTGCTCCTGCTGAACGATTTATACTCCTTGTCCCGCAGATACTGAGACATGTGCCTGCGCTCAGGCCTGGAATCTTTCTCCTTCTGATGCAAGAAGCTCTTTGTTGTTCCTTCTTTGTTGGAGCGGTCCCTGGACGTACTTCGACCTGGAGCTGGTGTGCTGGGTTTAATAGGCTCCTTCATTAAATTATCCTTTTTAACAAGAACAAATTTCTTCCCGTTCGATTTTGAAGCACTGCTTTCTCTGCTTCCTGATTTTGCCACTGCAGACTTTAACGGTGCAGTTTTGGTGCCGGTGGGGGGTGGTACTGAGGTTTTAGGTGGCGATGGGGAAGCCTTTTCTGCTGCTCCAATGGCTGAAGGAAGGGTAGCAGCTGTTTGCGGGCTGGCCCCCTCTGCAGCTGACACAGATGGAGTAGTTTCACATGTGGTGCTGGGACTACTTGCTACATTGCTGGTGGTTGATGTTGGTTTGGTCACTACACCAGTAGCTGGCGACAGTGCCTTCGCAGCTGCATTAGCAGCAGTGGACTTAGGGGTGGCAGCCTGCGTGGGTTTAGAGGCTGCTTGGACTGGCTTGCTGGCAGCAGCTGTAGATTTAGAGGCGACATTCACTCCAGCTGCAGAGGACTTGGTGGTTGCACTGCCGGTGGCTAGAGATGGTTTGGTTGCTGCACTGGTTGAAGTCTGGCTCGGTTTGGTGGCCAAGCTCGCAGTGACTGGCTTAGTCACTACATTCAGAGGGGTTGCGCTGGATGTAGTTTGTGTTGGTTTGGTGCCCACATTCACAGCAGACTTGGTGGCAGTACCTGTGGCAGCTGCAGCATGTTTTGTGGGCATCAATGCAGGTTTAGCAGCTGTACTGGAGGCAGCTCCCTCAGGTTGGGATGGCGCATTTCCACTTGCCGGGGCTGGTTTTCCAAGTGGGTTGGCACCAGCTAAATTTGAGACTGCAGTCTTCTCAGCAGTGATTGGGGTGGGTGATTTTGTGGTGAGTGGTGTATTTTTAGCATTAGCAGTGCCAACAGAAGGGTTCAGGGAGGCAGATGGCTCACTGACTGTTGCTGTGACAGGATTCTGAGTCGTTGCCTCTGCTGCTGTCTTTGTTACCATCTCTGTAGCAGGCGTCACCACCACTGTCAGCTTTGCAGAATCTTTTGTAGTTTGGTCACTCAGAGTCTTGCCTGCTTTCTCTTCATTCATTTCAGTCTTTTCTACCTGTTTAGACTCTGCAGATCCAGATGTTTGTACCTCCATTGCTTCAGACTCAGCCGTGGTATCAGAGCTAAAAGAACAAAAGCATTCATGAATATTTGCACAGAGTGGATGGGGCGGTGGGTCACAAAGTGGCCTTTCACACTCAGGGAACATGGGCCATACATTGTTTTCAAACTCTGGGGAAATGACTCATGTGCCATTTCCTTCATAGTCTTTCACACTCTGGGACCCGGGTCTCACACATTGTCCTTTCACACTCTGGGACACTGGGTCACACACTGTCCTTTCACACTCTGGGACAGTGGGTCACACACTGTCCTTTCACACTCTGGGACAGTGGGTCACACACTGTCCTTTCAAACTCTGGGACACTGGGTCACACACTGTCCTTTCACACTCTGGGACACTGGGTCACACACTGTCCTTTCACATTCTGGGACACTGGGTCACACACTGCCCTTTCACACTCTGGGACAGTGGGTCACACACTGTCCTTTCACACTCTGGGACACACACTGTCTTTTCACACTCAGGGACAGTGGGTCACACACTGTCCTTTCACACTCTGGGTCACACACTGTCCTTTCACACTCTGGGACAGTGGGTCACACACTGTCCTTTCACACTCTGGGACACTGGGTCACACACTGTCCTTTCACACTCTGTCCTTTCACACTCTGGGACACTGGGTCACACACTGTCCTTTCACACTCTGGGTCACACACTGTCCTTTCACATTCTGGGACAGTGGGTCACACACTGTCCTTTCACACTCTGGGACAGTGGGTCACACACTGTCCTTTCACACTCTGGGACACACACTGGCCTTTCACACTCTGGGACAGTGGGTCACACACTGTCCTTTCACACTCTGGGACACACACTGTCTTTTCACACTCTGGGACAGTGGGTCACACACTGTCCTTTCACACTCTGGGTCACACACTGTCCTTTCACACTCTGGGACAGTGGGTCACACACTGTCCTTTCACACTCTGGGACACTGGGTCACACACTGTCCTTTCACACTCTGGGACACTGGGTCACACACTGTCCTTTCACACTCTGGGTCACACACTGTCCTTTCACACTCTGGGACACTGGGTCACACACTGTCCTTTCACACTCTGGGTCACACACTGTCCTTTCACATTCTGGGACAGTGGGTCACACACTGTCCTTTCACACTCTGGGACAGTGGGTCACACACTGTCCTTTCACACTCTGGGACACACACTGGCCTTTCACACTCTGGGACAGTGGGTCACACACTGTCCTTTCACACTCTGGGACACTGGGTCACACACTGTCCTTTCACACTCTGGGTCACACACTGTCCTTTCACACTCTGGGACAGTGGGTCACACACTGTCCTTTCACACTCTGGGTCACACACTGTCCTTTCACACTCTGGGACAGTGGGTCACACACTGTCCTTTCACACTCTGGGACACTGGGTCACACACTGTCCTTTCACACTCTGGGTCACACACTGTCCTTTCACACTCTGGGTCACACACTATCTTTTCACACTCTGGGACAGTGGGTCACACACTGTCCTTTCACACTCTGCGACAGTGGGTCACACACTGTCCTTTCACACTCTGCGACAGTGGGTCACACACTGTCCTTTCACACTCTGGGACAGTGGGTCGCACACTGTCCTTTCACACTCTGGGACAGTGGGTCGCACACTGTCCTTTCACACTCTGGGACAGTGGGTCGCCCACTGTCCTTTCACACTCTGGGACTTGGGTCACACACTGTCCTTTCTCACTCTGGGACACTGGGTCACACACTGTCCTTTCACACTCTGGGTCACACACTGTCCTTTCACACTCTGGGACAGTGGGTCGCCCACTGTCCTTTCACACTCTGGGACACTGGGTCACACACTGTCCTTTCACACTCTGGGACAGTGGGTCACAAATTGTCCTTTCACACTCTGGGACACTGGGTCACACACTGTCCTTTCACATTCTGGGACAGTGGGTCACACACTGTCCTTTCACACTCTGGGACAGTGGGTCACACACTGTCCTTTCACACTCTGGGACAGTGGGTCACACACTGTCCTTTCACACTCTCGGACACTGGGTCACACACTGTCCTTTCACACTCTGGGACACTGGGTCAAACACTGTCCTTTCACACTCTGGGTCACACACTGTCCTTTCACATTCTGGGACAGTGGGTCACACACTGTCCTTTCACACTCTGGGACACACACTGTCCTTTCACACTCTGGGACAGTGGGTCACACACTGTCCTTTCACACTCTGGGACACTGGGTCACACACTGTCTTTTCACACTCTGGGACAGTGGGTCACACACTGTCCTTTCACACTCCAGGACAGTGGGTCACACACTGTCCTTTCACATTCTGGGACACTGGGTCACACACTGCCCTTTCACACTCTGGGACAGTGGGTCACACACTGTCCTTTCAAACTCTGGGACACTGGGTCACACACTGTCCTTTCACACTCTGGGACACTGGGTCACACACTGTCCTTTCACACTCTGGGACACTGGGTCACACACGGTCCTTTCACACTCTGGGACAGTGGGTCGCACACTGTCCTTTCACACTCTGGGACAGTGGGTCGCACACTGTCCTTTCACACTCTGGGAGAGTGGGTCACACACTGCCCTTTCACACTCTGGGACAGTGGGTCGCCCACTGTCCTTTCACACTCTGGGACTTGGGTCACACACTGTCCTTTCTCACTCTGGGACACTGGGTCACACACTGTCCTTTCACACTCTGGGACACTGGGTCACACACTGTCCTTTCACACTCTGGGACAGTGGGTCACAAATTGTCCTTTCACACTCTGGGACACTGGGTCACACACTGTCCTTTCACATTCTGGGACAGTGGGTCACACACTGTCCTTTCACACTCTGGGACAGTGGGTCACACACTGTCCTTTCACACTCTGGGACAGTGGGTCACTCACTGTCCTTTCACACTCTGGGACAGTGGGTCACACACTGTCCTTTCACATTCTGGGACACTGGGTCACACACTGTCCTTTCACACTCTGGGACAGTGGGTCACACACTGTCCTTTCACACTCTGGGACACTGGGTCACACACTGTCCTTTCACACTCTGGGACACTGGGTCACACACTGTCCTTTCACACTCTGGGACAGTGGGTCACACACTGTCCTTTCACACTCTGGGACAGTGGGTCACACACTGTCCTTTCACACTCTGGGTCACACACTGTCCTTTCACACTCTGGGACACTGGGTCACACACTGTCCTTTCACACTCTGGGACAGTGGGTCACACACTGTCCTTTCACACTCTGGGACACTGGGTCACACACTGTCCTTTCACACTCTGGGTCACACACTGTCCTTTCACACTCTGGGACACTGGGTCACACACTGTCCTTTCACACTCTGGGACAGTGGGTCACACACTGTCCTTTCACACTCTGGGACACTGGGTCACACACTGTCCTTTCACACTCTGGGTCACACACTGTCCTTTCACACTCTGGGACACTGGGTCACACACTGTCCTTTCACACTCTGGGACAGTGGGTCACACACTGTCCTTTCACATTCTGGGACAGTGGGTCACACACTGTCCTTTCACACTCTGGGACACTGGGTCACACTCTGTCCTTTCACACTCTGGGTCACACACTGTCCTTTCACACTCTGGGACATTGGGTCACACACTGTCCTTTCACACTCTGGGACACTGGGTCACACACTGTCCTTTCACACTCTGGGTCACACACTGTCCTTTCACATTCTGGGACAGTGGGTCACACACTGTCCTTTCACACTCTGGGACAGTGGGTCACACACTGTCCTTTCACACTCTGGGACACTGGGTCACACACTGTCTTTTCACACTCTGGGACAGTGGGTCACACACTGTCTTTTCACACTCTGGGACAGTGGGTCACACACTGTCCTTTCACACTCTGGGTCACACACTGTCCTTTCACACTCTGGGACAGTGGGTCACACACTGTCCTTTCACACTCTGGGTCACACACTGTCCTTTCACACTCTGGGACAGTGGGTCACACACTGTCCTTTCACACTCTGGGACAGTGGGTCACACACTGTCCTTTCACACTCTGGGACACTGGGTCACACACGGTCCTTTCACACTCTGGGTCACACACTATCTTTTCACACTCTGGGACAGTGGGTCACACACTATACTTTCACACTCTGGGACAGTGGGTCACACACTGTCCTTTCACACTCTGGGACTTGGGTCACACACTGTCCTTTCACACTCTGGGACAGTGGGTCGCACACTGTCCTTTCACACTCTGGGACAGTGGGTCGCACACTGTCCTTTCACACTCTGGGACAGTGGGTCGCCCACTGTCCTTTCACACTCTGGGACTTGGGTCACACACTGTCCTTTCTCACTCTGGGACACTGGGTCACACACTGTCCTTTCACACTCTGGGACACTGGGTCACACACTGTCCTTTCACACTCTGGGACAGTGGGTCACAAATTGTCCTTTCACACTCTGGGACACTGGGTCACACACTGTCCTTTCACATTCTGGGACAGTGGGTCACACACTGTCCTTTCACACTCTGGGACAGTGGGTCACACACTGTCCTTTTTCACTCTGGGACACTGGGTCACACACTGTCCTTTCACACTCTGGGTCACACACTATCTTTTCACACTCTGGGACAGTGGGTCACACACTGTCCTTTCACACTCTGGGGGACACACTGTCCTTTCACACTCTGGGACAGTGGGTCACACACTGTCCTTTCACACTCTGGGACACTGGGTCACACACTGTCTTTTCACACTCTGGGACAGTGGGTCACACACTGTCCTTTCACACTCTGGGACAGTGGGTCACACACTGTCCTTTCACATTCTGGGACACTGGGTCACACACTGTCCTTTCACACTCTGGGACACTGGGTCACACACTGCCCTTTCACACTCTGGGACAGTGGGTCACACACTGTCCTTTCAAACTCTGGGACACTGGGTCACACACTGTCCTTTCTCACTCTGGGACACTGGGTCACACACTGTCCTTTCACACTCTGGGACAGTGGGTCACACACTGTCCTTTCACACTCTGGGACAGTGGGTCACTCACTGTCCTTTCACACTCTGGGACAGTGGGTCACACACTGTCCTTTCACATTCTGGGACACTGGGTCACACACTGTCCTTTCACACTCTGGGACAGTGGGTCACACACTGTCCCTTTTCACTCTGGGACACTGGGTCACACACTGTCCTTTCACACTCTGGGTCACACACTGTCCTTTCACATTCTGGGACAGTGGGTCACACACTGTCCTTTCACACTCTGGGACACTGGGTCACACACTGTCCTTTCACACTCTGGGTCACACACTATCTTTTCACACTCTGGGACAGTGGGTCACACACTGTCCTTTCACACTCTGGGACACACACTGTCCTTTCACACTCTGGGACAGTGGGTCACACACTGTCCTTTCACACTCTGGGACACTGGGTCACACACTGTCTTTTCACACTCTGGGACACTGGGTCACACACTGTCCTTTCACACTCTGGGACAGTGGGTCACACACTGTCCTTTCACATTCTGGGACACTGGGTCACACACTGTCCTTTCACACTCTGGGACACTGGGTCACACACTGCCCTTTCACACTCTGGGACAGTGGGTCACATACTGTCCTTTCACACTCTGGGTCACACACTGTCCTTTCACACTCTGGGACAGTGGGTCACACACTGTCCTTTCACACTCTGGGACAGTGGGTCACACACTGTCCTTTCACACTCTGGGTCACACACTATCTTTTCACACTCTGGGACAGTGGGTCACACACTATACTTTCACACTCTGGGACAGTGGGTCACACTCTGTCCTTTCACACTCTGGGACTTGGGTCACACACTGTCCTTTCACACTCTGGGACAGTGGGTCGCCCACTGTCCTTTCACTCTCTGGGACACTGGATCACACACTGTCCTTTCACACTCTGGGTCAGTGGGTCACACACTGTCCTTTCACACTCCGGGACAGTGGGTCACACACTGTCCTTTCACACTCTGGGACAGTGGGTCACACACTGCCCTTTCACACTCTGGGACACTGGGTCACACACTTTCCTTTCACACTCTGGGACACTGGGTCACACACTGTCCTTTCACACTCTGGGACAGTGGGTCGCACACTGTCCTTTCACACTCTGGGACACACACTGTCCTTTCACACTCTGGGACAGTGGGTCACACACTGTCCTTTCACACTCTGGGACACTGGGTCACACACTGTCCTTTCACACTCTGGGACAGTGGGTCACAAATTGTCCTTTCACACTCTGGGACACTGGGTCACACACTGTCCTTTCACATTCTGGGACAGTGGGTCACACACTGTCCTTTCACACTCTGGGACAGTGGGTCACACACTGTCCTTTCACACTCTGGGACAGTGGGTCACTCACTGTCCTTTCACACTCTGGGACAGTGGGTCACACACTGTCCTTTCACATTCTGGGACACTGGGTCACACACTGTCCTTTCACACTCTGGGACAGTGGGTCACACACTGTCCTTTTTCACTCTGGGACACTGGGTCACACACTGTCCTTTCACACTCTGGGACACTGGGTCACACACTGTCCTTTCACACTCTGGGACACTGGGTCACACACTGTCCTTTCACACTCTGGGACAGTGGGTCACACACTGTCCTTTCACACTCTGGGACAGTGGGTCACACACTGTCCTTTTTCACTCTGGGACACTGGGTCACACACTGTCCTTTCACACTCTGGGTCACACACTGTCCTTTCACATTCTGGGACAGTGGGTCACACACTGTCCTTTCACACTCTGGGTCACTGGGTCACACACTTTCCTTTCACACTCTGGGACACTGGGTCACACACTGCCCTTTCACACTCTGGGACACTGGGTCACACACTGTCCTTTCACACTCTGGGACACTGGGTCACACACTGTCCTTTCACACTCTGGGACAGTGGGTCACACACTGTCCTTTCACACTCTGGGACAGTGGGTCACACACTGTCCTTTTTCACTCTGGGACACTGGGTCACACACTGTCCTTTCACACTCTGGGTCACACACTGTCCTTTCACATTCTGGGACAGTGGGTCACACACTGTCCTTTCACACTCTGGGTCACACACTGTCCTTTCACAGTCTGGGACAGTGGGTCACACACTGTCCTTTCACACTCTGGGACACACACTGTCCTTTCACACTCTGGGACAGTGGGTCGCACACTGTCCTTTCACACTCTGGGACAGTGGGTCACACACTGTCCTTTCACACTCTGGGACACTGGGTCACACACTGTCCTTTCACACTCTGGGACAGTGGGTCACACACTGTCCTTTCACACTCTGGGACAGTGGGTCGCACACTGTCCTTTCACACTCTGGGACACACTGTCCTTTCACACTCTGGGACAGTGGGTCACACACTGTCCTTTCACACTCTGGGACACTGGGTCACACACTGTCCTTTCACACTCTGGGACAGTGGGTCACAAATTGTCCTTTCACACTCTGGGACACTGGGTCACACACTGTCCTTTCACATTCTGGGACAGTGGGTCACACACTGTCCTTTCACACTCTGGGACAGTGGGTCACACACTGTCCTTTCACACTCTGGGACAGTGGGTCACTCACTGTCCTTTCACACTCTGGGACAGTGGGTCACACACTGTCCTTTCACATTCTGGGACACTGGGTCACACACTGTCCTTTCACACTCTGGGACAGTGGGTCACACACTGTCCTTTTTCACTCTGGGACACTGGGTCACACACTGTCCTTTCACACTCTGGGTCACACACTGTCCTTTCACATTCTGGGACAGTGGGTCACACACTGTCCTTTTTCACTCTGGGACACTGGGTCACACACTGTCCTTTCACACTCTGGGTCACACACTATCTTTTCACACTCTGGGACAGTGGGTCACACACTGTCCTTTCACACTCTGGGACACACACTGTCCTTTCACACTCTGGGACACTGGGTCACACACTGTCTTTTCACACTCTGGGACACACACTGTCCTTTCACACTCTGGGACAGTGGGTCACACACTGTCCTTTCACACTCTGGGACACTGGGTCACACACTGTCTTTTCACACTCTGGGACAGTGGGTCACACACTGTCCTTTCACACTCTGGGACAGTGGGTCACACACTGTCCTTTCACACTCTGGGACACTGGGTCACACACTGTCCTTTCACATTCTGGGACACTGGGTCACACACTGTCCTTTCACACTCTGGGACAGTGGGTCACACACTGCCCTTTCACACTCTGGGACAGTGGGTCACATACTGTCCTTTCACACTCTGGGTCACACACTGTCCTTTCACACTCTGGGACAGTGGGTCACACACTGTCCTTTCACACTCTGGGACAGTGGGTCACACACTGTCCTTTCACACTCTGGGTCACACACTATCTTTTCACACTCTGGGACAGTGGGTCACACTCTGTCCTTTCACACTCTGGGACTTGGGTCACACACTGTCCTTTCACACTCTGGGACAGTGGGTCGCCCACTGTCCTTTCACACTCTGGGACAGTGGGTCACACACTGTCCTTTCACACTCTGGGACAGTGGGTCACACACTGTCCTTTCACACTCTGGGACAGTGGGTCGCACACTGTCCTTTCACACTCTGGGACAGTGGGTCGCCCACTGTCCTTTCACTCTCTGGGACACTGGATCACACACTGTCCTTTCACACTCTGGGTCAGTGGGTCACACACTGTCCTTTCACACTCTGGGACACTGGGTCACACACTGTCCTTTCACACTCTGGGACACTGGGTCACACACTGCCCTTTCACACTCCGGGACAGTGGGTCACACACTGGGACAGTGGGCCACACTCTGTCCTTTCACTCTCTGGGACACTGGATCACACACTGTCCTTTCACACTCTGGGACAGTGGGTCACACACTGCCCTTTCACACTCTGGGACACTGGGTCACACACTGTCCTTTCACACTCTGGGACACTGGGTCACAAACTGTCCTTTCACACTCTGGGACAGTGGGTCACACACTGTCCTTTCACACTCTGGGATTGTGAGTCACACACTGGCCTTTCACGCACTGGGACAGTGGTTACACACACTGACCTTTCACACTCTGCGACAGTGGTTCATACACACTGTCCTTCGACTCTGGCGCAATCACACACTGTTCTTTCACATTCCGGAACTGGGTGCAATGGTATGTCAGACTATCTGATTTGGCACTTCAATGGCGAATAATACCCAACACTGCGGCTGGCAATAAGTTTAATATCTGAGTAGTTACTCTTAACAGTTGCAGGAATCACAAACACCCAAACCAATAGATCAACAGGAGGTTTCACTGGCCTGTGCCGTATTCTACCAGGGAGACCAGGAAGGCTCATCTCCAACCGCTGTCGAGCTGTCCCATCTCAACCACGGGCCCTGGATCAGTGCGATTTTACAGAGCATCCCTGGAGAAAGCAAACCCCATCCAGTAGGCCACGCTGGGCAACGTGCCTGTCTAGGTGCCAGACAAGGGCAGGTATGCTGAAAGGCTACTGACACACTGACTCAATGAGTGCATGGAGCATGCCTAAGGCCAGAGACTAACTCAGGGTGTGGGGGATAATTCACCACTTATCTAATGTGAGTCAATGCCTGCAATGGTGGGGATGGAGAAGTACAGCAGTCCGCTCCATATACCTGCATTAGGTCAGTGAGTTTATGACGCACCAAACTTTGCCTCTGTTTGCTGAATCATTCTGGAAATATGCTTACCTCCCCTCAGCCTTTTCTGCTTTTTCTTCACTCTGTGACAGGAAAATAACATTTTTAGTAAATTTAGCAACTCAAACCAGTGACTAACTTTTTAAAAAATAGTATTTGAGTGGGGACTGTATCGATGATGGCTTGTTGTTCGCCACTATGGAACAGTCTCACCAGAGAAGTAGGTAGTGCAGGAGGTGATGATGTTTAAAAGCACAGGCATATGAGCTACTGACACACAATCTGCAATCTCCCACAGGATATGTGGGCAAAAGTGAAAAATAATGGACAGGGATTGCAGCCATACAAAGTTTGAGCTGAAGTCCTGAGGAACAATAGGACCTTGGCGTGTTTGTAAATCGATCTCTGAAGGCAGATGGGCAGGTTAATAGGGTTGTGAAAAAGATATAGGCACACTTGCCTTTATCAATCGTGGCATAGATTACAAAAGCAAGGAAGTTATGTTGGAGTTATATAGGACTTTGGTGAGGCCACAGCTCGAGTACTCTGTGAAGTTTGGTCGCTACATTATAGGAAGGACGTGAATGCACTGGAGCAGGTGCAGAGGCGCTTCACCATGATGGCATGGAACATTGAAGTAATGAAAGAGGTTGGAGGGGCTTGGGTTGTTTTCTCTGGAGCCAAGAAGACTGAGGGGCGACCTGATCGAGGTGTACAAGATTATGAAGGGCCTGGGCAGTGTGGGTAGGGAACAGCTGTGCCCCTTAGTTGAATGGTCGGTTACGGGGGGGGGGCACGGACAATTTCAAGTTGAGGGGTGGGAGGACCATGGGAGATTTGAGGAAAAACTTTTTGACCCAGAGTGTGGTGAGGGTCTGGGAAGTACTGCCTTGGGGGGGGGGGGGTAGAGGCGGATTTGTCACAAGTAGGCTTCCATTAACACTGCAATGAAGTTACTGTGAAAATCCCCTAGTGACCACATTCTAGCGCCTTGTTTGGATACACAGAGGTCCAAATTACTTAACAGCACGGCTTTCGGTACTTATGAGAGCAAAATGGAGCACCCGGAGGAAACCCGGAGAGAACGTGCCGACTCCGCACAGAATGACCCAAGCTGGGAATCGAACCTGGGACCCTGGAGCTGTGAAACAACAGTGCTACCCACTGTGCTGTCCGTTCCCAAGCCACATGAAGATTAAAGTCTCCCATGATTAATGTACTGCCCTTTTTACATGCCCTCATTATCTCCTGATTAATCGCCATCCCACAGTATAGCTGCTGTTAGGGGGCCCACACAGACTACCCCCATCAGTGTCTTCTTGCTCTTGTTATTCCTTATTTACGAAGGAGAAATCATGCTTGACAAATCTACTGGAATTCTTCGAGGATGTAACTAGTACAATCGATGAAGGTGAGCCAGTGGATGTGGTGTATTTGGACTTTCAGAAGGCTTTTGACCAAGTCCTGCATAAAATATTAGCGTGTAAAATTAAAGCGCACAGGATTGGGGGCAGCGTACTGTGATGGATAGAAAACTGGTTGGCAGACAAGAAACAAAGTGTAGGAATTAATTAGTCTTTTTCAAATTGGCAGCCAGTGACTAGTGGGGTACAGCAGAGATCGGTGCTGGGACCCCAGCTATTCACAATATATATTAATGATTTAGATGAGGGAACAAAATGTCATATGTCCAAATTTGCAGATGACACCAAGCTGGGCGGGAGGGTGAGCTGGGAGGAGGATGCAGAAATCCTTCAGTGCGATTTGGACAAGTTGAGTGAGTGGGCAAATCAATGGCAGATGAAGTAGAATTTGGATAAATGCCAGTGTGTTTTTTATAGGTTCAGCATAACTTTGTTGCTTTTGTACTCTATACCACTATTGATAAAACCCAGAATGCCATACAAAACATAGAAAAATACAGCACAGAACAGGCCCTTCGACCCTCCAAGCCCGTGCCGACCATGCTGCCCGTCTATAAACTAAAATCTTCTACACTTCCTTGCTCCGTATCCCTCTATTCCTATCCTATTCATGTATTTGTCAAGATGCCCCTTAAATGTCACTATCGTCTCTGTTTCCACCACCTCCTCCGGCAGCGAGTTCCAGGCACCCACTACCCTCTGTGCAAAACCTTGCTTCATACATCTCCTCTAAACCTTGTCCCGGACACCTTAACCCATCCACCCTGGGAAAAAGCCTCTGACTGTCCACTATCTATGCCCCTCATAATTTTGTAGACCTCTATCAGGTCGCCCCGCAACCTCTGTCATTCCAGTGAGAACAAACCGAGTTTATTCAACTGCTCCTCATAGCTAATGCCCTCCATACCAGACAACATCCTGGTAAATCTCTTCTGCACACTCCCTTAAGCCTCCACATCCTTCTGGTAGCCTGGCGACCAGAATTGAACACTATACTCCAGTGTGGCCTAACTAAGGTTCTATTCAGCTGCAATATGACTTGCCAATTTTTATACTCAATGCCCCGGCCAATGAAGGCAAGCATGCCGTATGCCTTCTTGACTACCATTTCCACATGTGTTGCCCCTTTCAGCGACTTGTAGACCTGTACACCTAGATCTCTATGACTGTCAATACTACATTAGTGGGCAGCACGGTAGCATTGTGGATAGCACAATCGCTTCACAGCTCCAGGGTCCCAGGTTCGATTCCGGCTTGGGTCATTGTCAGTGCGGAGTCTGCATATCCTCCCCGTGTGTGCGTGGGTTTCCTCTTGGTGCTCCGGTTTCCTCCCACAGTCCAAAGATGTGCAAGTTAGGTGGATTGGACATGGTAAATTGCCCTTAATGTTGGGTGGTGTTACTGGGTTATGGGGATAGGGTGGAGGTGTTAACCTTGGGTAGGGTGCTCTTTCCAGGAGCCGGGGCAGACTCGATGGACCAAATGGCCTCCTTCTGCACTGTAAATTCTATGATTAATACAGATTTATACTAGATGAAGAATAAATTAATCTACACCCCATCATTAACCGTAATCCATGTACCTATCCAATAGCTGCTTGAAGATCCCTATGTTTCCAACTCAACTACTTCCACAGGCATTGCATTCCATGCCCCCAATACTGTCTGGGTAAAGAACCTACTCTGACATCCCCCCTGTATCCTCCACCATTCACCTTAAATTTATGTCCCCTTGTAATGGTTTGTTCCACCCAGGGAAAAAGTCTCTGACTGTCTACTCTATCTATTCCCCTGATCATCTTATAAACCTCTATCAAGTCGGCCCTCATCCTTCTCCGTTCTAATGAGAAAAGGCCTAGCAACCTCAACCTTTCCTCGTAAGACCTACTCTCCATTCCAGGCAACGTCCTGGTAAATCTCCTTTGCACCTTTTCCAAAGCTTCCACATCCTTCCTAAAATGAGGCAATCAGAACTGCACACAGTACTCCAAATGTGGCCATACCAATGTTTTATTAACCATCGTTCTCAACCTGTCCGACTATCTTCAATGATTTATCCATCTGCTCCTGGATTCCCTTTAGAATTGTACCCTAAGGCCAACATGTCTTCCTAATTACCTGCATGCTAACTTTGTGATTAATGTGAGAGTTCAAGCTCCCATTTAAATAATATTATGCTTTTCTAATCTCCCTGCCTTCGTTTGAGGTTGCGCAGTTGTTTGAAGGCAAGTAGTGGGGGGTGTGGGGATGACCTTGGCAAGATGTTCATCTTCATTGATGACGTGTTGAAGGCCGCGTCAAACAAACCACTTGTTTGCAGCAAACTATCCAGCCTTCAGAATAGCAACCACGGCACCACACAACCCTGCCATGGCAATCTCTGCAAGACGTACCAGATCATCGACATGGGTACCACCATTACACGAGTGAGAACACCACCCACCGGGTACGCTGTACATACTCAGCCAACGCGGTCTACCTCATACACTGCAGCAATGGATGTCCTGAAGCGTGGTACATTGGCAAAACCATGCAGACGCTGCGACAACGGATGAATGGACATCGCGTGTCAATCACCAGGCAGGAATGTTCCCTTCCAGTCGGGAACACTTCAGCAGTCGAGTAAGCGTTCTCCAAGGCGGCCTTCAGGACGCGCGACAACGCAAAATCGCCATGCAGAAACTTATAGCCAAGTTCCGCACATATGAGTAGGGCCTCAATCGGGACCTTGGAGTCATGTTGCAATACATTCACCCCCCACCATCTGGCCTGGGCTTGCAAAATCCTACCAACTGTCCTGGTTTGAGACAATTTCACCTCGGGTTACCCTACCTCTGGATCTGTAAAGACTTAATTACCTGCAAATTCTCGCATTCAAAAGCAGTCTTGCATCTTTGACTTTGTCTGTACATGTTTCTGCAACATATCTCTTCATTCACCTGAGGAAGGAGCAGTGCTCCGAAAGCTAGTGATTTGAAACTAACCTGTTGGACTTGAACCTGCTTTTGTAAGACTTCTTACTGTCCTGTTAGCCAATCATCTATCCATGTCAATATATTATGCCCAACACCAGTTCTTATTTTGTATAGCAACCTTTTATGTGGAATCTTATCAAATGCCTTTTGAAAATCTAAATGCACTACATCTATTGATTCCCCAATGTTTATCCAGCCTGCTATATCCTCAAAGGACTCTTAATAAATTTGTCAAACGCTATTTCCCTTTCATAAAATCATGTCACAGATTGCACATTTTCTAAATGTCCTTATGCTACCTCCTTAATGATGAATTCCAGCATTTTCCGAATCAATGATGTTAGGCTACTTATTTCCTTGAAGAGTTTTTTTTTCTTTAATGGGATGTGTGCAGTGCCTGCTGGGCCATCCCCAATTGCCCTCAAGAAGGTTATGGTGAATGCTATTTGCCATTTATCAGCCCAAGCCTGAATATTGCAGAGGTCATGCTGCAAATAAACACAGTCTGCTTCCGTATCTGCGTCCTTGTAAATTGTACTGAACATAGTTCAATCATCAGTGAAGTTCTCCAAGCCCCCAGCTTGATGGCAATGGTAGCCGTGGGTACATTAGGGACTGGTTTAGCACACTGGGCTAAATCGCTGGCTCTGAAAGCAGACCAAGGTAGGCCAGCAGCATGGTTCAATTCCCGTACCAGCCTCCCTGAACAGGCGCCGGAATATGGCGACTAGCCGCTTTTCACAGTAAATTAATTTGAAGCCTACTTGTGACAGCGATGTTCATTTCATTTTCATACCAAGCCATGAGTTTACAGATTGTAGTTGAATGCAATTTTGTTGATGATGGCCCACAGCACCTTATGGATGCCCAGTTTTGATTTGCTCTATCTTTTCCAAATCTATCACATTTAGCACTGTGGGAGAGTATTCTGTGTAAAGACAGGACTTTGTATGGTGGTCATCTACTAATATTGTCATGGATAGATGCACCTGGACAGATAAGGTTGGTGAGATGGTCTAGTCTGTTTTTCCCTCTTATTGCTTCCCTGACGACCTGACGCAAGCGTAGTCTGGGTTGATCAGTTCTTCAAGACTCAGCCACCCACTACTGTGCTACCTAATTGTTGTCGGTGGTGAATATTTTAGTCCTCCGCTATATTTTGTGCCCTTGTCACCCGATGTGCTTCTTCCAAGTGGCATTGAACGTGAAGGAGTAGGGATTTTAAAAAATTTACTCACGAGACGTGGGCATCGCAAGCTGTGCTTGCATTTATTGCCAATCCCTAATTGCCCTTGAGGGGACAGTTAAGAGTCAACCACATTGCTGTGGGTCTGGAGTCAGGTAGGCCAGACCAGGTAAGGACGAAAGGTTCCCTTCGCTAAAGGATGGCCTTTTACGACAATGATCACCGTTAAACTTCTAATTCCAGATTTATTTTATTGAATTCAAATATCACCATCTACAGTGGCGGGATTTGAACCTGGATTCCCAGAACATTACTCTGTCCAGTAACAATATTTCTATGCCACACTCCCTTCCTTAGCTGGGAAAAAGGCAGTAGGTGGTAATCGCCAGTTTTCCTGGTCATGTTTACCTGATGCCATGAGACTTCCTGGGGTCTGGAGTCATTGTCAAAGATTCCCAGGACAACTTATCCCAACTGTATACCACTGCGCCACCACTTCAGGTGTCTGTCGTGGAACACGATGGCTATGGTGCTTCGGGAACATTGGCTGTAAGCTATGATTCAGTGAATATGGTTATGTCAGGCTGTTGACTAATCTGTGAGCTCTCCCAATTTTGCCACAAGCCCCCAGATGTTAATGAGCAGGATTGAGGGAGATGCTTTTGTTGTTCCCTGAGCCTAGATCGATGACAGGTAGTCCACCTGATTTTATTCCTTTTTAACTTCTGTAGCAGTTTGGTAGAGCCGAGTGGCTTGCTGGAGCAATTCAGAGTGCAGTCAGCCACATTGCTCTAGGTCTACAGCGACATTCCTTCGGGGTTAAAACGCTGGTTTCCCTCACTAGTAGTGAGAAGCACCTTAATCACACAGTAGTGCTAATAAATCAGAAGAACATTAGTAAAGCAGTTGGATTTTTAGTTCCATGGCACCATTACTGAGACTAGCTATCAGTTGCAGATTTATTAATTAATTGACTGCATTTAAATTCCACCAGCTGCATAATGGAATTTGAATCCATGCCCCCTGAAATATTCACCTGGGCCTCTGGATTCCTCGCTCGACCCGGCATAGCGCAGCCCCCTCGCTCGGCCCGGCAAAACGCAGCCCCCTCGCTCGGCCCGGCAAAACGCAGCCCCCTCGCTCGGCCCGGCAAAACGCAGCCTCCTCGCTCGGCGTACGGCATAACGCAGCCTCCTCGCTCAGCGCGGCAAAACGCAGCCCCCTCGCTCGGCCCGGCAAAACGCAGCCCCCTCGCTCGGCCCGGCAAAACGCAGCCTCCTCGCTCGGCCCGGCAAAACGCAGCCTCCTCGCTCAGCACAGGGGGAAAAAAAACAGCCTCCACGCTCCGCTTGGTGGAAGACACAGCCTCCTTCCGGCACGGGTGTAAGCTCAGCCCCCTTGACCCGCATGGGGGAAAACACAGCCTCCTCAACCAGCACGGGGCAAAAAACAGTTTCTTGGCCCGGTATAGGGGAACACACAGCGTCTTTTTCCTTCACAGAGGTGAAACGCAGCCTCTTTGACCTACACAGGGGGGGGGGGGGGGGGGGGGGGGGGGGAGGGGGGGAAGCCTCCTCACCCCGCACGGCGGAAAACACAGCCTCCTTGCTCAGAACAGGGGAAACGCAGCCTCCTCGCTCGGCATCGTGGAAAAAACACAGCCCCCTCGCTCAGCACAGGGGGAAACACGGCCCCCACGCTCAGCACAGGAGGAAAAACACAGCCCCCTCACTCAGCATAGGGGAAAACACAGCCCCCTCGCTCGGCATGGGAAAACACAGCCCCCTTGCTCAGCACAGGGGGAAACACAGCCCCCTCGCTCAGCACAGGGGGAAACACAGCCCCCTCGCTCAGTACAGGAGGAAAACACAGCCCCCTCGCTCAGCATAGGGGAAAACACAGCTCCCTCGCTCGGCATGGGAAAACACAGCCTCCTCGCTCAGCACAGGAGGAAAAACACAGCCCCCTTGCTCAGCACAGGGGGAAACACAGCCCCCTCGCTCAGCACAGGGGGAAACACAGCCCCCTCGCTCAGCACAGGGGGAAACACAGCCCCCTCGCTCAGCACAGGCGGAAACACAGCCCCCTCGCTCAGCACAGGGGGAAAACACAGCCCCCTCGCTCAGCACAGGAGGAAAACACAGCCCCCTCGTTCAGCACAGGGGGAAACACAGCCCCCTTGCTCAGCACGGGAAAACACAGCCTCCTCGCTCGGCATGGAAAAACACAGCCTCCTCACTCGGCACGGGAAAACACAGCCTCCTCGCTCGACACGGGAAAACACAGCCTCCTCGCTCGGCACGGGAAAACACAGCCTCCTCGCTCGGCACGGGAAAACACAGCCTCCTCGCTCGGCACAGGAGGAAACACAGCCCCCTCGCTCAGCACAGGGGGAAACACAGCCCCCTTGCTCAGCACGGGAAAACACAGCCTCCTCGCTCGGCATGGAAAAACACAGCCTCCTCGCTCGGCACGGGAAAACACAGCCTCCTCGCTCAGCACAGGAGGAAAAACACAGCCCCCTCGCTCAGCACAGGGGGAAACACAGCCCCCTCGCTCAGCACAGGAAAACACAGCCTCCTCGCTCGGCACGGGAAAACACAGCCTCCTTGCTCGGCACGGGAAAACACAGCCTCCTCGCTCGGCACGGGGAAAACACAGCCTCCTCGCTCGGCACGGGAAAACACAGCCTCCTCGCTCGGCACGGGAAAACACAGCCTCCTCGCTCGGCACGGGAAAACACAGCCTCCTCGCTCGGCACGGGAAAACACAGCCTCCTCGCTCAGCACAGGAGGAAAAACACAGCCCCCTCGCTCAGCACAGGGGGAAACACGGCTCCCTCGCTCAGCACAGGAGGAAAAGCACAGCCCCCTCGCTCAGCACAGGGGGAAACACAGCCCCCTCGCTCGGCACGGGAAAACACAGCCTCCTCGTCGGCACGACAAAACACAGCCTCCATGCTCGGCACGGGAAAACACAGCCTCCTCGCTCGGCAAAACGCAGACCCCTCGCTCGGCCCGGCAAAACGCAGCCCCCTCGCTCCGCCCGGCAAAACGCAGCCTCCTCGCTCGGCCCGACAAAACGCAGCCCCCTCGCTCGGCCCGGCAAAACGCAGCCCCCTCGCTCGGCAAAACGCAGCCCCCTCGCTCGGCAAAACGCAGCCCCCTCGCTCGGCCCGGCAAAACGCAGCCTCCTAGCTCAGCACAGGGGGAAAAAAAACAGCCTCCACGCTCCGCTTGGTGGAAGACACAGCCTACTTCCGGCACGGGGGTAAGCTCAGCCCCCTTGACCCACACGGGGGAAAAAACAGCCTCCTCAACCAGCACGGGGCAAAAAACAGTTTCTTGGCCCAGTATAGGGGAAAACACAGCGTCTTTTTCCTTCACGGGGGTGAAACGCAGCCTCCTTGACCTACACAGGGGGGGGAAAAAAGCCTCCTCACCCCGCACGGCGGAAAACACAGCCTCCTTGCTCAGAACAGGGGAAACGCAGCCTCCTCGCTCGGCATCGTGGAAAAAACACAGCCCCCTCGCTCAGCACAGGGGGAAACACAGCCCCCTCGCTCGGCACAGGAAAACACAGCCTCCTCGCTCGGCACGGGAAAACACAGCCTCCTCGCTCGGCACGGGAAAACACAGCCTCCTCGCTCGGCAAGGGAAAACACAGCCTCCTCGCTCGACACGGGAAAACACAGCCTCCTCGCTCAGCACAGGAGGAAAAACACAGCCCCCTCGCTCAGCACAGGGGGAAACACAGCCCCCTCGCTCAGCACAGGAAAACACAGCCTCCTCGCTCGGCACGGGAAAACACAGCCTCCGCGCTCGGCACGGGAAAACACAGCCTCCTCGCTCGGCGCGGGAAAACACAGCCCGCTCGCTCAGCACAGGGGGAAACACGGCCCCCTCGCTTAGCACAGGAGGAAAAGCACAGCCCCCTCGCTCAGCACAGGGGGAAACACAGCCACCTCGCTCGGCACGACAAAACACAGCCTCCTTGCTCGGCACGGGAAAACACAGCCTCCTCGCTCGGCAAAACGCAGCCCCCTCGCTCGGCCCGGCAAAACGCAGCCCCCTCGCTCGGCCCGGCAAACCGCAGCCTCCTCGCTCGGCCCAGCAAAGCGCAGCCTCCTCGCTCGGCAAAACGCAGCCCCCTCGCTCGGCCCGGCAAAACGCAGCCTCCTAGCCCAGCACAGGGGGAAAAAAAAACAGCCTCCACGCTCCGCTTGGTGGAAGACACAGCCTACTTCCGGCACGGGGGTAAGCTCAGCCCCCTTGACCCACACGGGGGAAAACACAGCCTCCTCAACCAGCACGGGGCAAAAAACAGTTTCTTGGCCCAGTATAGGGGAAAACACAGCGTCTTTTTCCTTCACGGGGGTGAAACGCAGCCTCCTTGACCTACACAGGGGGGGGAAAAAAGCCTCCTCACCCCGCACGGCGGAAAACACAGCCTCCTTGCTCAGAACAGGGGAAACGCAGCCTCCTCGCTCGGCATCGTGGAAAAAACACAGCCCCCTCGCTCAGCACAGGGGGAAACACGGCCCCCACGCTCAGCACAGGAGGAAAAACACAGCCCCCTCACTCAGCATAGGGGAAAACACAGCCCCCTCGCTCGGCATGGGAAAACACAGCCCCCTCGCTCAGCATAGGGGAAAACACAGCCCCCTCGCTCGGCATGGGAAAACACAGCCCCCTTGCTCAGCACAGGGGGAAACACAGCCCCCTCGCTCAGCACAGGGGGAAACACAGCCCCCTCGCTCGGCACGGGAAAACACAGCCTCCTCGCTCGGCACGGGAAAACACAGCCTCCTCGCTCGGCACGGGAAAACACAGCCTCCTCGCTCGGCACGGGAAAACACAGCCTCCTCGCTCGGCACGGGAAAACACAGCCTCCTCGCTCGGCCCGGGAAAACACAGCCTCCTCGCTCGGCACGGGAAAACACAGCCTCCTCGCTCGGCACGGGAAAACACAGCCTCCTCGCTCGGCACGGGAAAACACAGCCTCCTCGCTCAGCACAGGAGGAAAAACACAGCCCCCTCGCTCAGCACAGGGGGAAACACAGCCCCCTCGCTCGGCACGACAAAACACAGCCTCCTCGTCGGCACGACAAAACACAGCCTCCTCGCTCGGCACGGGAGAACACAGCCTCCTCGCTCGGCACGGGAAAACACAGCCTCCTCGCTCGGCACGGGAAAACACAGCCTCCTCGCTCGGCACGGGAAAACACAGCCTCCTCGCTCGGCACGGGAAAACACAGCCTCCTCGCTCGGCACGGGAAAACACAGCCTCCTCACTCGGCACGGGAAAACACAGCCTCCTCGCTCGGCACAGGAGGAAAAACACAGCCGCCTCGTTCAGCACAGGGGGAAACACATCCCTGGTGCTTGGCACATGGAAAAACACCCAGCCTCCTAGCTAGGCATGGGGACAAACAGCCTCCTTGCTCACTCGGCACAGCGGGGGGAGACAGACAGCCTCCTCGCTCACCAAAGAAACTAATAAATTAATTAAAAGCACAAATTCACTTTCAAACCCATGATGAGTCTGCCTGATCAAATTATGATTTTCTAAGTATTCTGCTTTAACCTCCTTAATAATGGACCAGCAATTTAAGATTTTAGGTTAACTAGCCTGTAATTTCCTGCTTCTCTCCTCATTCGAATAATTAATTCGCTCTTTTCCAATCCTCTAGAACCCTTCCAGAATCTAAGGAGGCACTTCTCTTAAGACTCTAGAATGCGTGCCATCTCGTCCCGGGGACTTGTTGGCCTTTAGGTCCAATGCTTTTTCAAACATCTTTCCATGGTGATGATTGTTTTAAGTTCTCCTTTTTGCCTCTTGAGTTAAGTAAGTTTGGAAGTTTTCCAAGCCTTCTGCAGAGAAGACATGCAAAATACCTGTTCAACACCTCTGCCATTTCCGTATTTTCCATGATCAATTCCACAAATTCACTCTCTGGAAGACCATTAGCTTTAGTTACACTTTTTCTCATTTAAATAATGTTTAAATTCTTTTGAGGTTATATTACTAGCTAGCTTTCTCTCTTGCTCTTCATTATTGATTGCCATTCTCTAGAGGTTCTTAAAAGTTAACCAATCTTTGGATCTACCACTAAACTTTGCAGATTTATAGTGTTCCTTTCAATTTGATGCTATCCTTACCTTCCTTATTCAGTTATAGATATTGTATCCTTCTCAAAGAGGCCTTATTTCTCAGTGGGATAAATCTTGAGCATAAGATATCTCCATAAATGCCTGTCACTGCAACTCTACCCACGTTGTAGCCCAATCAGCTAAGTTCACTTCCCAAGTAAAAATATTGAAGGAGATGCATTTAGGGTGGATTGAGGTGTTTTAAAACAAAACCAAATGCTGCAGTGAACCACTTCCTACCCTCTCCATTGGTCAAGCTTATTAATAGCAACACTGGTCTGATCAGAATACTTGCACAGAAAACTACAGCAGGGTTTTGTACTCCATGGAGGCTTCCCACCAACAAATGAAGCATTTTGGTAGAAAGATTGAGACAATGTCATGTCGAGACCAGAGACGTTCAGGTTATTGGAAGATTTCGATTGTGAGACACCACATCAGGTGCCATACAGAACACACCTGAGGAAGGAGCTGCGCTCCGAAAGCTAGTGATTTGAAACACACCTGTTGGACTTTAACCTGCTGTTGGAAGACTTCTTACTATTCAGAAAAAGAAACTGGCACTATTGGAGTCAATCTAAGATTGTGGGGAGAATCAAGTGTTCAAAATTACATGTAGTTTTGATAGAAGTATATAGATAGAAATTATCTCCACTGCCAGTAACCAGAGTGTTATGGGCCAGGGTTTAGAGAGCCCCAAAGTGTATCATGGACTTCACCTGACACACAACTTTTAATAGATTGTGGTATGGGGAGTACACGGCCCACTCTACAGGTGTGATACAGCAGAAATGGAAAATATTTTTTAAAGCAAAACAATGATTACTCTATGAACTCAAAGTTAACCTTTTTAAAACATAGTAACATCTTAGCAAACATTAATTCAAATACAACCCCCAAAAAATACAACATTAAGTAATCCTTAATAACATCCCAAACTGGAAGGGCTGGTTTAGCTCACAAGGCTAAATCGCTGGCTTTTAAAGCAGACCAAGCAGGCCAGCAGCACGGTTCGATTCCCGTACCAGCCTCCCCGGACAGGCGCCGGAATGTGGCGACTAGGGGCTTTTCACAGTAACTTCATTGAAGCCTACTCGTGACAATAAGCGATTTTCATTTTCATTTAATTTCATTTCAAACAACATCCAGAAGACAGAAGAAACACCTTTTATCAGAAGCACATCAGGTTTACAGTCACTACTGAAAACATTTATAATTCTGAATTCACCAAATGATCGAGAGATAGTCTTTTCCCAGCAGAGAGATCAACAGTACACCTGCGGTGTCTGGCTTCAGCTCCAACACTGAAAACAAAACTAAAACACACCCTGCAGCAAACAGCCTAAAACGAAAGTAAAAAGCTGACGGACAGCCCAGCTCCACCCACACTCTGACATCGCTGATAAACACCCATTACGTAAAGGTACATTTGTGTCTTTAAAAATTTTTTTTTTAATTCTTCTCCCTTTTCACATTTTCTCCCAAATTTACACCCACCAACAACAATAATCAGTAACAAATATGCCAATCCCCATATCAATAACAACGATCCCATCCTCCCACCAAACGAGGCGAAGGCGACATTATCTCCCTCCGCATCCGTTTCCAACCCTGGCTGGTCTGACACCCCGAATATTGCCAACCGGGGACCCGGGTCCAGTTTCACATGCACCACTTTAGAAATTACCTTAAAAACTGCCTTCCAGTAATTGGACAGGACCAAAACATATTAACGTGATTAGCGGGACACCCCGCAATGTTCACACACATCTTCTACTCCTTCAAAGAATCGGCTCATCCTCGCCCTCGTGAGGTGTGCTCTGTATACCACCTTCAGCTGTATCAGCCCCAACCTCACGCACGAGGTGGAGGCATTCACTCTCCGGAGCACCTCACACCAGAACCCCTCCTCCATATCCTCTCCCAACTCTTCCTCCCACTTTGCTTCCCCCCTTCCAAAATAGCTCCGTAAACCGCTGACACTACTCCCTTCTTCAGTCCCCCTGTCGTCAGCACCTCCTCCAGCAATGTGGAGGCCGGCTCCACCAGGAAGCTCTGTATCTCCTTTCTGGCAAAATCTCGAACCTGCATGTATCTAAACAATTACCCCTGCTCCAGCCCATACTTTGCTTCCAGCTCCTTCAACCCTACAAACCAACCCCTAAGAAACAAATCTTTTTGTGTCTTCATCCCCTTCTCCTCCCTTTTCCGAAAATTTCTATCCCACCTCCCTGGCTCAAATCTGTGGTTCCCCCGAATCGGCATTTCCCTCGACCCTGCCCCCAACCCGAAGTGTTGGCGAAATGCCTCCAAATTCTCAATGAAGCTAATATAACCGGACTCTGAGTACTTTCCCGGAGCTAACGGGAGCGGCGCTGTTGCTCGTGCTTTCAATCCCGACCCCCTGCACAAACTCTCCTCCATTCTGACCCACTGGGAATCAACCTGCCTCTCCCAGCTCCGCACTTTCTCCACATTCACTGTCCAGTAGTAATACATCAGGTTCGGAAGATCCAAACCCACTGCCTGCCTTCCCCTCTGTAGCAGCACCTTTCCAACTCTGGTCACCTTCCCTCCCCATATGAACAAAGTAATCCTTCCCTCAATCTCTCTGAAAAAAGCCTTTGGCAGGAAAATCGGCAGGCATTGGAAAATAAACAGAAATTGCAGCAGCACGGTCATTTTAACTGCCTGTACCCGACCCGCCAGTGACAGAGGGAGACCATCCCACCTTGCCATATCAGCTTTCACTCTCCCCACCAAACTAGAAATGTGGAGCCCCCCCCACCCACGGGCAACCTGCACCCCCAGGTACCTAAAGTGCCCCGACCGAGACACCACAAAATACTCTAGATTTAGACGGGCAGCACAGTAGCATAGTGGTTAGAATAATTGCTTCTCAGCTCCAGGGTCCCAGGTTCGATTCCGGCTTGGGTCACTGTGTGGAGTCTGCACGTTCTCCCCGTGTGTGCGTCGGTTTCCTCCAGGCGTTCTGGTTTCCTCCCAGTCCAAAGATGTGCAGGTTAGGTGGATTGGCCATGCTAAATTGCTTCTTAGTGTCCAAAATTGCCCTTAGTGTTGGGTGGGTTACTAGGATAGGGTGGAGGTGTGGGCTTGGGTAGGGTGCTCTTTCCAAGAGC
Source organism: Scyliorhinus canicula (assembly GCF_902713615.1). Classification (NCBI taxonomy): domain Eukaryota; kingdom Metazoa; phylum Chordata; class Chondrichthyes; order Carcharhiniformes; family Scyliorhinidae; genus Scyliorhinus; species Scyliorhinus canicula. Next base: position 9,088,869 of record NC_052148.1, on the reverse strand, counting down.
TGGTTCAGACTCGATGGGCCGAATGGCCTCCTTCTACACTGTAAATTCTATGAATTTAGTTTGTACCCGAGAAAGACCCAAACACTCCAAGCAGCTCCAATATTCCCCCCATCGACACACACTGTTCTGACACGTATAACAGCAAATCATCGGCATATAAGGACACCCTATGCCCCAACTTCCCCCTCCCCCCGCACACTATTCCTTTCCATACCCCCGAACTTCTTAATGTGATGGCCAACGGCTCAATCTCAAGTGTAAACAGCAGGGGTGGACATAGGACATTCCTGCCTAGTCCCACGGTGGAGAGAAAAGTATCTCGAGCTGATGTTGTTTGTGCAGACACTCGCCCTTGGCTCCTTATATAGTAGCTTTACCCAGTTCACAAATCTTTGTCCAATCCCAAACCGCTCCAGAACTGCCATCAAGTCGTTCTACCCGGTCAAACGCCTTCTCAGCATCCAGTGCCCCAACCACCTCCGTTTCCTTCCCCGCTGACGGTGGCATAACAACGTTCAATACCCTTCTAATGTTTGAAAAGAGCTGCCTTCCTCTCACGAACCCTGTCTGATCTTCACCTATCACCTTCGGGAGGCACTACTCCAGCCTACCCGCCAGGACCTTTGCCAATACTTTTGCGTCCACATTCAGAAGCGAAATGGGCCTATATGACCCACACTCCTTCGGGTCCTTTTTTTTTTAGCAACAGAGAAATCGATGCCTGCCCCAAGGTTTGTGGCAACACCCCCTTCTCTATCGCCTCTTCAAACATCCCCACCATCAGGTGTGCCAGCTTATCCTTGAATTTTTTATAATATTCCAGCGGAAACCCATCCGGCCCTGCCACCTTCCCCAACTGCATCCTCCCAATCGCATCCTTCATCTCCTGCTCCACTATCGCTCCTTCTAATGTAGCCCTGTCCCCCTCCCCTAACCTCGGGTACTCCAACCCATCTAGAAACTTCTGCATCTCACAGTCTCTCCCAGGTGGCTCTGACCTGTCCAACCTTTCATAAAATTCCTCAATAACCTTGCTAATCAGATATGGAGCTACCACCAGCATGATCTGACACTGCAATTGCAGAGTATTCCGACCCCTTAATCCCAGCCAGCAAAGCCTTCCCCACCACGAAAAAGTCGATCCGCGAGTATACCTTATGGACTGCTGAGAAAAACGAGTACTCCCGTTCCCTCAGGTGCAGAAACCTCCACGGGTCCACCCCTCCCATTTCCACACGTAAACAGGGAAGCGAAGAATCGGGGAAACCCCCAAAAGCGCCGCAAATAGTGGCCATCGGCGGGAGCTCTGCTCGATGCGGCCGACCCACTCGCAAATGCCACCGGAAGTCCAAAGGAACATTTCTTAAACACCCATTTCTTAAAGGTACTCTCACATGACAAGACAACATGGCATTAAGCCAACTAGCTGACAAAACAGAAGGGATACATAATGCAGGGACTGTTCAAGTCTGGAATGCACTGCCTGAATCGTGTGGAAGCAGATTCAAACAGTGACTTTCTTTCAATTAATTGGATAAATTATTGAAATTGGAAAAATCTACAGGGCTTTGTGGAAAGAGCACAGGAGTGTGACTAATTGGACAGCACTTACAATGAGCCTGCACACGTACAATAGACTGTGTTGTGGCAAGTATGCAGAAACAAGCATAGCTTTTGTGCATTAGCAATTGCCAAGGTTTGAATTCTCGTGGAAAATGAAGCAATCGTGATCACATTTTAAAGTTGTTTCAGTAGTCATTAACCCCAATTCTAGATTAGAAAATTTCTTCACTTAGCTTAATTTATATTGTAATTTTTCCTTTTGTTTTTACTCCAGGAAAGCAACCTCCACTGCAAGCATCAGTTGTAACATCTAATAGGCAGCTCCACTGTGCACAATACAGAAACCAGTTTCTTACTTGATCAGGACCCAGATTAAAGTTTTGGTGAGCTGAAAATCCCACCAGGGGCTTCAACTAGAATGCAGCCAATGTAGGGTTTGCTGAATAGAGACATACTCTTGAAGCTTTTTATCTTCTACTAACAGCTAACTGTGGGTTTACCTGCACCTCAGGGACTGCATCAGTTCAAGAAGTCGGCTCATCATCACTGTCTGAAGGGCAATTAGGAATGGGCAATAAATGTTAGCCGTGCCAGCAATGCCCACATCCTGCAAATGATTTTTTTAAAAACACAAGATGAATTAACAGTAAGGGGGCAACAATTTATACTGCTGAAGAGAGTGCCAATTGGTTGGCATGGGGCAGCACAGTGGTTCGCCCTGCTGCCTCACAGCACCAGGGACCTGGGTTCAATTCCAGCCTTGGGTCACTGTCTGTGGAGTTTGCACGTTCTCCCTGTGTCTGCGTGGTTTCCTCCGGGCGCCGCAGTTTCCTTCCATAGTCCAAAGATGAGGGTATGTGTATTGGCCATACTAAATTGTTCCTTAGTGTCCATAGTGTTCCTACGATAGGACGGAGGAGTGGGCCTGGGTATGTTACTCCTTCAGAATGTCGGTGTAGACACAATAGGCCGAATGGCCTCCTCCTGCACCGTAGGATTAGAATTTTTCATAGAATTTCTCAGTGGAGATTAATAGGTAGAGGTGTTGCCATGGCGAATGTAGCAAGAAACAGTTAACTGCCAAGCTTTTGTTACAAATTCAAACCAGCCAGGTCGACTCAGAGCCAAGACAGAAAGCTTTGAAAGTATGTCTCTTTATTTCAGCACTACTTTGTTCTTTGCCATCAACATATTATCTCGATTAAGGGGCAGCACGGTGGCTAGCACTGCTGCCTCAAAGCGCTGAGGACCGGAGTTCGGTCCCGGCCCAGGACACTGTCTGTGTGGTGTTTGCACATTCTCCCAGTGTCTGCTTGGGTCTCACCCCCAGAACCCAAAGATGTGCAGGGTAGGTGGATTGGCCACGCTGAATTGCCCCTTATTTGGAAAAAAGATGAAGTTGGGTACTCTTTAATTTATGAAAAGAACATCTTGATTAACTTGTCTCTGGCCGAATTAATCAACAGCTTTCCCGATAAGTTAATTTTTAAATAGATGTAACCGTCAAAATTGTGCCGTGAGATATTAGGTAGGCAGCACAGTGGCTAGGACTGTTGTCTCAGTGCTGGGGACCTGGGTTCCATTACGGCCTTGGGTGACTACCTGTGTGGAGTTTGCACATTCTCCGTGTTTGCATGAGTTTCCTTCGGATGCTCCGGTTTCTTCCCAGTCCAAGTTATACAGGTCAGGTGGATTGGCCATTATCAATGCATGGGAGGGTCAGCACACTCGATGGGCTGAATGGCCTTCTGACTGTAGGGATTCTATGCTTCACTAAATTATAACCAATCATTCTTTTGGGGAGGGGGGTAAGAGAACTTGAAGCAGTAACCTGTCAAGACAAAGCCTCCATCCTAAATGTCAGTGGGCAAAGAAATAAACTTCTGATCTCTAACCCGTTGCCAATTCAAGCACCAAGGAAACTGCATGGCAGATACAACGCAGCACAGATGGCTACTTGGCCCACATCTGTGCTAGCTACCTGAAAGAGCTATCCAATTTGTCCCTCTCTCTGCTCTTTCCGCATGTTTCTTTAAATTTCTCAAGAGTACGTCAATTCACTTTGAAATTCACTATTGCATCTGTCTCCAGCACCATTTCAGGCAATATATCTCAAACCAAAACAATTCAGGAAAAATAAATTCACATTAATTTCCGCTCCCAAAATATTTTTGCCACTTATCTTAAATCTGTGTTCAATGGTTATTGGCCACTGGGAACAATGTCCCCCTAGCAACTACATCCAAATCCTTTGTAATTTTAAATAACTCTACATCAAATCTCCATGACCTCCCACGTAGTAAGGAGAATAATCTTCCATTTCTCTGGTCTTTCCACATAACGAATGCCCTCATCCTCCTACCATTCGCATATCTCTTCTCCTAAAGCTTGAGAGAGCAATTAATTTTAATACAAGTTATTAATGCAAGAAAGAACAACATATTCCCAAAATGAAAACGGTTATAATCTATTTAGATGCTGATGTTACATATCACAGTATTCTGCACTAGACCCTTTTAGGGCAGGTCATCCACTCGTGAACAGGTACAGTGCCTCGAGGTATTTTTAAATGCTCCAGATACCTCCCAAGAATAAAATGTAGGACTCTGGAATTAAATTTCCTGCATGTACAGTGAGTACTAAATAACCCTTCACAAATCCCAAGGATCAAATGAAGACTGTCGATAATTTAGTTTGGCTAGGAAATGATTTCAATTGCTAAAGTATTTCAATTCCTGATGGGGGCACAGTAGTTAACACTGTTGCTTCACAGCACCAGGGACTGGGGTTTGATTCCCGGCTTGGGTCACTCCCTGTATGCGTGAAGTCTGCACATTCACCCCGTGACTACGTGGCTTTCCTCCAGGTGCTCCTGTTTCCTCCCACAAGTCCAGAAAGACGGGCAGTTAGGTGATTTGGACATTGAATTCCCCCTCAGTGTACCCGAACAGGCGCGTGGCAACTAGGGGCTTTTCACAGTCACTTCATTTGCAGTGTTAAGCCGACTTGTGACACTAATAAATATTAAGTACTGACAATAATTTTTAAAATATATAAATAGGTTGCCATTTAGCAGGCACATCAATCTCACACACCTGCCTTGTGGCACCCCTTAATACATCTCCTCAAAATGGTGCACAACTGCAATTTGAGCCCATTCATGTGTTTCGCAGCATTCCACAGTAATTTTAACCATTTATCTGCTTCTTCATCAGCACTATACACAGTGCTCATTATACAATTTATGGACCGTAGTTAACCAATAAAACACAACTGACTTCCAACCTTGCAAGTAAACTAAATCACATGGGTTTGGGATCTGCAAGCTGCAGCTCCAGAGCAGCATGCAGCTCTCATTAAGGACACATGCAGCTCCTAACCAGGATCCATCAAACCCATTTTTTGGTAATTAGATGGCTTATTTAAAAAAACTTCAAGAACAAGTACACAGAACACAAGTGAGAAAGTATCATTTAGTTAACAACTTTTTAGTTAAAAAAAATTATAGAACATTGTTGAAATGTGTCGGCCTTATTTTTCATGATTATTGGAATTTGAATATGAGCATTGTGGCTCTGGAGATGGTGACCAACATCTGACCACGGTCATATATTCCTTGGCTTTCTTGCAGCAATAGAAGATAGCTGCCAGGGGAATCTCCAGAACCAAAGACTAATTGACATCAGTGAAACTAAGCATCACAACTAATGTGGAATTTCTTTAAGAATCAAATTCTAATCTGTGATGTCCTCATCAATGATGCACAAGGCGTGATCAGGTTCCTGCGACAACACATACTTGGAACTGGTTTGGGGCAAATCATCAGGAGGCTGACTCAGATTTCAGCCCATTTGTCACTCCTCCACCCCGCTCAAGGGAGAATGAGTGTCAGACTTCCACAGGACTGCAGCTGACTGAAGGGTACAGTGGATCTGTTGTGGGATCCACCTGACTCTCAGGCAAGCACGATGGTGATTGCCTCCAAACACCATTGTGCAATCAGCAGCAAACTGACTGTTCATTAGCCCCAAACTAAAATGCTCGCTCTCAGAAGGCAAACTGTTCACCCAAGTAGATATAGCAAAATATATGTGCTTCTGTGAATTGCTGTGTTCTCAAAATCACTCATCTTTTGAACTTAATCCCTGCTTCTGTGATTTTGATTTCTGAGTATGAGAGTTGTTCAACAGTGTGCAGTGTGCATTGTTAACGGAATATACTTGTCCTTGATGCATTTAGTGTCCATGACACAATATGTCGAGATGCTGTGCTTCTTCCACTGAAAGCCTGGTTTGTAAAATAGATTTTGTATCGGAAACCAGGAAAGATATACCCCATGTGTGTTTTTTTTTTAAAAACAAGTGCTATCTGGGAGAAAGGTGTCCAGATGAAACTGCCCCTCTGTGCACTGGCTACTGTCACTCCTTGTCCACCATAACAAGGTTATCTCGCCTTCCAGGGTTCAGCACAGTATCCAGCGCCTAGCAATTTCATATCTGAAAGACTCCTGCATAATATACACCAGCTTGCAAGTCTTTTTGGTAGATCTTCTTAGGATGGTACAAAATATGACACACTGCGAATCGTCAACATGCCCACAGTGTGCTATGTAACCAGGCAAGTAGATTTCCACATCAAGGTACATCTGTGCCCAGAGGAACTGATGGGAGTTAGCCAACAAGGTGAATCCATGGCTGCCAACATGCCATGCCTAATCTTTCATCTGTTACCAATCTTTGGGTCATAAGTAACAGACTGAAAGAACCGCACGCGCTTGCTGGATTGCTTTTGAGTCAGCTCATTTCGACAAATGCAACTAGTTAAATATTTAAGAATAGTTGGAACCAAACATGGTTCAAATGGCTGCAGAGCTGTCAAAAATGCTTGAACAGCTCTCAATGAGAATCCCTCTTGATCAAGAGGAGTGCAACCTTCATTATACAATGTAAAACCGATTAAACACAAAAGTTGCCTTATGAAGTTATACGGTATGACATGAAGTTGTAAGCAAACCTGCAATGCCTTACATTCTGTCAATCAGAAACGTGTTAGGTGAATACCATCTGGTTAGGCAATGTTCTTCAGAAAAATAAACAGATGACTGTATGGGGGATGCTGCCTAGTCATGTGTCAGTTACTGCTAATATATTAAAGAATTAATGTTGTATGGTGTTCTAGCACTGAGGCTTGATACAGTTGGGTCTCACTTTGGACAACCTTTGCCAGAGAGGCTTGCTTTAGAAAGCATGCTTTTACATTATTCTGCCATTCCACATCTTAGAATCCCAACTGCTGCAGCTTTACTGTATCAATAGCAGCATAAAAATCAGGAAGCAGCAGGTTGCTGTCAGCGCTCAATCCAAGCCACATAGCAAAGTCCCTACCTCCAACTAACCATTAGCAGAGCAGTATTCTTTGTTCCAGACCAAATGTTTTTTAAAATTTTAGAGTACCCAATTATTTTTTTTCCAATTAAGGGGCAATTTAGCATGGCCAATCCACCTAACTTGCACATCTTTGGGTTGTGGGAGTGAAACCCACGTAGACACGGGGAGAACGTGAAAACTCCATACGGACAGTGACCCAGGGCCGGGATTCGAACCCGGTCCTCTGCGCCGTAGTCCCAGTGCTAACCACTGCGTCACATGCTGCCGAATTCCAGACCTAATTGATTAAGTAATGGAAGATTTGATTTCCAATCAATGGTGGTCAGATTAACAAGTTACTGCGGTTATGGGAAGCAAAAGGACATTTTTTTAAAAAACTAAAACACCAAAAGTTGAAAGCCAATTGTAACCAAATACAAAAGGATAACAAAACAAGACAAAAGTTTATCTCAATCAAGACAATGGTAGGGGTACTAAAACTGGCTGTGGGACTTGGGTTAGGAGGTGGATCTACTTGAAAATAAATCAATAAACTGCTACATTGTGACATACGTCTGGCCAGGTGTGCTGCCCTCCACTGCTGAATAACCATACACTGCCCCGTATCTAGTGAAATGCAGCCACTTGGGCAGATTATCGGAAAACTACAATACCCAAGGAACCATGCCCCAACCTGAGTTAGTATCTTCCAAAGACTTTAGGAAATGTGGACAGAACTGAAAAAATGACAAACGGTTACATTCAAAGTAGTGGGGCTATTTTAAACACAGCCACACATGTTCACATGTCCACACTTTACAGCGGAGCCAACAAACCCTAACAACTCTTCAGGCCAACTGGAACAGACATGCCCAACTGTCTAACCTTGGAGGTAAGAGGAACTGGAGATATAGGAAGTAAAGTTGGAATCTGCTGTCCCAGCTGGATACAAAACATCAGGCCAGCATTTCAGGAAAAACACTATTCAACATGGCATTTCACCAGAGTGCCACATCTACTTTATCATCATCACTACTCACAAGGTGACGGTAGTCGCCACAGTCCCAGATAGCCATAGGCTTGGGGGGGGGGGGGGGGGGGAGAGAGAGAGAATTGAACCCACGCTGTGACCTTGCTCTGCATTATGAACCAGCTATCTAGCCAACTGAGCTAAACTTTCCAGAGCACTTTACAGCCAATGAAGTAGTAATTGTAGCCACTTTTGCACTGTTGGAAATGTGACAGCTAATAGGTGCACAAAAAGATCCCACAAACAGCAATGAGATTGCAGATTTTTTTGAGATTACATGTCATTTCTTTGAAAAGAATGGGATCATGTATGAAACCCCGAGAAACCCCAATTTAATATCTCAAATTGGATGTGGAGAAGATGTTCCCTCTTTTGGGGAGATTCTATAATTCTGAGTCACTGCTTAAAAATAAGGGGTTGCGCACTTAAGACAGAGATGGGGAAAACCAAATTCTCTCAGAAGGCAGTGAATCGCTGGAGCTCTCTTCAGCAAAAGGCAGTGGAAGCAGAGTATTTGAATATCTTTAAGACAGAAGATGATAAATTATTGATTAACAAGGGGGTAAAAGGTTAATTGGGGGTAGGCAAGAATGTGGGGGTTGAGGTTACAATTAGATCAGCCATGACCTTACTGAATGGAGGAGCAGATTTGAAGAGCTGTGTGGCCTACTCCTGCTCCTAATTTGTATGTTCATATGTAAATCAAGAATGAATTATATTAGGAAGCATAGCTAGAAGGGTGCCCTCATTGCGACATATTTTCATGTACAATATTTCATGTTTGTTACTATTATCGCTGATCCACTCATGCAACCTAAATGGTTCAGTGTCTGATTGGATATTACAGACAACCTGGTTGAGATTCCGAACAAGTGATTTTGATTATGTTACTAAACGATAAGTTAAAATTCTACCATTGCAAATTATGAAACTGAACTCAATAAATCTGAATTTCCAAGCTGGTGTCAGGGAAAAAAAAGGACCATGAAAGCTGCCAGACTGCTGTCCAGACCTAACTTTATTCACCAATGATAATCAGAAATTGGAATCCATCACCCCTCCCCGGTCTGTAGTGCTCGTTTCTTTGTCTTTTAGGAGGCCCAGTACTACATTCTCAGTCCCACTAGATGTGGGACATAATTTAGCCTGGGCAGTGTTGCCCATAACTCAAGAAATTAAAATACTAATTTGCAACCAAAAATGGTCCTCACACAAACCAACAGCAGAAAAAGAAGCAATAGACTTTCTTCATTAATTCTAATGCCACCCTAATGCCTAGAAAATGCCAAGATAAACAGACCAAGTAGTAGTGAAAGCAAGACAAAATGGAGCAACTATTGTCTAAGGTGGTCATTTATTTTTAGAACCATTTGGAACTAAAGAATACATTAATGCAATTGCTGTAAATAAGCGGGATAACCCAAAACACACATTACTAACTGACACAAGACAATTACTGCAATTTAAAAGGGACTATAGTCAGCCTATCAATTAAGAATTACTAAGGTTCAAAAGCAACATTACATCCATATATATCAGTACAGTATTCTCCTGTACTAACTGTCCAAGCTTCCTGTTTATTAGGCAGGGTAATGATTAGTTTAAAAAAAACTTGAGTGTTCTTTTTGCAGAGCCCTGGTTCATCACAGAACGTGCATGGGTTTTGCGAGTTTCTCATCTTCACCACTGCTGTAAGGGCCTCATCTACGAGCCTTTTTCCCTGAAGAAAGGAAAACACAGAAATGACTAGGGGAAGGAACTGTGCTCGACACTGTATTCCAGGAGAAGAGGTTTACCATGGTGAGATATCCCCATATTTCTCAAATACAATGTTGTCAGATGTTTGCACTTTGGCAGACAGTGCCTCACCAGTGCTGGTCACAGTGGTATCAGGTGTCCCTGTTCTTGTCCGCATTCAGCGTCAACATCATAATATTTCCAGGTCAGTTACCAGTTGGTTAGATGCAGAGTAAAGCTCCCTCTATTCTGCCCCAACACATGCGAGCACTTTCTAGTGTACTAGTGTGGCATGTCCATTTCTCATGCCAGCCATTCCGCTGCAGCCTCTTGGTTAGAGTCTGCCCAATTCTGGACAATGATGGATCAAAGACTTGTACTCACTAGAACCTGGAAGGAGAATCCCAAATATTCCTTTCACTTAGAACCTTTCCAACCAGAGGGAGGAGACTTCCAACACCTCAGTCAGGGTTGTCAAAGCATAATTCCTGAAAATGGAAGTTGCTTCAACACACTGATCCATTCGGTCCTCAGGACTGCTTGCTTGAGGGCAGAGAGATTTTGAGGTTGGCAGCTGGTTGCCAGTCCTTCGTCAAGAAACCGCCTGAATTCTTCAGTGTGCTAAACACAAGATTTCATTGCAGCAGAGAAAATGCAAATATGACACCTGAATCACTATTTTCACATCAGCTAATGTCACATGGCCTTTTCCTAGTACGGCGTCTTTCAATTGTGTAGCCGACTATACAATCTCATGAAGTGACCTATGTTGAGATTCAAAGTGACTTGACCTGAATGCACCACGATAATCAAATCTGTTTTCCCTAGTATCTGTGACAGTAGCGACACTGATCAAAAATGATCAGCATCACATTCCGCTGTGTTGAAACACCTCCAGACAAAATCTAAGACAAGTGGCGAGATCTTGTGGCTGCTAACGCCAGAAGGATATTCCCGCCCCGCCAACGCGCACCCCCGCGGCGGGTGTACTGGCGGTGTGGAATGGATTCAGTGGGAAATCTGATAGCAGTGGGACCAGAAGATCCTGTTACTGGCCAACAGCAGGCTGCCGAGAATCACGCCAGAGGGAGGCCAGAGACTCTCACCCATAGGGTTTGAGTGGATCTCTCCCTGCATTCTGCAAACCCTGTAGAGCAATAGTGAGGGATGGTGGCACTGGGCAACCAAGCATTTTCCCCATTTCAAACACCCAGTGCTGTCCTGATGCGTCAAACACTCCCAGGGCACGTAAAGCACAGGTTACATACAGAGCCGAGCTCCCTCCACTCTGTGCATGCAAACACATCCAGGGCAATGGCAGTAACAGAACAGGGTTGGATAGAGTAAAGCTCCATCTACTCTGCTCCATCAAACACTCCCAGGACAGGTACAGCACGGGGTTAGATAGAGTAAAGCTCCTTCTACCTTGTCCCATCAAATGCTCCCAGGGCAGGTACAGCACGGGGTTAGAAACAGAGTAAAGCTCCCTCTACGCTGTCCCATCAAACACCCCCAGGGCAGGTACAACACATGATTAGATACAGAGTAAAGCTCCCTCTACCCTGTCCCATCAAACAGTCCCAGGCCAAGTATAGCACAGATTTAGATAGAGTAAAGCTCTGTCTACACTGTCCCCATCATACACTCCAGGGCAAGTACAGTATGGAATAGATACAAGGTAAAAGCTCTAGATACATTGCTACAACAATGTCTCTAAGTGGCTCTTCCAGATGAACAGCCCCTACTGTACACTCAGCATTCTTGCAACTCCTTTGCCAGGCACTGTCAGGTTAGTGGCATCAGCCCCAATTAGAGTCAAGATTTGTGCTGTGTTCCAATGCCCATTAGGAGCTGGACTGACACTGCCCATAGTAACTTTAAATAGGGTACTTGCAGCCTGAAGACAAAGGAAATTTCAGCCTGGGCTGGGCTTGAATGTCAGTGAATAATTCACTGTATTACTTGGCCATTGTCATTTAAAATCAGTTTTTAGTTATGAGAATACATCAACACCTTTAGAAAATGAACAGATCTCAAAATCCACAAAAGGTCTGTAGCAACAGTTCAACTACACTCCCTGCGCTTCAGCAGCTGACTGCCATCAGGGAAACTAAAATCTCTTGCATGTACCAAAACAACAGGTTCTCTAGACTAATTCCCAGGATGAGAGGGTTGGTGTTAGGTGACAGGGTGAATGGAATGAGACTCTATCCACTGCAATTTAGAAGAATGAGAGGTTATCTCATTGAAATGTGTAAAATCCTCCACAGGACTTGACCAGATAGATGCGGAGAAGTTATTTTTCCTGGCTTGAGATCTCAAACTAAGAGGAAAAGGGACCTCGGGTCTCAGGAAAAGGTATCTATCACTTACTAGGGAAGATGAGAATTGCTTCAAAGGATTTCAAATCTTTGGAATTTTCTATCTCAGAGGACTGTGAATGCTCAGTCATTGAGTACATTCAAGATCGAGATCAAAATGCTTTGGGGCACACTGGGAATCATGGGATATTGGGAAAAGTGGAGTTGATAAGGGGCCTCACGGTAGCATGGTGGTTAGCATCAATGCTTCACAGCTCCAGGGTCCCAGGTTCGATTCCCGGCTGGGTCACTGTCTGTGTGGAGTCTGCATGTCCTTCCCGTGTGTGCGTGGGTTTCCTCCGGGTGCTCCGGTTTCCTCCCACAGTCCAAAGATGTGCTGGTTAGGTGGATTGGCCATGCTAAATTGCCCGTAGTGTAAGGTTAATGGGGGAATTGTTGGGTTACGGGTTACGTGGGTTTAAAGTAGGGTGATCATTGCTCGGCACAACATTGAGGGCCGAAGGGCCTGTTCTGTGCTGTACTGTTCTATGTTCTATATAGAAGTTCAGCATTAATCCTGTCGACTGGCCGAGTAGTCACAAGGGACTGAATGGCCCTCTTGTTCCTACTTCACATCTTATGTATATAGGGCAATCTCAAAGACTCAGGACACCATGCCAATTCGGTGTACTCCACTTTTGTCCTTGAATAAATGAAAAATGGATGTGTCTCCGGGTATGACTGTAATCCACAGAGAAAGGGGGTGTTTAAGGGAAGATAAAAGATTTTTTTTGGCAGATGAGGAAAATGACTGCTCCAAAACACGGCTCCCTTCATCTCCAAGTGAGAGATGCAGAAGTCCATCCCACACTGGAATGACAAAACACTGGAATGACAAAACAGCAAAGATTTTACGTTAAATGTTAGCAGAGAATCAGAAGGTTGTGAAAGCGACAGTACAAGGGGTAAATATCCAACAGAAATGGAAATATATACTTCTAATACAAAGGGATGCTTTGCTGTTTGGAGCATTAAGTAAAAGTAAAGTTGCCATAGTTCCAGATGACCATAGGCTGCTTTTCCCTTTGAGGGGGAGAGCTGACTGGTGGTGGTTTAACCTAAGGATCACCACACCTCAGGTGAGGGCAAGGTTGAGAAGGTAGAGCCTCCATGAATAACCGCAGTCAGTATGGGAATTGAATCCAAGCTGCTGGCCTCGCTCTACATCACAAAACCAGCTGTCCAGCCAACTGGTCCCCTTTTGGAGCACGCTGAAGTTCAGTGAGTTAAGTTATTACAAATTACAACATAACAATAGCTGGGGCAGACATTATGGGTTGAATGTACTCTTCCTATTGTTTTATTTCAATGTTTAAAAGGAACCACCAGGAAAAAAAAACATGGGATTCAAAATAGACTTTCCAAATACCTGAACGGTATCAATCCAGAATAGTAAAGAGGAAGAACTAACAAAAGTATAAATAAACTTTTGGAGAGGGGAATGGGAGGGGTTGTTAAATCTCCGCTCAAATGCTCCGAGTCATAAAAGGGTCAGAGAAGTCGCCAAGAAGAAATATATTTTTGTTCAAACATAGTCAGTAGTTATCAGGAATTAATTTCCTGAAAGTAGTGGAAGCAGATTCAGTAGTAAATTCCAAAGGAACATTTAACATTGGGCATTATGTTCTAAGTTTTGTAAGCCTGGACTGGTTGAGGACAGTCAAAGAGACTTGCTATGTTGGGATGTATTTGAAAAGCAAAAAGCAAAGTGTTTTGGGGGGGGGGGGGAAAAAGCAAAGAAGTTGGATTAAATTGGCTTGCTCTACCAAAGAGCCAACAAAGGCACAGTGGGCCAATGACCTTCCTCAAAGCTGTTTCATTCTATGACTGTGCTAGTTTTGCTTCACGAGAACCTCGAGAAACTATTATATGGTTAAAAGTAACGGACACTTGGTGATGTTGCTTCCTAAATTTGTTGGTAAATTGAACCCACGCTGCTGGCCTCGCTCTGCATCACAAAACCAGGTGTCCAGCCAACTGGTCCCCGTTTGGAGCACGCAGAAATCTTTTGGATATTATTTACCTAGCGCCACTACTGTAAGGAAAGCATCCCTGCGTTTCACAAGAGTGTAATCGAACAAAAATTAACAATGGGCCAAAGGGGAGGTATTATGACAGGTGGCTAAATGGTCAAAGAAGAAGGTTTTAAGGAGTTAGTTTGTACAATGATAACTGGTCTCTGCTTATTGGATTTCCACCAGCAGTATCCAGGCCTACAAAATGGGATTGCACCCTTCTCCAATGACAGCTTTGGAATAAGGGCAGCCTTCAGAGAAACTGAATTTAGGCTGAATTCTTTGGTGCCTGCTGACGAATCACTGATAGGAAAAGCTTGCCCTAGAGTCTAAAACGCGAAAAATAAATACAAACACATCCAAGATCAGAATCTATGCCCTTACTGTAGCTACAGCCATTTTGGTTGATAAATTGATGCCTGTGAGATTAAGTTCATTTCACTTCAGGGTGAAGAGGACACAAGTTAACATTCCACAGTGACATCACTGACAGGTATTTACCCGTAAAATTTAAAATACCACCCAGAAACAAAAACGTCTTGATTGAGCAGCAGTGGCCCAAGTAACCCAACAACACCGATCTTGGGGTATCTGTACTTGTTGGGTCAAGACTCTGAAGATGAAAGCATCAAGTCAGAAACCTAAAGTAAGTACCTGTCAGCAATCATGGTACCAAGGAGAGTTACTTTTCCCATTAACTTTCAGTTCTTTTGCCTTATGAACTGAGAGTTGCCCATTAGTCTGGAGGTGTTTCTTTTAGGAAGGGACCGAGAAGAGAGAATCAAAAGCAACAGAGTGCCTAAAGTCAGGAAATACACAAGCTAACTCTTCAATACCTTTAGCTTGAGTGGAGAATGAGCGGGCTTACCACGGGCTGGAAATCGGGGCCATGCACCTTTGGGTGGAGCTTTTCTTTTCTGCGGCATTGTCATGAACGAACTTAACTCCTTTCCAGCTGCCGGTTCATGTTGCTTTTGCTTCGCTGCCAGCATGCGACATGTCAGGTTATCCAGAAAATGAGGACCTAACAAATCTGTGGTGGATAGGTTGGGAAAATTCAAAGGGGTGGGAGCAATTTTTTCCATGCCAGTTGCCCGTAACAGCCTATCAGACCTCAATTCGGAAAGGAAAGTGTGAGTCTGCCCAGCTAAAACTACTGCCAGGCGACATGCAGTGATCATGGAGAGAAACTTCTCCTTCAGCTGATCACGAGAGAGGGATTCAAACCCACCCTTCAGTTTATCCAGCTCAAACGTCTGGGCAGCTAAAATGAGAGGGCTCACAGTTTCAGTCACCCTCGATTGGATGGAACGAGTTGCTTCTATCACCCCTAATGACTTGTCACACTCCAGCTTGGTGGAAATCACACCCTTTGAGACAAGCAATTTATAGATCTGCTGATCAACCTCAGGAGCAGCAACTGCTGGGACATCAGGAATGCCAACATGGAATCTGAGACGGTTCTGGTGTTCCACACTCAGTGGAAGACGGAACGCTAAGGGTAAGAGATTATAGCATTCAAGCGGTGTCCCGCGATAGGTCTTGGGCTTCCAGCAATCTCTGTTATCACGGGAACCCTTCAGGGGTCCACCGGCCCAGCGAAGAAGGTCAGGTGACCATTTTGTCCTTGTGCTGGACAATATAGTCTCAGACGTGGACTTCTCTGAAACCTTTGACACAGTCTGAGGGATTGGCTTAGCAAGGGGGAGTGGCATGAATTGCATTGATTGTCTAGAGCGACCCCACCAGGGATTTGGCTCCTTACTGACTGACTGTGCTCCATTCCCTGAGCTAGGTTCTATATTCGGCTGCGAACTGGGACCCTGCGGAGGATTTATTTGAGGGTCATGCAACAGGAGTTGTGGAGCTGGAGGAAGATCAATGCGAAACCCAGCTGGACTGTCGCTGGTGAAGTCAAGCTGTAAAGAAGATAAAAGGTTAAATGCGTCAGAGACGACTTACAGGATGTGTCCGCAATGGTACAGAAATGGAAAGCTACGTACAGCAAGATCAAGAGGTCAGCCTTCACAGGCTAGTACGGTAGAGTCTAGTTTATAGCTCGCCAAATCCATTTTTGTAGAAGAGGAGGAATAATCTCGATTCTTAAGGATTTGACATTTCCTCAAGAATTAGAGAGAAATTCTTCCTTCGAGACCTTCACCCTACTGGGATACTCAACCGATTCCTCAGGTCAACAGTGAAATCCAATTTACTTTGTTACAAAATAGATGCAACATCAGGTGCTTGCCTAATAGGTGTTACAGTAATTTTTAAAATGCAGCTCAACAGGTTTCAGGCTTCAGGGAAAATCATTACACGAGGGATTTGCCATCGGAAGGCTTTAGTTTTCATAAGACATACTTTTTCATAACACATCACCGAGTATCCGGATAAATGCATACATAGAAAGACTTGGAGATTTGAAGTGGCTCTTCATCACATCTACCTGGAACAGCAACTCCTCGCACATATACAAACACACTTAGGAGTGAAGAGTCTGGAGTGAGAAAAGGTCATTCAGCCCATCAACCTCACACCATTCAAAATCCACATGTGATTATTCAATTATAGATTCCCTACCAGCCCGTTAATCCTTTGTATTTTATTAAGTTTTTACCTATCACGTTTTATTCCTCTATTAACCAGATGTGACAAACCCACTGATCACTTACCCCTGACTGTGCTCCTGCCTTCGGAGACAAAGAGAATTCTAGAGTTTTTCCATGGAAGTCATGAGGAATCTCTCGGAAAAAGTTGCACATGGATGTCGCAGCATTCCCACTCTCCAGCTGTAGAAGGACCTGCAGCAATCACAGCACAAGACAGGGTTAAACTAAGTCAACCGATAACACATTCTGACCATGAAAAATTCAGCTTTTATCTCAAGCCCAAAATCTCAATTTACACTGAAATGACATGGGGCTTTTCATACACCAACGCTAACGTCTGCCTGATCAGAAGGTAGGACAACTGGGCCTAATCATCACACTTCTCAGCACTCATCATTACACAGGGATTAGGAGCAGGAAACCCGGACTGATTTTTCTCTCCACAGACTAGACATATGGAGGGCAATCTTAGCAACCCGATCAGTCACTACAGCACGAATGAGGCATTGAATCTGGGACCCTTAGTCTTTACGGATCAATTCAATACTGTGCCAATTCTTTCCAAACTAATCCACCAGGACAGCTCTGGCAATTTCTTGCAGCTACAAAATTGGATGCAGCATCTCAAAGATGAGTAAGTTTTAACTTATAATCAGTTTGATGGGTAATGAAATAAACATGACAGTACTGCTGCTAGAAATGGCTACTAGTAAAGTCGCAAGCCACATTTCAGAAAATTTCACTTCCTGTGATATTTAATTATCACAATATAGCAGGATGCCTCTGCATCCACAACCCATACTCAAAACTACACCGAGGTCGAATAGCCTCCTACTTAACCTAGCTACTTGGTTGGTCCTTAGTTTACAACAAACCAAATCTGGCTGTTTTTGTTTAATATTTATGCAATGTCTGACACAGTCAACTCTTTGTCAAACCTGTGACCCCAATCTCTGTTTTTCAGATAGCCACACAGCTGCAGTCTGTGCTGTGCACAAAAGGGACACACTACATTTACTTAGTAAGAAGTCTTACAACACCAGGTTAAAGTCCAACAGGTTTGTTTCAAACACGAGCTTTCGGAGCACGGCTCCTTCTTCAGGTGAATGTGAAGGTGGCGTGCTCCGAAAGCTCGTGTTTGAAACAAACCTGTTGGACTTTAACCTGGTGTTGTAAGACTTCTTACTGTGCTCACCCCAGTCCAACGCCGGCATCTCCACATCATGACTACATTTACTTAAACTTAGCTCAAGTTGGAAATAGGCAAATCTGTGCGCACAGAAGCAAAGCTGGAGGTCAACTGGTAATAAATTATGCAACTGCCCAGCAAAAACAAAATGGGCAAGAGCCACAGCTCTGACAACCAGGTCTGACAACGTGCCAGGTTTTAACAATTGAGGTTACTATCATAGAATCCCTGTAGTGCAGGAGAAAATTCGGACCATCGAGCCTGCACCAACCCTTCGGAAGACAACCCTACCTAGGCCCAATGCCGCTCTCTATTCCTGCAACCCCACCCTAAACTGCAATTGGCATGGCCAATCCACCTAACTTGGGCCTATATTTATGGAAGGGGCTGGCCGGTGCAGAATTCTGCCTGATTGTAAGCCTGTGAGATTTAGATCTGAGGAAGACTCATTGCCTACTGACAGGGTGATGGGACCCAATTTTGAGTTCATGGTACAGGCTTCTCTTTAAACCCATGACTATCCAGAGACACAGACGCTGCAGTTTTGTCTTGTAGTCTGTCATCAATTGAAGTAGAGACCAAAAGACAGAATCAGCCACTTAGAATCACAATATTGCAGCATGGAAGGAGGCCATTTTTTGCGAAGGAGAGCTGCGTCGGCTCTCCGAATGAGAAATGCACCTGGTGCCCTTCCCCCACCTTCTCCCTATAACCCTACACTTCCTTAATAATAATTAAATTCCCTCCCGATTGAACCTGCCTCCACCATTTCCTCAGTCAGCGCATTCCAGATCTTAACTACTCACTGTGTGAAAAAGTTTAAGTCTCCATTGCTGCTTTTGCCAATTACCTTAAATCCGTCTGCTCATTTTCGATCTTTCCCCAGTATGCTTCTCTGTCCAGGTCCCTCATGATTTTGAATATCTCTATCAAACCTCCTCTCAACCTTCTCTCTCACATGGAAAACAGTTCCAACTTCTCCAATCTATCGTCATGACCAAAGTTACCCATCCTGGATCCCTTCTTGTGAATCTTTTCTGTACCTTTTCTAATGCTTTTATTTCTTTCCTACACAGTGTTGTCCAGAACTAGACGCAATACTCATAGTGGAGGCCCAACCAGTGCTCTATGCAACTTTACCATAAACTCCTTGTTGCTGTACTAGGATCCTGTATGCTTTATTAACCATGTTCTCAACCTGTCTTGCCATCTTCAATGACCTATGGACATACACAGCCTCTGTTCCTGAACCCTCTTTAGAATTGCATCTTTGATTTTAATTGCCTGCCTGTGTTCATCATACCTAAATGAATCAGTTCAGATTTCTATGCGCCTGCTAATTCCACGGGCATGTCTATGTCTTTGGAAGTTCTACACTATCCTCTCACAGATGGCAATCTGGCGAGTTTCTTTACCATCTGTAAATTTTAAAATTACACTGTATACACCAAGGTCTAGATTGTTTATACCAGGAGAATCAAAGGCCCCACACCAACCCGAGGAACGCCACTACACACCGTCCTCCAGTCTGAGAAACATCCATTAACCACTACTCGGTTTCCCATCACAGCAGATTTTGTATCTATATTGGCACTGTCCAATGAGCTATATCTATGCTGACAAGTCTGTTTACGGCACTTTTGGAAGCCCATGTACACCAAATCAACAGCATTGCTCTCATTAGTCCTCCGTTACCTGGTCAAAAAACTCCAACTAGTTAGTTGAACACAATTTGTCTTCAACAACTCCATGCTGGCTTTCTTTAATTAATATATTATATTTGTCCAAGTTACTTAATTTTGTCCTGAATTATTGTTTCTAAATGTTTCCCACCATCAAATTCAACTGACCGGCCCGTGGTCACTATGTTTATCTTTATATCCTTTTTAAAATAGGATTGTAACATCTCAATTCACCAGTGTGCTGGTACCGCTCAAGTCCAAGGAAAATTCAAACGTTACTCCACTGCCTCCACAATTTCTATGCTCGCTTCCCTCAACCTTGGATGCATCTCATCTAGCCCCGGTGACTTATCACCTTTATAGACTACCCATCAAATACCTCTTCCTGAATTCAAAATCTATTATGTGCATGAATGATCTCCCCTTCACCATGACCTAGGCTTCTTTCTTGATAATGACAGATGCAAATATTAATTTAATACCTCAGCTATATCCCTGGCTACATGAGTAAATCACCCTTTTGATCACTAATTGCCCCACTCTTCCTGTTACCAGCTTTTTACTTTTTAGCAGCGAGTCTTTCATACACCCTTTGCTTATTTTGTTTGCTTTTCCCATTCTCTGTTTAACCTTCTACTTCCGTCATAACACTCACTTTTCTTCTTAATCTTAACCTCCATCGCTTTCATCACCTAGGAAACTCTGCCCTTAAGCTAAAGAATTCTGACTCTATTGCTCACCACACAAAATACTCAGATTGGACCATGGGTTAGTAAGGAAGTAAAAAAGCTGGGAAATTTGCCAGGCTAGAGGAAAAAGTCTACAGGAAAATCAGTGAGATTGTTCTGGAATTAGAAATTACATAGCTGAAAACACATGTGAATTGTTTGCAAAAAAAAAAACTGCAATTCTGTGGAAAGTGCAATGGATGGCAAGTAAAAAAGAACATTTACTTTAGAGTTTAAAGTACACGTTGTCTATAAAATAAACTAATGTTTGATCAATAGTTTTGGTCATCTGCTACAGTAAAAGTTTTAAAACATACAATCCTGACATCGTATCCTTTCAGCTATTAACTCCAAGTTTGAACTCTCTTTAAAAGTTACAAGTCTCTACAGAGATGTTAATAGGTCAGCTGATCAAAGGCACCCTCCATAGACTGCAGAATTTCCTGGTTCAAGATTAGATGAGTCAGCCTTTCACAGCAGATCAATTCATAAATAAGCATTTACACAGCCCCAAGCGGCCATTCTAACTTTCTCAATTCCCCGCCCCAAGTAAGTTACTAAAATAAATAAATGCAGTCTTTACCTTGTTGTGTGGCTTCAAGAACATGGAATCCTTCACCCTTCCAAATCGAAAAGCAACACACAGGATGTCAACTTCTGTATAGCCGTCTTCGGGTAGATTGCTTATGTGAACAAAATGGTCATATGTAGTACATCCGGCCTACACAAAGAGAATGAGAAAACCAAGAAATAAAATGAGGTAGACAATCAAGAGGCGATGAGCAACACACTGTTCAGTCACAATACATCTTGCATCGGGAATTTAATCTAATGAAGGGCACAAGGTTTTATAACCTAGTAACCCAAGCATAGTGCTTTACTCTCCTGCTGTCGGGGCACAGTTCCACCACTTCCAACAACTTTCTGGCCACCTTCATCTGCAAAGCCAAACAGTGATTGGTATTAGACTGTACTTCTACAGAAGGTGCCACAGCCAAACCACTCATTTTCCAGATGCTATTGCTGAACAGTAATCAGATACAGAATTTGCCCAATTTATTTTCTTCCCTCCCGTGCTCGGGGCAACTCTCACCGCTACCCATTCCTTGATTTCTTACTCAGTCTGGATCAGAAATCAATTTACAATTCCTACACACTAACCATGCTAACTGAACAATCAATCTTCAGACCCTCCATTCTTAAAACACAAGTAGCAAGATACTTACATCTGGTTTAAACCCAGATTCTTCAATTATATCTTTAAATATCACCTCCTGGAAAAGACAGAAAAGGTAAGAATTGAGTATTAGTAACCCTGACAAATCACAGTCAGCACTAATGCAACAGAAATAGCTCGAAACCTTGGGAAAGTTTCATTTAATGATTTTCACAAAAATATTAAAGACTTTGAGTTTCTGCTTCCTGTGTATCCCCTCTGAAGTATTGGGAGGTGAAATTCCTTTTTCTTGATGTTGATCTCGTATTTCCAGAGCATTAGCCTGGGTCTCTGGATTACTAGTCCAATGACACCTCCCCTTAAATTGGTTGATACTAAACAGTGAATACAGCACAAACAATTTTCTAAAACCAGAGCTGAATGGAGTACGCCCAGGTTCAGTCCAAGCTTGTTCTCTGTAGTCAATTACTCTGCCATTTTTGGTCTAACATTATGTTTTGTCACACTGTCTACACCAAAAAGGTAGTCTTTGTCCATCTTTATGCAATTATGATTCATTCATTCATTGTATAGTCCTAATTGCAACATTTTTCAACTAACATCCATGAATTTTATTGCTAAAATCAAAGCAATTTCTCTGCCCAAATGAATTAAATAAATTCTTCTGTAAATATTTTAATTGTATCCTGCTCTTCTGTTTGCTGGATTCAATATAACAATTAACTCGGACATTAAGGTTCAAGTACAGACTTCCTTTATAAGGGGAGGACGCGCACGAGATAGCTCCCACTGGCATTATTAATCTATTTTATTGGCCAGTGGATGGTCATTTTATATCTTATATGTATTTTCATGTTCGGGGTTTGGGTGCGCTCACAACACCTGTGGCTAAATTTGAGGGATTTCTGTTATTTGGTCTTTTCTTTAATGTTGCATCACTTTATTATCCTATTCCTCTTTTCAACGTTGTTGTTGGGTGCGATAATTAAACACTAATTTGGCTTTATACGGTTCGTTTTTCCAGTTTGGAATCTCCCTGCTAATAAAAGGGTTTGTTAAAAGAAACAGGGAAAGGGTTTTCTGCAGCTCTTCATATAGTCTGTGAGAATGAGTTGAAGAGTGTGTAGTTAGTTTTATTTTGTTACTTGTTTACTGTTTCAATATGGCGTTGTTGAGGTGAGGAAGATGGGGGTGGGTTTCAGTGTTAGGTTTGCTAACGGTGTCTGTGGGTTCTCCTTTGTTGAGTCATCTGACTCGGCTTGGTTGATTTCTTTACTTTATGTTTTCAGTGACCCTTGCTTGGTATCTCTCTCTGGGAATTGCTGACTCTGGATTAAGGAGTAACCAATTTGTTTGGTTACTTGGAATGTTCGGGGTCTGAATGGCCCAGAAACGGTTGAGGGTTTTTGCCCATCTCAAGAATACAGGGGCAGGGCAGCACGGTGGCCTAGTGGTTAGCACAACCGCCTCACGGCGCTGAGGTCCCAGGTTCGATCCCGGCTCTGGGTCACTGTCCATGTGGAGTTTGCACATTCTCCCCGTGTCTGCGTGGGTTTCGCCCCCACAACCCAAAAATGTGCAGAGTAGGTGGATTGGCCATGCTAAATTGCCCCTTAATTGGAAAAAATAATTGGGTAATCTAAATTTAAAAAAGAAAAAAAAAAGAATACAGGGGCTAGTTTTGCACAGTGAGCTAAACAGCTGGCTTCTAATGCAGAACAAGGCAGCAGCGGGGGTTCAATTCCCGTACCAGCCTCCCCGAACAGGTGTCGGAATGTGCCGACTTGGGGCTTTTCACAGTAACTTCATTGAAGCCTACTTGGTGGCAAAAAGCAATTATTATTATTATATAACTCCGATGCTGTTTTCTTGCAGAAAACCCACTTGCATGTCAAGAACCAGTCCTGATTGCTAAGGGTTGGGCATGTTTTTCACTCCGGTTTTAATGGTAGAGCCAGGGGACGGCATTTTTATTAGCAAGAGAGTCCAGTTCTCTTTCTCTCAGATTCTTGCGAGCCCCAATGTTTGTGGCTCCCTATTCAACACTCCAAAGTCATGTTTAACATTTATGCCCTAACTGGGATGACACAAATTTTTATCACTTCTCTCTAAAATTCTCTCCTCAACCATGACTTGCATCGGCTGATTTTAGGAGTGGCCCGAAATTTGTTTTGGACCCTGAACTGGATCATCCCAAACTCAAATCTCTTGTCTCATCCGGGATGGCCGAGATGTCCGCTTTTATGGCACAGATGGGGCTGGTGCTTTTTTGCACTCAAACGATAAGGAACTTTCTCTTTTTTTCACGTCATGCGTATTCCCGCATTGATTTTTAAAAATTTTAATAGGGCACTGCTCCCATTGGTGGTTGCAGTAGAGTGCTCAGCGATGGTTATCTCTGACCACATCCCACATTTCGCTGGCTTTGAAAACAGACCAAAGCAAGCCAGCAGCACGGTTCGATTCCCGTACCAGCCTCCCCGAACAGGCACCGGAATGTGGCGACTAGGAGCTTTTCACAGTAACTTCATTGAAGCCTACTCGTGACAATAAGCGATTTTCATTTCATTTATCGAGGCTTATATTAACCTAAACAAGTCAGACTCAATTTTTGACTCCACGCTATGGGAGGCTCTGAAGGCCATTATTATCACGGCAGCACAAAATCACAAGTGGGTAGCACTGTTGCTTCACAGCTCCAGGGTCTCGGGTTCGATTCTCGGCTTGGGTCACTGTCTTCATGGAGTCTGCACGTTCTCTCAGTGTCTGCGTGCCTGTCCGGGTGCTCTTGTTTCCTCCCACAAGTCCCGAAAGACAGGCTGTTAGGTAATTTGGACATTCTGAATTCTCCCCGTGTACCCGAACAGACGCCGGAATGTGCCAACAAGGGGCTTTTCACAGTAACTTCATTGCAATGTTAATGCAAGCCTAATTGTGACAATAAAGATTATTTGAGAGAAATTGGTTCTTATAGAGAGTAAATGCCGAAGAAATCAAAGTTCACGCAGCAGAGGCTGGTGGATTCTATCCTACAGGTGGAACACCAATACTCGCTTGATCCTACTCCGCTACTGGAAACAGGATAAAAATTACAGACCCAGTGTTGGGGCCCCAGCTCTTTCCTCTCTTGCCTCACACAGTAATCAGAGATATATCCCATCCGGCCCAGGGGACTGGTCTACCTTAATGCATTTTAAGATATCCAACACATCCTCCTTTCTGGTTGGACTATCAACATACTGTTCCAAAAAAAAAAAAACCCCCCTCTTGGACACATCGAACAAACTGCTCTCCATCCCAATCGCTGGCACCAAGGGAGTCCCAGTGAATATGGGGGAAATTAAAATCACCCACCACAACGACCCTTCCATTTTCACATCTTTCCAGGCTCTGACTACATATCTGTTCCTCTGTATCCCGATGGTTGTTGGGAGGCCTATAGTACAACCCCAGCATTGTGATTGCAACTTTCCTATTTGTGAGCTCTACCCATAATGTCTCACTGCAAGATATCCTCCCTCATCACAACTGTGATATTTTCCCTAACCAGTAATGCAACTCCCTCCACCCTTTCTGCTACGCCCTCTGTCTCGTCTAAAACACTGATATCCCCCCGTTCATTGCCTCTGATCAGAGAAGATCCGTAATGTACAGAAGTAGGTCATCCACAAACAGTGATACTCATTGCCTCCAACCCTCACCCAAGCCTCTATTTCCTTGCTCCTTAAGGGGGAGGGCAGGACCCGGCAGAGTGTAGTTCATACTGACTCATCCCACTTTTAAACACAGATGTTATGCTGGTGGCTAAGATTCTGGCCCTTCGCCTTGCCTCCCAGGTATTATTTTGGAGGATCAAACAGGCTTTATGAAGGGCCGACAATCATACATCGCCCTTGAAACGTTATTCTTTCCATCTCCCCAGAACCTGAAGCTATAGTACCTCTGGGAGCTGAAAAAGCATTTGATAGAGTGGAATGGGAATATCTATTTGAGTTTCTTGGAAGATTTGGATTCGGCCATAAATTTGCCTTTTGGATTTGTTTAGCCCCTACCGCCAGACTTCGCACAAACACTCTACACTCAGATTACTTCCCCTTAAATAGGGGCACTAGACAGAGCTGCCCTCTTTCCTCACTTTTATTTGCCTTGGCAATAGAGCCCCTCTCTATAGCGTTGAGGGCCTCTGATCAATGGAGGGGTATCTGTCATGATGGGATGGAGCATCAGGTATCGTTGTATGAGGATGACCTACTTCTGTACATTACGGACCCAACTCCCTCCATAAAGAGCACAATGAGGACGCTTAATAGATTTGGCTCCTTCTCTGGTTATAGTTGAATCTAAGCAGGAGTGAGTGTGTTCCAGTGAAGTACTCAGTTAAGCTCATTACCTTTCCATCTTTCTAATACTAGTTTCCGTTATTTGAGGGTCCAGGTGGCCCAATAAACTAAACTACTCAAGCCTGATTAATAGTGTTGGAGGGAATCTACTGAGGTGGAACAACCTCCCTCTGACTTTGACAGATAGGAACCAAAAGTTTAAGTGAATGTACTTTCTAGATTTTTCATTTTTCTTTCAAATCTTTTTTTATTAAGGTTAACAAATTGATTTCTGCTTTTATTTGGGCAGGCAAGAATCCAGAAATCCACAATATCTTGCTCCAAAGAGATAGGCGGGCGGGGGTTTTGGCTCTCCCTAATTTATTGTTTTGTTATTGGGCTGCTAACATCCAAAACGTTTTGCCGTGGATTAGTGACCCCCAACTTGATATGGAGCTGAATGAGCCTCGCTCATGCACTACCTCTATTCTTCATGCCATAATTATTGCACCACTGCCCTTCTCTCCTCATAGATTTTCCTCAAATCTGGTGGTGGCCTCCTCCCTCAGGATTTGAAAACCGTTTCCGCAGCACTTTCAGCTCTTTTCCCTATTTTCTTTAGTCCCTATTTGTAATAATCACCTTTTCTTACCTTCTGGTTTGAACCCTTCATTTAAAACTTGGAAGTTAAAGCGACTTGAGCATTTTGGGGAGGGGAGGTTTGCCAGTTTTAGGGAGCTGGCTGATAAATTTCAGTTGCCCAATTCCAGCCTTTTTGGTATTTTCAGGTTTGTGACTTTTTCCGCAGGGTTTTCCTTTCCTTTCCTTTGTACCCGCCTTTGTTCTTGCTGAAAAGGTTTTATTCTTGGCTTAACCTGGCAAGGGGTCTATTTCAGATTGATATAGCTATATTTTCTTGTTGGATCCCACCTCATTGGATGCAGAGAGGACGAGATACGAGGGGGAGCTGGGTCCTGTGCTTACTGCTTGGAGGGAGGGTCAACTCCCCGTCCTCTTGTGCCTAGTTGAGTTTGATTCAGTTAAAGATATTAAAAAAGACACATTTAACAATGGAACGGATGAGTGGGTTTTTGCCAAATGTAAAGGACAGATATGATCGTTGTTCGCTTACAGCTAACCACAGGCGTGATGTTTTGTTCTGCCTCAAACTTGCCACGTTCTGGGTTTCTCTTTTCAACACTCATCGGAGATTCTTCAGGTGTTTTTAGAGCCATTTCCTTTGGTCGCCATATTTGGGGTTTCCGATTCACTGGCATTTCACTCTGGGATAGGGACAAATGTTGTCGCCTTCATCTCACTAGTAGCCTGGAGGCGAATATTGCTTAGCTGGAGGTCTCCCATCCTGCCTAGTGGTTCGGCCTGGCTCGGCAATTTAATGACATTCCTGCACTTAAATATACCATCAGGGGATCGGTGGGGAAGTTCTATCATAGATGGCAACCTTTCATTTCCGTTTATAAGAATCTAGACGCCGTCAGTTGTTAGGGTGTTTATAGTGTTTAAGTTTTAGTTTATGTTTTTATTGGGGATTTGTTTGTAATTTTTCACTTTGTACTATTGTGTCTTCATTGGTTGATTGCTTGTTATATTATCCAAAACTTTAATAAATATACCTTTTATAAAAAAGGTTCAAGTACAGACCCATTTGAGATTGCAATCAAAATTTCATCATGTTGGGATTATACTTACTCCGACTTCTCATTCAACATTTTATTCAGTCTCATATATTCGATCATTTCACCGCCCCACTCCCCAAAAGCTTAAATTATTAAAACTGGATGAAAATCCTCATGAAGCTGAATAATGATCACAGCAGTGACTTGGAACATTATTGAAGAGCTCAGAATCTCTACTTTTAATAGTTTTTCAATCACTCACAGATACATTTAACAGGCCAGGAGTTGGAATCTCGCTGGCTCAAACACCTTCATTGCTTTTAGGATGTCTTACCATGTCACTCAGATCCACGTACTGATGTAGTACTTGCATGCTAATTGCATTTCCTTTCAGCTTGATTGTGGAAAGGCTGTAAAATTCCACCATTTTCTCTGCTGCTTTAGCACAGACAATTTCCAAGTATGCCTTAAAATGAAAAGAAAATGTTTTGAGGATGGGGAAATTGACGTTGAATGTAACAGAACAGTAAGAGAATTACTTAAATGGTTTATGTAGAGGCCTATTAATGTATTACAATCTTTATACTACAACTGAGAAAACACATGAATATTTACTTTTGTATTGTTTGATGTGCTTATTACTCGATACTCTTAATGCACCTTCAAATTGCTTCTACATATGTATAATTGTTTGCTAGATTAATAACCAGGGGTGGGTGCGTTGTCTTCTGAGGAAAGGTTTGAGGGGTTAGGTTTATATTCACTCGAATTTTAGAAGAGTAAGAGATGACGTGACCGAAAGATCCTGTGGGATATTGACAGGGGTGTTTCCTCTCATCAGGGAATCTAGAACTAGGGGGGTAATAATAATAATAATCTTTGTTATTGTCACAAGTTGGCTTACATTAACACTGCAATGAAGTTACTGTGAAAAGCCCCAAGTAGCCACACTCCGGCACCTGCTCAGGTACACAGAGGGAGAATTCAGAATGTCCAAATTACCTAACAAGCACATCTTTTGGGAATTGTGGGAGGAAACCGGAGCGCCCGAAGGAAACCGATGCAGACAAGGGGAGAATGTGCAGACTCTGCACATACAGTGACCCAAGCGGGAATCGAACCTGGGACCCTGCCGCTGTGAAGCAACAGCACTAACCACTGTGCTGCAATGCTGCTAAACAAGGTCGTTCATTTAAGCTGGAAAGGGGGGTGGGGGTCCTTTGGAACTCTCTTCTCAAAAAGCAGTGGAAGCAGAATCTTCAAATATTGTTAAGCCAGAGCTGGATAGATTCTTGATTGACAAGGGGGTGAAAGGTTATCGGGGTAGGCCTGGTATTATTCTGGTGAATCTCTTGTTACCCAAGGCCAATATATCTTCCACAGTTTTATCATCTCAATTAATTTCTATACATGTCCCTTTGTAGCTTCCTGTCCCCATCTTTACAATATGCTGTCAATTGCAAATTTGGATAGAAAACTCTTCATTCCTTCACCTAACTCATTTGTATATACTGTGGAAAAAGTCAAGATAACATGCCTGTGCAGCTCAGTGCTCATCTCAAAGATTTATTTCACCTCCTTGCCCCTGCAGCATCCTCACCACTGACATTCAATGTTAAGCAGAAGAGCTTGGTTGTACTAATTTATTGTTATTTTTTGACAACAAACACCTCTATCGATAAAATTAGAGAAACCAAAATGAGGATAAGAGAAGAAACAAAGGGAAAATAAGTGCACCAGCCATAGCAGTATCAATTACATAAGAACATAAGAACTAGGAGCAGGAGTAGGCCATCTGGCCCCTCGAGCCTGCTCCGCCATTCAATGAGATCATGGCTGATCTTTTGTGGACTCAGCTCCACTTTCCGGCCCGAACACCATAACCCTCAATTCCTTTATTCTTCAAAAAAACTATCTATCTTTACCTTAAAAACATGTAATGAAGGAGCCTCAACTGCTTCACTGGGCAAGGAATTCCATAGATTCACAACCCTTTGGGTGAAGAAGTTTCTCCTAAACTCAGTCCTAAATCTACTTCCCCTTATTTTGAGGCGATGCTCCCTAGTTCTGCTTTCACCCGCCAGTGGAAACAATCTGCCCGCATCTATCCTATCTATTCCCTTCATAATTTTAAATGTTTCTATAAGATCCCCCCTCATCCTTCTAAATTCCAACAAGTAGTCCCAGTCTACTCAACCTCTCCTCATAATCCAACCCCTTCATCTCTGGGATTAACCTAGTGAATCTCCTCTGCACACCCTCCAGCGCCAGTATGTCCCTTCTCAAGTAAGGAGACCAAAACTGAACACAATACTCCAGATGTGGCCTCACTAACACCTTATACAATTGCAACATAACCTCCCTAGTCTTAAACTCCATCCCTCTAGCAATGAAGGACAAAATTCCATTTGCCTTCTTAATCACCTGTTGCACCTGTAAACCAACTTTCTGTGACTCATGCACTAGCACACCCAGGTCTCTCTGCACAGTGGCATGCTTTAATATTTTATCGTTTAAATAATAATCCCGTTTGCTGTTATTCCTACCAAAATGGATAACCTCACATTTGTCAACATTGTATTCCATCTGCCAGGCCCCAGCCCATTCACGTAACCTATTCAAATCCCCCTGCAGACTTCCAGTATCCTCTGCACTTTTCGCTTTACCACTCATCTTAGTGTCATCTGCAAACTTGGACACATTGCCCTTGGTCCCCAACTCCAAATCATCTATGTAGATTGTGAACAATTGTGGGCCCAACACGGATCCCTGAGGGACACCACTAGCTACTGATTGCCAACCAGAGAAACACCCATTAATCCCCACTCTTTGCTTTCTATTAATTAACCAATCCTCTATCCATGCTACTACTTTACCCTTAATGCCATGCATCTTTATCTTATGCAGCAACCTTTTGTGTGGCACCTTGTCAAAGGCTTTCTGGAAATCCAGATATACCACATCCATTGGCTCCCCGTTATCTACTGCACTGGTAACGTCCTCAAAAAATTCCACTAAATTAGTTAGGCATGACCTGCCCTTTATGAACCAATGCTGCGTCTGTCCAATGGGACAATTTCTATCCAGATGCCTCGCTATTTCTTCCTTGATGATAGATTCCAGCATCTTCCCTACTACCAAAGTTAAGCTCACTGCATCTACATTACATCTAGACAGACAGGCGGCAGAGTGGCGAAGTGGTATGAACTGCTGCCTCACGGCGCTATGGACCCGGGTTTGATCCTGGCCCCGGGTCATTGTCCATGTGGAGTTTGTGCATTCGCCCATGTCTGCGTGGGTCTCACCCCCCACAACCCAAAGGTGTGCAGGGCAGGTGGATTGGCTAAATTGCCCTTAATTGGGGAAAGAATTAATTGGGTACTTTAAATTTAAAAAAGATAAGACAAGAAAGGAAGGGACAAGGAATAGCGGAGAAAACAAAAGCCACCAAAACAAAGTTATGAACCCTGATAACAATAAAAACTTGACATGTTGAGAGCCGCACCCACCTGGTTTCTCGAGAATGTGATAACTACATTCAACACTTGTCCAAAAGGTTTTGCCAGCCTTTTCAAGTCATCTTCTTTGTAACCTCTAGCCGGGAGATTGTTAATTCGAATAACTCGACCTTTTTCATTCAAGCCAACATTCTGCAAAGGAAAAGAAAAAGCTCAAGCTCCTATCTATGATAACGGCATGATGAGGGAGTGGCGAAATCACACATATCACATTTAAATTAAAAGAGCATACCATACAAGATATAGTTTTAAAATAAAAGTATGTGCACTGCGTTGATTATCCAACAGGGAGTTCAGATGAGGGTCACATCTTTTCAGACATTGTGAAGACTTCCAAGAGATGAGCTACTTGGTGTTTCTCAATGTCTTCACCTGTCTTTTCAAATTACTAATTTTTTGTTTTGTTTTTGCTTTATTTTCTCTCCAAAACCCTTCCTTTGTTTTGTACCTGGTTAAATTAAGAGGCTAGGAACCAACCACTCACCATTTTCATTTTTCTCACCCTCAAAGCCCCCCATGACATTACTTCTCCCCAATCTATCGCCTCCTCTAGCCACACACCCCTCATATATCACTTCACTTCTCCAAATCTGACATTGTGTGTTTCAGATTTCTTTTGCCTCAGGACTGGCGGCTATGCTTTCACTCTGGAACTCCCTCGCTAAATCTCTCTCTTCTCTAATACACTCCTGCAAAATTCTTTAGGGCCTTCATCTACATTAAAGACATGACACGATCGCAAGTTATAGTAAGACAACTGAAGTTCCCAATGTTGATATGATAACATTATCCTGGATGATTGCCTAGATACTGCAAATCCTGAAATATCCATTAGGATGCAGCATACACCAGTAAGAAAACCACCCGATTTTCTGATAATCACTGCATACAGTAATCCTAGGTACTTAACCGAACAAACTTGGGCTAATACAATGAATTGAGTGTGTTCCATGGTTAGATGCAGTAAACTATAGTTTGTGTTGACAAACGTAGATCTGTTAAGGAATGTATATAACATATATATATTCTGGCCAAGCTTTCTGCTTTGGTTTGCTGTTTGCAGAGGTATCTACACTTAAATGCTACAAATGCGATGACAGCATTTCAGCTTCACAATAAAAGCTACAGCCGATATATTGAATTAGATGTTATTGATGGGGGTTGGAGGGCAGTTAGTTCGCTAGCTTACTTATGGATCAGATTAATACCAACAGCATTAAATAATGGCTGAGGTAGACTCCGGGCCTGCAGTAAAATACCACAGCACTTTGCCATGGTTCAGCGAATAATCATCAAGCAACTGCCTTTAGGCAAAGAACAAGATGCTGAAATTAGTTTATTCAATTTTCCAAAGGTAAAAATAACAAGGTACAATATTTTCCGACCAGCAGCTGTAACAAGTGAGACACTTACCTCAGACTCTGCCTTCTCCACAGCAGTACCTTCGACTCCTGCAATTTCTGTAAGAGAGAGAAATCAAAAACATGAAACTAGTCAAACTAAACCGATAAGAGCACAGATATTAAACCGTACCACTCTCCAGTTTGCGGTACATTTAAAACTATATACCATTTTCCCAAACATTCTTAAAGCTTCATGATTGTGGCAAGAAGCAACTCATCCCCTGTAATAAAACGATCTAGTATCGAGTGTCCAATGTTGTTTGATAATGAACCTATGAAGGGCTTTACTACACCAAGACAAAACAAATACAAGCAAGTTGTTGCAGTGGTTTTGAGTATTTTGAAATGCAAGGCAGACTGCAGAACCAGCATGCAGTAAAGCCCCGCAAGTGAATTAAGACAGCTTGCTGTTGAATATGAGACTGCAAGCCAGGTGTGGGGAGTGCACGGGGTTAGCTCCACAGATAAGGAAGGTGATATAATATCTGAAAGCAAGGGCTCTGCTTTGTCTGTAATGATCTGGAAAATGTTTGAGAAATGCTATCACGCTAATTAAGACAACATAACTACGGCCATGGTTTAATTGGAAGAAATCAAGATATTGTATTTTTGTAATTTTAGCTTTGTTTCACTACAATTAATTGGTTAAACTACGTGCTTTCGTTTCGCTGCAATTCACTGGGTATATATTAACTGAAATATATCCACGGATACGGGGGGAAGGGAGAGTGGAAATTAAGGAGGCACTGGCCATAATTTTTCAGCCTTCCTTAGACTCAGGGATGTGGGAAGATTTTATAAACGATAATTCAGGACAAAATTAACAGGCATGACGTGGAGCTGCCAGCGTTGGACTGGGGTGAGCACGGTAAGAAGTCTTACCACACCAGGTTAAAGTCCAACATGTTTGTTTCAAACACTAGCTTTCGGAGCACTGTTCCTTCCTCAGGCGAATGAAGAGGTATGTTCCAGAAACATCTATATAGACAAATTCAAAGATGCCAGACAATGCTTAGAATGTGAGCAATAGCAAGTGATTAAGTCGTTACAGATCCAGAGATAGGGGTAACCCCAGGTTAAAGAGGTGTGAATTGTCTTAAGCCAGGACAGTTGGTAGGATTTCGCACGCCCAGGCCAGATGGTGGGGGATGAATGTAATGAGACATGAATCCCAGGTCCTGGTTGAGGCCGCACTCATGTGTACGGAACTTGGCCATAAGTTTCTGCTCGCGACAACACAGAATCCCACTACTCCACTGGCATCTTTGAATTTGTCTATATAGATGTTTCTGGAACATACCTCTTCATTCACCGGAGGAAGGAGCAGTGCTCCGAAAGCTTGTGTTTGAAACAAAATGTTGGACTTTAAACTGGTGTTGTACGGCTTCTGAAAATTAATAGGTACAGATAAGGGGAGAATGTGCAAACTCCACACGGACAGTGACAAAAGGCCGGGATTCGAACCCGGGTCCTCAGCGCCGTAGTCCCAGTGCTAACCACTGCACCACCGTGCTGCCCTTGTTGAGATTTGATAGTTCCTCAAATTCATAGAACATAGAAAAATACAGCACAGAACAGTCCCTTCAGCCCTCCAAGCCTGTACCGACCATGCTGCACATCTAAACTAAAATCTTCTACACTTCCTGGCTCCGTATCCCTCTATTCCCATCCTATTCATATATTTGTCAAGATGCCCCTTAAATGTCACTATCGTCCTTGCTTCCACCACCTCCTCCTGTAGCTAGTTCCAGACACCCACTACCCTCTGTGTAAAAAAACTTGCCTCGCACATCTCCTCTAAAACTTGCCCCTCGCCCCCTAGTAATTGACCCATCTACCCTGGGAAAAAGCCTCTCACTGTCCACTGTCTATGCCCTTCATAATTTTGTAGATCTCTATCAGGTCGCCCCTCAACCTCTGTTGTTCCAGAGAGAACAAATCGAGTTTATTCAACTGTTCCTCATAGCTAATGCCGTCCATACCGGACAACATCCTGGTAAATCTCTTCTGCACACTCTCTCTAAAGCCTCCACATCCTTCTGGTAGTGTGGCGACCAGAATTGAACACTATACTCCAGTGTGGCCTAACTAAGGTTCTATTCAGCTGCGACATGGCTTGCCAATTTTTATACTCAATGCCCCAGCCAATGAAGGTAAGCATGCCGTATTCCTTCTTGACTACCATTTCCACCTGTTGCCCCTTTCAGTGACTTGTAGACCTGTACACCTAGATCTCTCTGACTGTCAATACTACATTAATATAGATTCATACTATATTAAGAACAAATTAATCTACACCCCATCATACACATACATATCAACCTTGTATCTGTTCCTTGAACAAGTTCCACATTGCAATTGTGTCCTTCCCCGACAGCCTATGTTCCCAACTTTGCACTTCAGTTCTTGTCTGACGCATCGTATTTACCCTTCCCCCAATTGCAAACCTTGCCCTGTTGCATGCACCTATCCCTCTCCATTACTAAAGTGAAAGTCACAGAATTGTGGTCACTCTCTCCAAAATGCTCCCCCACTAACAAATCTATCACTTGCCCTGGCTCCAAGTACCAAATCCAATATGGCCTCCCCTCTGGTCGGACAATCTACATACTGTGCCAGAAAAGCTTATTGGACACACTGCACAAACACCAACCCATGCAAACTATTTTTCCAAAGAGTTTCCACTCGATATTTGGGAAGTTGAAGTCACCCATGACTACTACCCTGTGACTTCTGCACCTTTCCAAAATCTGTTTCCCAATGTGTTCCTCTACATCTCTGCTGCTATTGGGGGACCTATAGAAAATTCCCAACAAGGTGACTGGTCCTTTCCTATTTCTGACTTAAACCCATACTACCTCAGTAGGCGGATCCTCCTCGAACTGCCTTTCTGCAGCTGTTATACTATCTCTAATTGACAATGCAACCCCCCACCTCTTTTACCACCCTCCCTAATCTTATTGAAACATCTATAACCAGGAACCTTCAACAACTATTTCTGCCCCGCGTCTATCCAAGTTTCCGTGATGGCCACCATATCGTAGTCCCAAGTACTGATCCATGCTTTAAGTTCACCCACCTTATTCCTGATGCTTCTTGCGTTGAAGTATACACACTTCAACCCATCTCCATGTCTGCAAGTACTCTCCTTTGTCAGTGTTACCTTCCCCACTGCCTCACTACACGCTTTGAAGTCCTGAACATTGGCTACCTTAGTTGCTGGACTACAAATCCGGTTTCCATTCCCCAGCCAAATTAGTTTAAACCCTCCCGAAGAGTACTAGAAAACCTCTCCCAGGATATTGGTGCCTCTCTGGCTCGGATGCAACCTGTCCTGCTTGTATATGTCCCACATTCCCCAGAATGCGCTCCAATTATCCAAATACCTGAAGCCCTCCCTCCTACACCATTCCTGCAGCCACGTGTTCAACTGCACTCTCTCCCTATTCCTAGCCTCGCTATCACGTGGCACCGGCAACAAACCGGAGATGACAACTGTCTGTCTGTCCTGGCTTTTAACTTCCAGCCTAACTCCCTAAACTTGTTTATTACATCTACATGTATGTTCATGAGGGGACTGGACAGAAGTAGATAGGAAAAAATGCTCCCATTCATGGAAAGATGACAAGATGGCACAAGAAAAACATTTTCATGCAGCAAGTGGTTGGAATCTGGAATGCACTGGCTGAGGGTGTAGTGGAGACAGGTTCAGTCGAGACTTTAGGAGGGAATTGGATTATCTGAAAAGTAAAAATGTGCAGGGCTGCAGGGAGAAAGCAGAGGAGTGATACTAGGTTAAATTGCTCAGAGAGCTAGCATACACGACAGACCGAATGGCCTCCTACTCTGTTGCAACTATTCTGTGATAGCACCGTGTGCATGCATCTTTGCAACACCATACTTTACTTTTTTTTTTAAATAAACATTTTATTGAGGTATTTTTGGTATTATAACAACAATGTACATGAAACTATAAACATAGTGCAAAAGCTGTCTCCCTTCCATACAGGTCCCACCTATATTAACCCCCTACTCTAGGATAAACTAACCCCCTCCCCCTTCCCCTTCTGCTGACAATTAATTTTCCGCAAAGAAGTCGACGAACGGTTGCCCCCTCCGGGTGAACCCTAACATTGACCCTCTCAAGGCGAACTTGATTTTCTCCAAACAGAGAACAATAGCCAGGTCTCAGATTTCGGGGGCTTTGAGTCTCTTCAAGCTAATAGTATCCGTCTCCGGGCTACCAGGGAAGCAAAGGCCAGAACGTTTGCCTCTTTCTCCTCGTGGATTCCAGAGTCTTCCGACACCCCGAAAATCGCCACCCTTAGACTCAGTGCTACCCTTGTTTTTGCAACATCATACTTTACTGATAATATGCATAAAATATAATGGTCAAACTAAAGGATGATACTCAAGTCCGGGTAAATCACCTTATTGTGGCACTGTATGCATGTATAATCTGTGGCTTGAGGTAGTGAGACAAATTCTATTGAGAAATGCAGTTCACCAGCAATCAGGGACTGGTATGATTACGGGTTAGCTCAGTAACAACATCCAACTAAGTTGTATTTAAACCAGAGACCTGAGTGCTCAATGCTTATTGAAATTCACACTGCTCCATATGATGTGTTTCATTTCCCATACCGGCCAGCCTTAGAGCCTCAAGATTGAATGCAGGATCATTTGGTGTTGAATAATGGAAATTACTGCATGGTGGCTTCAATCCTACCTTCCACTAGGTTGAAGTTGCATCAAACTCAATTTTAAATTGGGCTCTCATAAAGAGATTTACATCTCATCAATCTGACCAAATCAAAAAACTTTTGAAGTATCAAACTGTCCTGCCAGAAAACTATAAATTTTAAGCAATTAAAAGATTTTCTAAATCTTTCTCAGAGCAGTTGCTTACTTGTATCAACTGAAGCAGGAGCAGTTTCTGAAGCACCCTGAGCACCAGCACTGGTCACTGGAGCACTTGCATCTTTCCTGAATTAGGCAAAGGAAAAGTGAATGTGAAATACATAATGATGCACAGGACATTGGTGTACAAGAAACATTGAACCAGACCCTAAGAGTTCCATCCACGTTAATAATTTCCAGATGTTGACCAACGTTTACAGGGTGAGCAGAGATAGAAAGTGCCAGTAACAGACATACAAACATGCAGATTAGGAGTAGGCCGCTCGACCCCGCTCTGGCATTCAATAAGATCATGACTGATCTGAGTTTAGACATATGAACATGCAGATTAGGAGGAGTAGGTCACGCATCCCCCGTTCTGACGTTTAATCAGATCATGGCTGATCTGAGTGTATGTCAACTCCATATACCTCCTATCCACGATAACCTTCCACTCCCTTTGCTGATCAAGAATCCATCTATCTCTGCCTTAAAAACAATTCCTTTGACAGCTCACCATCAGCAACTTCTGGAATGCAACATGCATCAGCTATAAATCTAATGTTGCGGTTGGCCAATCAATGGTATTTCCATGGACTTACAAACTCTGTTGCTAAACTTGGCAATTTAAATGGCAGGCAGGGGAACAAGCTTGAATTTGGGCTAACTGCCAACTAATTCACACCTAATAGTATTAGACCTGGTATTTCTAGGCATCGAGGGGTTTAAACCTTTTTTGCAAATACGTAACGAGGGGGCCCACATCAAAGGAGAATTTAAATGTTAAAATTGATTCAAGTAATTAAAAAAACATTAATCTGATTTACATGTTTTAAGAATAATCAAACTTCTTGATTAAATTAATCTGCCTTGTTTAAGTCAACTAAAAAAGTTAAATCTATGACTTATTAGCATGACTGCAGACTTTAAATGTTTTCAATGCATATCACTTTTTAAATTGCTTTATCTGAACTCAATGTACATGAAAATGCTTCGATCAACAATCATTGTACTTTTTTAAAAAATGCTTACTTTTGTAGAATAAGCCATGTCAAATAAATCTGATTTAATCCTTTGTTCCAATGCCTACATTGGTATCACTATACAAAGTTAATCAATGCTGCTTGCTGTGCAGCGATTTATTAATAAAAGTTCTTTAGGCTGAGTGCGAAGAGCCATATAGAGCAAAACAAACAAGTGATATATGCAGCACCAAGGGCAGCAATGACTCCAGACTGAATTTCAGGTGACGATGCTCAGGTCACTTGTAGAAACTAGTAGAGGAATATATGTCACACCTCTCCCAGCATTCAGCCAAATAACAGTATTGATGGAGGCCTGTATAGCAGGTTAAAAGCAACTTCCCCACTATTCCTGCATTAGCATCTCACCATTCATGTGTGTCAAGCAACACTACAGCAGGTGGAGTTTATCTACAGTCAGTTAAGTCCAGAAATCTCTAACGCTCTGCAGGATAAATGCACTGAATTTCAATGAGCAGTAATGCTCACTTCACTGGAGGTGCTACTCTTATTACATCGTGCAAGCGCATTGGAATGCCGTTATCCAAGCAAAACAATAAGACGCCTGATATTTCCTTTATACAAAAACATGTGTACACTGGATACTTTCAACATTATTTTAGAGGGACAGTAATCAACTGGTTCTACAGATTAGAGAAAAATTTGCTCCACAAGATGATCAGCTGGTGTCAAGTTTACATCAGTAGACCTCCCTACAGTGCAGAAGGCCATTCAGCCCATTCAATCTGCACCGACCCTCCGAGAGTATCTACCTAGACCCACTACCCCCAAAACCCTTCCTCTTGTCCCCCCCCCCCCCCCAAACATTGACCTATCAACATACCCTGCACATCTTTGGACTGTGGGAGGAAACCACACAGACAAGGGGAAAATATGCAAACTCTACACATCACCCAACGCTTGAATCAAACCTGGGTCCCTGGCGCCATGAGGCAGCAGTGCTAATCACCGTCCGCCCACGGTTAAGTGCACAGTACAGAACCTAAACAGCACTGACAGCTCTGGGACCAATCCATACAATATTCTTTATTAGTGTCACAAGTAGGCTTACATTGAAGTTACTGTGAAACTCTCCTGATCGCCACACTCTGGCACCTGTTCGGGTACACAGAAGGAGCATTCAGAATGTCCAATTCACCTAACAAGCACATCTGTCGGGACTTGTGGGAGGAAACGGGAGCACCCGGAGGAAATCCTCGCAGACACGGGAAGAATGTACAGACTTCGCACAGATCGTGACCCAAGCTGGGAATTCAACCCAGGTCCCTGGCGTTCTGAAGCAAAACCAACAATGCTAACCACTGTGCTACAGTGCTTATTCACAGACAGCTGGGCAACATTGTTCCAGCATTCCCTTGGTTTCAGGAGTCTACTTCTCAGATACTTACTGTACAGAGGTGAAGACGTGGCTCTGTGACTGCTCTTTCTGATCCTAGTTAAAGAAAACAAGTGTTAGGATTTTGTCATTCTGTTCTACCAAGCACTGGAGAACAAAGATAAGTACTAAAAGTTAATCAGGACAATAGAAATTGTTTCAATGAAGTAACATTTGACTCAAAACTTTTTAAAAATTACTTCACAGGGTGTGGGCATCGCTGGCTAGGCCAGCATTTATTGCCCCCCCAATTGCCCGAGAGAAGGTGGTGGGGAGCTGCTTTCTTGGACCACTGCAGTCCATATAATGCCGGTATATGTGACGTAGCGTTTATAGGGGGTGAGTTCCAAGATTTTGACCAAAGAACAGTGAAGGGTGCGATTACATAGTTTCAAGTTGGGATTGTGCGTGACTTGGTGTGGAACTTGCAGGTGATGACACTCCCATGCATTTGCAGCCCTCTATGTGGTAGAGGTAGCGGAAAGAAGCCTTGGTGAGTAGCTGAGAGAAACTCTTTCGCTTTCCACAGATGCTGCCAAATCAGCTAAGTTTTCCAAGCATTTTGTTATTTCAGGTCTCCAGCATCTGAAGTATTTTGCTTTTACTTCATCTAGTTAATGTTTTGTTCATGCCTCTACAGAGATACAGATAGACTGTTTCAAAGTACGCACTTCAGATTTGCTACAATCTGGAAGCACTGTCTGCAGGATGAAATTGTTCCCCTGGAGTTTTCACCCAAATGCTTGTGGAGAATCAGATTTCAGTTTTATTGTGTTAATTAGCCACTCTTGGAGTTAGAGTGCTCAAGAAGTAGAATCTGCAACTCGGATGAGATGAGCATCTTTCCATTGGATTACAGGAGACTGATCAGAATTCAAATGAAAAATGAAATTCAAAACTACAGATGTACACTTTTTCTCTGGATACCCTCCTATCCAGCTGGTTGG
The DNA here is from genome assembly GCF_902713615.1 of Scyliorhinus canicula. Taxonomy (NCBI): domain Eukaryota; kingdom Metazoa; phylum Chordata; class Chondrichthyes; order Carcharhiniformes; family Scyliorhinidae; genus Scyliorhinus; species Scyliorhinus canicula. Next base: position 9,048,272 of record NC_052148.1, on the reverse strand, counting down.
TCTCAAGTGGCATAAAGCCCCTCCCACCAACCCCACTGGTAGAACAACAGCGGTAGCAGGAATAAAGGGCCTCTAACTGCCCATTTAAGGGCTTCAACCAGTCTCTAGAAATGAAGGCCGTCTTCGCCAAACTTTGATGTGCACCAATAAATAATCTGAGCAGCAGCTCAATTAAATCATAGAATCCCTACAGGGCAGAAGAAGGCCATTCGACCAATGAAGTCCGAGCACTCTACCTAGGCCCATTGTCCTGCCCTATCCCCGTAACCCCACCGAACCTTTAGGCAATTTAGCATGGCCAATCCACCTAATTTGCACTTTGCAGTCTTTGGACTGTGGGAGGAAAACGGGGCACCGGAGGAAACACACGTAGACACAGGGAGAAAGTGCAAAGTTCACACATTTCACTTCCTCTTACCTGGCTTTCACCTTTCCCACAGGACAAGTCAAAATCAGTGACCAGGACACACGCTCTGAAGAGGCCCACACAGTGGTGTGGAACTGCAGTAGTTTAATGCGGCTCAACATCACTACCTCAGGGCATCTAGCAACAAATGTCAGCATTCACAAGGACACTATTCCCAAGGAGAATTGTAATGTCCTTTCAAACTAATGTTGATAAACCAACTTTCCTTCAGGTGAGATAAATGTATTCATTTCACCCCATCTTGCTGAGGCTGCTTTAGAAGCTGCAGCACAAAGGTACTTGGGGGTACTTGTGTATGAAACACAGAAAGCTAGCACTATTTGCGATGTGCAGAGGATGTGAAAGGTGCCGTCAGTTCTTTCTTGAACAAGAAAGAAGCAACAGGTAATCAGGAAGGCTAATGGAATGTTAGCCCATATTTCAAGGGGGTTGGAGTATAAGAGTCAGGAAGTCTTGCTGCAAATGTACACGGTACTGGTGAGACCACATCTGGAGTACTGAGAGCTGGTGTAAAGTCCTCTTATTTAAGAAAAGATATTACTTCCTTGGAGACGGTTCAGAGAAGGTTCACTCGGATGATCCCCGATATAGAGGGATTGTCTTTTGAACAAAGGTTAAACAGGTTGGGACTCTACTCATTGGAATTTACAAGAATGAAACAAATAGGATGCTTAAGGGGCCTGACTAGGTAAATGCTGAGAGGTTGTTTTCTCTTATGGGAGAGTCTCAGACCAAAGAGCATAGCCCCAGAATAAAGGGGTGCCAATTTAAACTGAGATGAGGAGGAATTCCGTCATTTAAGTCGTCTTTGTAACTCCTTGACACAGGGGCAGAGTCCTTGTGTATATTTACGGCTGAGGTGGATAGGTTCTTGATCAGTAAGGGAATCAAGGGTTACGGGGAAAGGGCAGGAAAGTGAGCGAGGGGAATATTGGATCAGTCATGATCCTATTGAACGGCCTACTCCTGTTCTTATTTCTTATGGTCTTAAACCAGCATAAGCTATAGATCCTGACATCAGATTATTTATTACACCCTCCAATCTTCCCTCATCAGGAGTGTTCTGTCATACAGATTGTCCTTTAACTCCCTCTTAAAATGCCCCGGCACTACCTTGTTATTTCTTTCCTGACTCAAAAAGTCCCAAAGTGACTGAAGCCAGGTGTACTTCAAAAGTGGGATTACTTTTTATGCAAGAAAATGCAGTGGTTGGCCAAAGCAAGATTGCACAAAAATTAATGTGATAAGTGACTATTCCATTTGTTTTAGTACACCGAGGTATAATATTGGTTACCATGGAAGATTCCTCCTCCCCCCCACCCTTCTTCAGAGTGCCACAGGATCATTAATGCCCACCAAAAGGACATGCAGGGCTTTGGATTTAAAATGTCATCCAACGTCTGTGCCTCCAATATAGCATTGCTTCTGTAACATATTGAAATGCCAGCCTAGATTATGTACTTCTGTTTATTTGTACCTTTGTGACAATCCCTTACATTATACATTACTTATATTATACTCGACGTATTGTTTAACTTTATCATTCCCATCAGCTCTAGTTTAGTTGGTTCTCAGGCCTCTTGAGTCAAAGGATCGAGAGTACAAAACCTAGCTTGCCACTCAAAGTGCAATACTCGGGGAGTGATGTACTGTCAGAGACACCATCTTCTAAATGAGACATTAAACTCAGGCCCCCATCTGCCCTTTTATGTTGCCAGACATGGGAGCACAAGGGCATCTGCACATTAAAAAGAAAAATGCAAGAATATTAGTCCTGGCTAATTAACCAACTTTACAAATGGATGATCTGGTTATTAACATTACTGTTTCTGGGACCTTGCTTTGCACAAACTGGCTGCTGCATTTCAACATTAACCAATAACTATACTTCAAAAATACTTCACTGGCATTGGAAAAAGTGCTTTTGAGCATCATGAAACAGACCATAGAAATGCACATCTTTATTCATAGATTATCATAGAATTTACAGTGCAGGAGGAGGCCATTCAGACCATCGAGTCTGCACCAGCTCTTGGAAAGTGCACCCTACCCAAGGTCAACACCTCCATCCTATCCCCATAACCCCAACCAACACTAAGGGCAATTTTGGACACTAAGGGCAATTTATCATGGGCAATCCACCTAACCTGCACATCTTTGGACTGTGGGAGGAAACCGGAGCACCCGGAGGAAACCCACGCACACACGGTGAGGATGTGCAGGCTCCACAGACAGTGACCCAAGCCGGAATCGAACCTAGGACCCTGGAGCTGTGAAGCAATTGTGCTATCCACAATGCTACCGTACTGCCCCAACAATGCTACCGTGCTGCCCCGGATGGATTCATCCATCTTTTAAAGTGTTTCTCTATATGGGAAGTGCCATAGAAGCTTGATTGCTCACTTACGTCAAACAGTTTAAAAGCAGGATCTGTGGGTCAGATTTACATCTCATCCGTCTATCTGCTGGAAAATAAATTACCTTGGGACTTACTGGCTGTTTATGGATTGGCTTCTTCCGTCCTAGTAACACCATGGTCACCTGTCGATGATTGATCTCCACTGGTGTGATGCTGTAAAACTCCACGAGTGCCACTGCAGCCTCCTTATAGGCCATTTCCAGGAAAGCCTATTTCAAATCAAAAACTAGTTAACAGCCTTACGTACAGACCTCAATAGTTAGAAATCTCTTAGCTCTTAGTCTTTTTCTCTGTATCTTCAAGCCCCAAGCTGAGCGTCACCAAATCCCTACTTTGTGAAGTATTTACAATAAAAAAGGAGCTTTGACCCAATAAGTCTGTGCCAGTTTTATGCTTCAGATCAGCCCCCTCCACTTCCATCAACATATGCTTCTGTTCCTTTCACTCTCATATGTGTAACCATTGTGCATTCTCTCTATGTTTATCAGATTCTGTTCATTAAAAAAAAATTTGGATTTTTAGAAGGCCTTTGATAAAGTGCCAAACAGGAAGTTAGAATGCACGAGGTTGGGGGAAATATACTAGTATGGATTGAGAAGAAGTGGTTAGCAGACAGAAAGCAGAGTGTAGGAATAAACAGGTAATTCTCTGGATGACAAGCGATTATTACTGGGTGGGAAGCCCGGTAGCACAGTGGTTTGCACTGTTGCTTCACAGCTCCAGGGTCCCAGGTTTAATTCCCGGCTTGGGTCACTGGCTGTACGTTCTCCCCATGCCTGCGTGGGTTTCCTCCAGGTGCTCCTGCTTCCTCCCACAAGTCCCAAAAGACGAGCTATTAGGTCATTTGGACATTCAGAATTCTCCCTCTGTGAACCCAAACAGGCGCTGGAATATGGCGACTAGGGGATTTTCACAGTAACTTCATTGCAGTGTTAATGTAAGCCTACTTGTGACAATAAAGATTATTATTATTGGTGTAGCACAAGGATCAGTGCTGGTGCCACAGCTGTTTCAAATTATTTCTATAGATTGTAATATTTCCAAGTTTGCTGATGCCACCAAACTGCAGGGGAACGCAAGCTGTGAGGAGGATGCAAAGAAGCTTCAAGAAGACTTGGACAGGCAAGCGAATGAGCTAGAAGAGGGCAGTATGAATATAATGTGAATAAGTGAACTGAAATGAAAATGGCTTATTGTCACGAGTAGGCTTCAATGAAGTTACTGTGAAAAGTGTGATGTTATTCACTTTGGTGGAAAGAACAGAAAGGCAAATTCTTTAATGTGAGGTTGAGGGGCGACCTGATAGAGGTCTACAAAATTAGGAGGGGCATAGACAGAGTGGATAGTCAGAGGCTTTTCCCCAGGGTAGAGGGGTCAATTACTAGTGGGCATAGGTTTACGGTGCGAGTGGTAAGGTTTAGAGGAGATGTATGAGGCAAGTTTTTTTTTTAAAATCACAGAGGGTAATGGGTGCCTGGAACTCACTGCCGGAGGAGGTGGTGGAAGCAGGGACGATAGTGACATTTAAGGGGCATCTTGACAAATACATGAATAGGATGGGAATAGAGGGATACGGATCCGGGAAGTGTAGAAGATTTTAGTTTAGACGGGCAGCATGGTCGGCACGGGCTTGGAGAGACGAAGGGCCTGTTCCTGTGCTGTACTTTTCTTTGTTCTTTGTATATTTGCCATAGAGGAAGGGCAATGGAGGTTCACCAGATTTAGCCCTGGGATGGTAGGGATTGTCTTAAAAAGGATTGTGACGACTGGGTCTGTATTCCCTAGAGTTTTGAAGAATGAGGGATGGGTTACTTAATTGAAACATACAAAATTCTTACAGGGTGAATGTAGATGTTTCCCTGGGCTGAGGAGTCTAAATCCAGGAGATAATCTCAGAATAACAGGTGACCATTTAACACTGAGATGAGGAGGAATTTCTTCACTCAGCAGTTGGTGAATCTTTGGAATTCTCGACTCCAGGGTGCTGTGGAAGGTGTTCAATTTGAATATGTTCAAGACAGAAATCGACAAGATTTCTGGAAGCCAATGACATCACGGGATATAAGGATGGCACGGGAAAGTGATGTTGAGGGAGATGGCCACAGCCATGATCAGACTGAATGGCGGAGCAGGCTCGATCGACCGATTGGCCTACTGCTGATCCTATTTTGCAACTTTCCTTAAGTACATCCACATCAACCTTTCCCTATGGCAGCAAGTTCCACATTTCCACTACCCTGGGTAAAGACGCTTCACCTGAATTGCCTTTTGGAATTATAAGTGACTATGTCAAACCTGTCAAACACTTTCATAATTCTAAAATCTTCTATTAGTCACCGGTTTTTCCTTTTCTGGGGAAAAGAGCCCCGGTCCCTTCAATCTTTCCTGTTAGATATAACCCTTCAAGAATACTGTTGATTCACCTCATCCCTCCCTCACTCTTCAAACATGGTGACCTGAATTAGTCCTTTAACAGCCAATTTTTCTCCCTTCCACTATCAACTCCTTTCGCTAGAGCACAGTTCCATAAATGGCGGCTGCCTTCCTGCACACCACCCAAACATCTATCGTGAGCTTTTGATACGCGAGTGAGCCACTGGGAACGGAGAGATTGTCTGCGTTCTTTTAAGGGGAACTATCAGCAGCAAATGTGAACATGCCCTCTGACATGAATTCACACAAGAACAATTCTAACAAGGGGCACTGATCCGGGTCAATAGTCCTATGGCATTGGCCCCAGCTTGCAATACTCCCCATCACCTCCCAGCTGACATCACAAGCTAGATAATGAAACAGAGATCCTCCGCTTTGCAAATTGCATTTAACCCACTAGAAACCAAAGAGATTTACTTAAGAGTGTGCAACACAGTTAATTATGCAAGAACAGATACAATGCACCATTTTGTGACCTAGTGGCAGGAACCAAAGACAAGTTGTTTATTTATATTCAGGTGAGGTGTGGTAAGGGAGTAAAATATATAAATTTACAACACTGTTCTTTTGCTGAATTCTCTCTTAGTGGCAGAGAATCAGCAATATTGGGAGAATTAAGAAACAACTTATTTTCTGTGCAATTTTTACCTCGTTTTTGGTGCGCACTAGCTTGATTGCTGCAACTTTTCCAAATGGCTGGGTCAGTTTTGTGATATCGTTTTCAGTGTAGCCATCATGCGGCAGATCAGTGATGTGAACCACACGCCCACTCCTCTTCATTTCCTCCATCTTCAAAATAAACACACAAGTTAGCTCTCCAATGGAATAAGCAGGAACAGCCAGCCAGCGCACACCACACCCAAGAGAACAGCAAACAGAAAGTCAACCTCTCAATAGGATCAATTTAATTAAACCAGATTATGTAGAACTAGCACTTTATGCAGCATCCCATTGAAAACACTGAGGCGCCTGCTTTTGCTACTTTACATCCTGCAGAGAAATATCAGACTTACCAGTTGTGCGTTTGCCTCTTGTTGAGGAGTCGGTTTCTCCACTTTGACGGCAGCAGCAGCTGTGCCTAGAGACAAAAAGCCCAGTGAGATCCAACCTAATTAACAGTCACAAACAAATAACAAACTTCATGCATCAATCTTCAACAATGCATCAATGTAATATCAAAGAATTCAGAAATAACTAGTTCATCAATCTTCTTTGGGAGTATTCATTCAAGTCACCGGCTAGGTCGTGTTTTTTTTTTGGCTATACATAATTGCCCTCGAGAAGGTGATGGTGAACTGCCTTCTTGAACTGCTGTGGTCCATGTAGTGTAGGTACACCCAAAGTGCTGTTTGTCTGGCCGATTTAGGATTCCAGTCCAACTCCAACCTGGCTGACAGCTGAACCACCCTATCTTTGGCCCAACACATCACCCAATTGTATCAAACTATTACTCTTCTTGGCCTCCCTGCCTCGAGAGACAATGGGTGCAAGCCAATGGGACAGATTGGTTTGGCAGAGTCTGACTCCCTCTTTGCGGTGTCGGCTCATGTCTTGCCAGTTGCTGCATGTCTTCTCTTCGACTGGGGGGATTCCCGGTTTGAGGCAGGTGATAGCTGTCTAATGAGACGCGATAATCTCTTCCACCATCGAAGGCAGCCCGAGCACCTGTTCTCGACGCCAATCGAGCTGGGCTTATAATCCGTAGATGTTGCTTACAGTGTTGTTTTGCTCACTGTGAGACAACTATGGAGTGACCGCACCATAGCATGTGCCTGGGCAGAATATATGGGGGTCTGGTGCTTCCCAAGGCATCAGAACCCTCATCTTGGCCTTGCTGGTAGGGGCCGAAGGAGTGCAGAGCACGATGTTTAGCATGAGTTTTGCTGCTGGAGCTGCCTGAACATGCCAGAAATAACAGACCACCTTACACGGCTCCACTCTTGATTTCCTGTTAGTGTTTACTCCCTCAGCCTGGGCTCCTCCTGAGACCCCACAAGGCATTGTGGCTCATATCCCAGAGCAGGAGGCCTGGTCAGCTGCTGTCAGCTAGACGCAGCTAAGCCCGAGTCTCCTGTACGCAGGGCCGACACTCCATGATGTAGATCCTTTCGTAGGCGCTACTCGCTATCTTAAATTGATACTGGCAGTTCAAGAATAATAATCTTTATTGTCACAAATAGGTTTACATTAACACTGCAATGAAGTTACTGTGAAAATCCCCTAGTCGCCATATTCCAGCGCCTGTTTGGGTGCACAGAGGGAGAATTCAGAATGTACTCCACCACCACAAGGACAACCATGTACCAAATGTCAGCCTTATTTGTGATGCTCATATCCCAAGAATGGATAAAAACTAATAACATTGTTCAGTTACAACTAGGTGCTTTTTGCACTTTTTGCAAACCATCTATTTTGGGACACATTACTATTCAGGGATGTTAACATTGGGGGATAAATCATCCTGGGATTCTCCTGCACACCTGCCAAGTTACTGCTGAGAAACAGAGTACAAAATAGGGAGTACAACACAAGGAGCTGGTGAAGAGAAACAATTCTTAAATATATTTAAAAATATGAAGTGCTGGAAGTACTCAGCAGGTCTACCTGTATCTGTGGATAGAGAACTGGAGTTAACATTTCAACTTAAATAGGACTTGTTTGAACTAAAGGACAAGAGAAATATGATGGGTTTCATTCAGTTGAAAGAGGAAAGAACAATAAGAGAGGTCTGGGATGGCGGTAAATAGGGGTTGGAAGTCGTTAAATGACTAAGATATTAAAGAAAAAAAGGCAGAGGGAGTGGTAGTGGTTGTATTAAGAAACAAAGAATTTGTCCCAAGTGAGAGCAAATTGCATAATAATGAACAGTTCTGTTCAAAATCAAAAAACATGAAAAACAAAATTCAGGTCAGCACATAGCAACACAAAAAAAAGTTCAAGAATAGATCTAGACTGAACATGAGTTTTGATTCTGTTTTCATGCCGTGTATCAATCGGAATCTTTCCCCCCCGCACACTCACTCAGAACAAATGTTCTGTTTCTTGGCTAAAAACTTCTGAATTTTGTCCCATGCCACCCTTCTGCCCTCCATCTTTTCCCATAACTTCGCTTTGGTTGTTTCTCCATTTTTGACAGAAATTTCACCACATTTCTACCGTCTTTCAGTTCTGAAAGAGTCATATTCAACTCAAAACGTTCACCATTTCTTGTGCCACAGATGCTGCCAGATCTGCCAAGTATTTCCAGTACTTTTATTTCAGAATTCTAGCACCCACAGTATTTTGCTTTTAATTAAATAGATTTAAGGGGGTAGCACGGTAGCCTTGTGGATAGCAGAATCGCTTCACAGCTCCAGGGTCCCCGGTTCGATTCCGGCTTGGGTCACTGTCTGTGCGGAGTCTGCACATACTCCCCGTGTGCGCGTGGGTTTCCTCCGGGTGCTCCGGTTTCCTCCCACAGTCCAAAGATGTGCGGGTTAGGTGGATTGGCCATGATAAATTGCCCTTAGTGTTGGGTGGGGTTACTGGGTAATGGGGATAGGGTGGAGGTGTTGACCTTGGATAGGGGGTTGGGTGCTCTTTCCAAGAGCCGGTGCAGACTCGATGGGCCGAATGGCCTCCTTCTGCACTGTAAATTCTATGTGATCTATGTTAAACATACATTCGGGTGCGGGACATCTGCTATGGGGAATTGCAATGGCATTGGAAGGGTCCAACTGTCATACAGGTACCAATGACATAGGTAGAGGTTCTCTGCATAGAGTACAAACGGCTTGGCACCAAATTAAGCTGAATCTCAAAGGTACCAAACTCCTCAGCCATGTACAAATTGACTCCTCAGCCATAGTACAAATTAGAGAGATGAAGGCTAGCTTGAAGAAGTAGTACAGTTTGTAGGACATTGGCACCAATACTGAGGAAACTTGTTCTTGTGAACTGCCCAAGTTGGGAAGTAGAAAAGGGTTTAAACTAAATAGTGGGATAAGAAATCAAATATGAGCAGAGTGGTATCAAATAGAGACATGATGTTGTGATTGTCCCTTTAAAGGGCAATAAAGCAGAGTAAACGGAGAGTGGGGAGTGGGGAAAAGGGACAATCACAGAGGGAAGAGAGCAGGGTATTAATATGGGAAATGCGGGAAACATGGTGGCGCAGTTGTTAGCACTGATGTCTCACGGCGCTGAGGACCCAGGTTCAATCCCAGCCACCGTCTGTGTGGAGTTTTGCACATTCTATCATGTCTGCGTGGGTCTCACCCCCACAACCCAAAAAGATATGCAGCCTATGGCCTACAGCCTGGGACAATGGCGACTGTACCTTTTACCGTTGGAGAAGGGAGTACAAATCGAAAAGTAAATCAACGAAAGTAATAAAAGGACAAAACATATGTGGCTGGATTCTCCGTTTCAGCTGCTAAGTGCCGGTTGAAATAGAATTCCCCGGTGTTTTATGACACCAAATTGGCACCGAACCCACACTGATTCTGGGACCAGTAAGGGGCTAACAGCGGCGCCGGGTTAAACCACCATCGGGGGTGAGCATCGGGGGAGGGCCTTCCAATGACATGCAACGCGCAGACGCCATTTCAGAGGGGATGGAGACTCGAAAACCGTCAGCGCCCCCGATTTGGGCGTTGGAAGGGATTCTCTGCCCAATCGCCTATTACGATATTGGCACCGAGCAGCAGAGAATCCCACCCATGGTTCTATATTGGAAGGCACATAGCATTCAAAACAAACCAGAGTGTGAATCAGGAATTGAAAGGGCAAGAGGAAGAAAATTACAATCACCACGAGAGTGGTACTTAGCAAACTGTTGAAATTACAGATTGGCAGGCCAGCAGCCAGTGAGATAGTTCACACATTGGTTTAATTGTTCCAAAATTCAATCAGGGACGGTTGCAGGAGATTAGAATATAGCTAATTTAACGTCTTCATTGAAAAGGGAGACAGAAAAAGGAGGAAATTATAGGCCAGTGATTTAATATCTGTCATAGAGAAAATGCTCAAAGTTTTTATTAAATATGTTGCAACGGAACACTGATAAATTCATGGTAATCATAAGCCATAGGAGCAGAATTAGGCCACTCCGCCCACCGAGTCCACTCTGCCATTCAATCAGGTACGAATACAGGTATGTGATGGAAGGTTAAAATTAATAATAATACTAATCGCTTATTGTCACAAGTAGGCTTCAATGAAGTTACTGTGAAAAGCCGCTAGTTACCACATTCCTGCGCCTGTTCGGGGAGACTGGTATGGGAATTGAACCCGTGCTACTGGTCTTGTTCTGCATTACAAGCCAGCTGTTTAGCCTATTGTGCTAAACCAGATCCTATAAATTAGATCAACCATGATCTTACTGAATGGCTCGAGAGGCAGAGTGGCCTACTCCTCCTCCTAATTTGTATGGTTGTATAAAAGCAATGTGAATCAAACCCGCAAAAATATAAATTGCTACAGAACCAACCACAGTGAAATAGATGTTACTGTACAAGAGAAATACAGCCACTCCCACTTTTACTCAATACTGTGGCCTTTGAGCCCTATTTTCCATCACTTTCCCCATTAGAAGTGGTTAACTGCTACTGAAATGTGGTCTTGGGACACTGGGAATCTTTTGACACCATAGAACATAGAACGATACAGCGCAGTACAGGCCCTTCGGCCCTCGATGTTGCACCGACATGGAAAAAAACTAAAGGCCATCTAACCTACACTATGCCCTTATCATCCATATGCTTATCCAATAAACTTTTAAATGCCCTCAATGTTGGCGAGTTCACTACTGTTGCAGGTAGGGCATTCCACGGCCTCACCACTCTTTGCGTAAAAAACCCACCTCTGACCTCTGTCCTATATCTATTACCCCTCAATTTAAGGCTATGTATGTCCCCTCGTGCTAGCCACCTCCATCCGCGGGAGAAGGCTCTCGCTGTCCACCCTATCTAACCCTCTGATCATTTTGTATGCCTCTATTAAGTCACCTCTTAACCTTCTTCTCTCTAACGAAAACAACCTCAAGTCCATCAGCCTTTCCTCATAAGATTTTCCCTCCATACCAGGCAACATCCTGGTAAATCTCCTCTGCACCCGTTCCAAAGCTTCCACGTCCTTCCTATAATGAGGCGACCAGAACTGTACGCAATACTCCAAATGCGGCCGTACTAGAGTTTTGTACAACTGCAACATGACCCCATGGCTCCGGAACTCAATCCCTCTACCAATAAAGGTCAACACACCATAGGCCTTCTTCACAACCCTATCAACCTGGGTGGCAACTTTCAGGGATCTATGTACATGGACACCGAGATCCCTCTGCTCATCCACACTACCAAGAATTTTACCATTAGCCAAATATTCCGCATTCCTGTTATTCTTTCCAAAGTGAATCACCTCACACTTCTCCACATTAAACTCCATTTGCCACCTCTCAGCCCAGCTCTGCAGCTTATCTATGTCCCTCTGTAACCTGCAACATCCTTCCGCACTGTCTACAACTCCACCGACTTTAGTGTCGTCTGCAAATTTACTCACCCATCCTTCTGCGCCCTCCTCTAGGTCATTTATAAAAATGACAAACAGCAACGGCCCCAGAACAGATCCTTGTGGTACGCCACTCGGAACTGAACTCCATTCTGAACATTTCCCATCAACTACCACTCTCTGTCTTCTTTCAACTAGCCAATTTCTGATCCACATCTCTAAATCACCCTCGATCCCCAGCCTCCGTATTTTCTGCAATAGCCGACCGTGGGGAACCTTATCAAACGCTTTACTGAAATCCATATACACATCAACTGCTCTACCCTCGTCTACCTGTTCAGTCACCTTCTCAAAGAACTCGATAAGGTTTGTGAGGCATGACCTACCCTTCACAAAACCATGCTGACTATCCCTAATCATATTATTCCTATCTAGATTATTATAAATCATATCTTTTATAATCCTCTCCAAGACTTTACCCACCACAGACGTTAGGCTCACTGGCCTATAGTTACCGGGGTTATCTCTACTCCCCTTCTTGAACAAAGGGACCACATTTGCTATCCTCCAGTCCTCTGGCACTATTCCTGTAGCCAATGATGACCTAAAAATCAAAGCCAAAGGCTCAGCAATCTCTTCCCTGGCTTCCCAGAGAATCCTAGGATAAATCCCATCAGGCCCCGGGGACTTATCTATTTTCACCTTGTCCAGAATTGCCAACACTTCTTCCCTACGCACCTCAATGCCATCTATTCTAATAGCCTGGGTCTCAGCATTCTCCTCCACAATATTATCTTTTTCCTGAGTGAATACTGACGAAAAGTATTCATTTAGTATCTCGCTTATCTCCTCAGCCTCCACACACAACTTCCCACCACTGTCCTTGACTGGCCCTACTCTTACCCTAGTCATTCTTTTATTCCTGACATACCTATAGAAAGCTTTTGGGTTTTCCTTGATCCTACCTGCCAAAGACTTCTCATGTCCCCTCCTTGCTCGTCTTAGCTCTCTCTTTAGATCCTTCCTCACTTCCTTGTAACTATCAAGCGCCCCAACTGAAACTTCACGCCTCATCTTCACATAGGCCTCCTTCTTCCTCTTAACAAGAGATTCCACTTCTTTGGTAAACCACGGTTTCCTCGCTCGACCCTTAGTCCCTGCCTGACTGGTATGTACTTATCAAGAACATGCAATAGCTGTTCCTTGAACAAGCTCCACATATCCAGTGTGCCCAACCCTTGCAGCCTACTTCTCCAACCTACACATCCTAAGTCATGTCTAATGGCATCATAATTGCCCTTCCTCCAGCTATAACTCTTGCCCTGCGGGATATACTTATCCCTTTCCATCACTAACGTAAAGGTCACCGAATTGTGGTCACTGTTTCCAAAGTGCTCACCTACCTCCAGATCTAACACCTGGCCTGGTTCATTACCCAAAACCAAATCCAATGTGGCCTCGCCTCTTGTTGGCCTGTCAACATATTGTGTCAGGAAACCCTGCTGCACACATTGTACAAAGAACGACCCATCTAATGTACTCGAACTATATCTTTTCCAGTCAATATTTGGAAAGTTAAAGTCTCCCATAACAACTACCCTGTTACTTTTGCTCTTTTCCAGAATCATCTTCGCCATCTTTTCCTCTACATCTCTAGAACTATTAGGTGGCCTATAGAAAACTCCCAGCAGGGTGACCTCTCCTTTCCTGTTTCTAACCTCAGCCCATACTACCTCGGAAGAAGAGTCCCCATCTAGCATCCTTTCCGACACCGTAATACTGTCCTTGACTAGCAGCGCCACACCCCCCCTCTTTTGCCCCCTTTTCTGAGCTTACTAAAACACATAAACCCCGGAACCTGCAACAACCATTCCTGTCCCTGCTCTATCCATGTCTCTGAAATGGCCACAACATCGAAGTCCCAGGTACCAACCCATGCTGCCAGTTCCCCTACCTTATTTCGTATACTCCTAGCATTGAAGTAGACACACTTCAAACCACCTACCTGAACACTGGCACCCTCCTGCGAAGTCAAATCTGTGCTCCTGACATCTATACTCTCAATCTCCCGTACCCCAAAACTACAATCCAGGTTCCCATGCCCCTGCTGAATTAGTTTAAACCCCCCCAAAGAGCACTAACAAATCTCCCCCCCCCAGGATATTGGTGCCCCTCAGGTTCGGATGTAGACCATCCTGTCTATAGAGGTCCCACCTTCCCCAGAAAGAGCCCCAGTTATCCAGAAATCTGAATCCCTCCCGCCTGCACCATCCCTGTAGCCACGTGTTTAATTGCTCTCTCTCCCTATTCCTCATCTCACTATCACGTGGCACGGGCAACAACCCAGAGATAACAACTCTGTTTGTTCTCGCTCTGAGCTTCCATCCTAGCTCCCTAAAGGCCTGCCTGACATCCTTGTCCCCTTTCCTACCTATGTCGTTAGTGCCAATGTGGACTACGACTTGGGGCTGCTCCCCCTCCCCCTTAAGGACCCGGAAAACACGATCCGAGACATCACGTACCCTTGCACCTGGGAGGCAACATACCAAACGCGAGTCTCTCTCGCTCCCACAAAATCTCCTATCTGTGCCCCTGATTATTGAGTCCCCAATTACTAATGTTCTACTCCTTTCCCCCCTTCCCTTCTGAGCAACAGGGACAGACTCCGTGCCAGAGGCCCGTACCCCATGGCTTACCCCTGGTAAGTCGTCCCCCCCACAAGTATCCAAAACGGTATACTTGTTACTCAGGGGAACGACCGCAGGGGGTCCCTGCACTGACTGCTTCTTCCCAGTCCCTCTTACAGTTACCCATCTATCTCCAGTCTTTGGTGTAACTACTTCCCTGAAGCTCCTATCTATGACCCCCTCTGCCTCCCGAATGATCCGAAGTTCATCCAGCTCAAGCTCCAGGTCCCTAACACGGGTTTTTGAGGAGCTGGAGTTGGGTGCATTTCCCACAGATGAAATCAGCAGGGACACTGACGGCGTCCCTCACCTCAAACATTCTGCAGGAGCATTGTACTGCCTTCCCTGACATCACCTCTAGATTTTAAAAAAACAAGAAAAAGAAAAAGAAAGGAAGAGCTTACCTGATATTCCCTCAAACCCTGCTGCCGCTGAAAGGTAAGCAAATTTAAAGGCACTCACTCACCTTCACGACAGGCCCCTGCTCCCGCTTCCCAACAACCGTGGTTTTTTTTTTTGGTTAGAGGAGGAGGTAGGGTGGGAAACACTGACGAAGTGTTTCGGGTTTAACTGTCACTTGACAACAGCCCCTCCACAAACCACCTTCAAATTAGGCTGACCGCACTGCACGTATGCAAATTTCCCCAGAACAGCTGATCAGTAGCTCTGCTCTGCTGCCCTCTGCTGGATGCTTGCCTTCACTCAAACTCCTTGTTCTAACAGCCAACCTTCGCCTGTCAGCTTTGGCAGCAAATCGCAGCTGAACCTATTCTCATCCTCATCTAATAGAAGGCACAATCCCCCAGGTGATCTCTACCACTTGGGGATGAAGACAGAAGGCACCATCCCCCGGGTGATGTCTGCCACTTGGTGATGATGGCAGAGCCAATTATAGCACCCTTCCTACTGCCCGGAACGAGACAGGCCAACTCAGCAGAAAACTAGGATTGAGCCCACAAACACATGCTCGGTGGCATCAAGGGGGCTGGTTTAGCACAGGGCTAAAGAACTGGCTTTTAAAATAGACCATGGCAGGCCAGCAGCACGGTTCATTTCCCGTACCAGCCTCCCCGAACAGGCGCCGGAATGTGGCGACAAAGGGGCTTTTCACAGTAACGTCATTTGAAGTCTACTTGTGACAATAAGCGTTTGTCATTTCATCTTTAATAATTATCGGTACTTAAGTCAGTCAGAATACACCGTTGTCCATTGATGCCACAGTTACCTTTATGATGTTTTAAAACAGAGTACTAAATTACATACTTAATGAACAATAACACAATACCCTTCCAGGAGTCCAGTTTAATTACGATAATAAGCAGAAGTCCTGGAAGTAACAATAAGTGCAAGTCTCTCACCTACTCTTTCAACATGACAAAGCACCCAAAAAAATCCACATGTCAAAGTGTACTTTTGCAACAGGACTTAGTATGCATTGCATTACAGCCGGCAACAGGAAACATAGCAAAAGGAGTAGGTCATAAGAACATAAGAACTAGGAGCAGGAGTAGGCCATCTGGCCCCCCGAGCCTGCTCCGCCATTCAATTAGATCATGGCTGATCTTTTGTGGACTCGGCTCCACTTTCCGGCCCGAACACCATAACCCTTAATCCCTTTATTCTTCAAAATTAGCCCTGCATGCCTTTTCCACCCTTCAATTAGACCATGGCGGATCGTCAACCTAACTCCACACACAAATCTTTGTCCACATCTCTTAATAGCCTTCATTAACAAAAATCAATCATGGATTTAAAATTAACTCATCTAGCTTTACCAGGAAAACAAGTTTTAACAATTTTTATATTTTGTAATATTAGTGCCATATTATGATGAACAGGAAAACAAGCTTGTGGGGTTTGACTAGTTTAATTGGATTAGATACAGAAAGTCGGCAACAGTCAAACATAATAAGGGCGTGAAGGCAGTCGATGTGGTGATGAGCAGAGGAAATAAGGAGAACAATTAAAGATATTGAAAGTAGTGGTTTAAAGTTGGCTGTTATATTTCAAAGAGGGGGGGAACATATACAAATTGGAAGATTGTGAATAGATAATATGTACTTTTAAAATACAACAGCCAATGAAGTAAGAAAAGGATCAATTCTGAGAAAAGGGAACTAGTAAAGGATTGGAGGAAACAGTAAGAGAAAAAGGGGAAAACAAATTAAGGAGATTCTGGAAAATTCCCAGAGGTTTGGAAAACTGCCAATGTAACACCCTTATTCAAAAAAGGAGGTAGACAACAGTAACTATATGCCAGTTAGCTTAACTTATATCACTGGAAAAA
Source organism: Scyliorhinus canicula (assembly GCF_902713615.1). NCBI lineage: Eukaryota > Metazoa > Chordata > Chondrichthyes > Carcharhiniformes > Scyliorhinidae > Scyliorhinus > Scyliorhinus canicula. The sequence continues at coordinate 9,031,533 of NC_052148.1, read as the reverse complement.
TGTTAGAGTCCATTATAAAGGAAGTAGTGGCAGAGCATTTAGAAATACACCATATAATCAAGATTGCGGCTTCATGAAAGGGAAATCATGCCTTGACACATTTGTTAGAATTTCATAGAATTTACAGTGCAGAAGGAGGCCATCCGGCCCATCGAGTCTGCACCGGCTCTTGGAAAGAGCACCCCACTCAAGCACACGTCCTCCACCCCATCCCCTTAACCCAGTAACCCCAATAAACCTTTTTTGTAAACTAAGGGCAATTTAGCATGGCCAATCCACCTAACCTGCACATCTTTGGACTGTGGGAGGAAACCAGAGCACCCGGAGGAAACCCACGCAGACATGGGGAGAACGTGCAGACTCCACACAGACAGTGACCCAAGCCGGGAATTGAACCTGGGACCCTGGAGCTGTGAAGCAACTGTGCTAACCACTATGCTACCGTGCTGCCCAAATAGTTTGAGATGGTAACAAGCAGGGTAGATAAAGGGGAACCATTAGATGTAATGTATTTAGTTTTCCAAAAAGTGATCAATAGATACCACACAGAAGACATAAGAACCAAGGTGTTGGGGGTAATATATTATTTTTATTTAATTCATTTACGGAATGTGGGCGCCACTGGTTAGGCCAGCATTTATTGCCCTTTGCTAGTTAGCCTTCAGAGAGTGGTGTGAGTTGCCCTTTTGAACCGCTGCAGTTCCTTCCAACATAAAGTTAAAAGTTAGGATGCTTCATTGATGACTGCACAACATTCAGCACCATCATACGGATAAAGCCCATGCCCACGTGTAGCAAGATCCGGTCAATATTTAGGGCTGATAAATGGAAAATAACATTTGTGCCATAGAAGTGCCAGGCAATGACCATCTCAAACAATGATGTGGAGATGCCGGCATTGGACTGGGATGAGCACAGTAAGAAGTCTTACAACACCAGGTTAAAGTCCAACGTGTGTTTCAAACACTAGCTTTCGGAGCACTGCCGCCCAGTACCTTCCCGGAGCAGAGAAACTATGACAGCTTCTTTGCAGCCTTCAACACGTCATCGATGAAGATGAACATCTTGCCAAGGTCATCCCCAAACCCCGACTATTTTCCTTCAAACAACCGCGCAACCTCAAACAAACCATTGTTTGCAGCAAACTACCCAGCCTTCACAACAGCAACCACGACACCACACAACCCTGCCATGGCAATCTCTGCAAAACGTGCCAGATCATCGACATGGATACCACCATTACACGTGAGAACACCACCCACCAGGTACGCGGTACATACTCGTGCGACTCAGCCAACGTTGTCTACCTCATACGCTACAGGAAAGTATGTCCTGAAGCGTGGTACATTGGCGAGACCATGCAGAAGTTGCGACAACGAATGAAAAGACATCGACCGGCAATCACCAGGCAGGAATGTTCCCTCCCAGTCGGGGAACACTTTAGCAGTCAAGGGCATTCAGCCTCTGATCTCTGGGGTAAGCGTTCTCTAAGGCAGCATTCAGGACGCGCGACAACGCAGAATCGCCGAGCAGAAACTTATAGCCAAGTTCTGCACACATGAGTGCGGTCTCAACCGGGACCTGGGATTCATGTCGCATTACATTCATCCCCCACCAGCTGGCCTGGGCTTGCGAAATCCTACCGACTGCCCTGGCTTGACACAATGCACACCTCTTTAACATGGGGTTACTCCTATCTCTGGATCTGTAACAACTTAATCTCCTGCTAATGCTCGCATTCTAAGCATTGTCTGGCATCTTTGCATTTGTCTATATAGATGTTTCTGGAACATACCTCTTCATTCACCTGAGGAAGGAGCAGTGCTCCAAAAGCTAGTGTTTGAAACAAACATGTTGGACTTTAACCTGGTGTTGTAAGGCTTCTTACTGTACATCTCAAACAAGAAAGACGCGACTGCCTTTGATATCAAATTATCATTGCTGAATCCCCCACTGTCAGCATCCTGGGGTGGGGGCAGAAATGGAATTTTGGATTGGATTTGTCACGTGCACCAAGGGACAGTGAAGTATTGTTCTGCGTATAGTCCAGATTGTTCCATACATGAAAAAACAGGGCATACATGAATTCACTCTCCGTGATTCTCACCCCCATAACTCAAAGATGTGCATTGGCCACGCTAAATTGCCTCTTAATTGGAAAAAAAAAAATTGGGTACTTTAAATTAAAACATAAATACACAATGTAAATACATAGGCACCGGCACCAGGTGAAGCATGCAAAATTCACACCAGCGATGGGTACAAGCTGTAACTTTCTGGCCTATGTTTCAAACAAAAATAAAATGAAGGCAGAATCAGCTTTGCCAATCAGCTTACACCCATGAAAGAGTCACAATGTAAGGAGGCCATGTTACACAGCTAGACACATATACTGCAAAACATAAACATAGCATGTGATAGATGAATGCTACAATACCTGAAATGCTTTTTGTTTCACCAATGGGTTTCTTGGCTACCACAGGTCGCTTCTTAATCTTCGGATTTGCCGGCTTCTGATTTGCAGGTTTTTGAACTGCTGTCTTTTGATTTGTTGGCTTTTGATTTGCAGCAGGCTTTTGATTTGCAGCAGGCTTTTGATTTATAGCAGGCTTCTGCTTGGAGTTCTTAACAGGTAATTCCTTCTGTGCTTTGCGCTTGGGGCTGGGCTTGCGTGGCAAGGACCTGTGAGGGCTCACATTTTTGGGGCTCAACTTGGATTTGTGGGGGCTCGGACGTCTAAGTCTGGGCCGCTTTGGGCTTGGCCTTGGTCTGTGTGGGCTGGTGCGCCTGGGGCTGGACTTGGATCGGTGTGGGCTGGTGCGCCTTGGACTGGATCTAGAACGGTGTGGACTAGTGCGTCTTGGGCTTCCCCTGCGAGGGCTGGGCCTGCGTGGGCTTAAGTGCCTGGGACTGGATCTAGGAGGACTCATGCGCCGGGGGCTGACACGCTTTGGACTCATCCGCCCTGAACTGAAGGGTGCAGAGGTCTGTTCTGAGATGGCCCCTTCTTTTTCTTTCTTCTCCTCTCTGAGTGAAATAAAATGAAAGTGAATTCAAAGCACAAACAATTTAGCACAAGGTTAGTGTTACTTCTTCTTATTGATTACAGTTGAAACCTTTTCAATGTCCATAGCACACAGTCATTGTGCCTGATCCAGCTCTTTTAAACAAGTTATTGTAGTAGTCTCACTCCACTTCACTATCCCAAAACCACAATATTTATAGTGCAGAAGGAGGCCACTCGGCTCTGCGAGTCTGCACTGGCTCACTGCAAGGGAATTCTACCTAATCCCATTCCCCTGCCTCATCAGATGGTAGTTTTCTTTATTTAGTTTCCGGACCCTCAAATCAGAATCAACTATGTCGCTCTCCATCTTGGTAAAGAATTCCATTATATTATCATCTCTCAACTTGATTGCCAATTATGCTTGACAAATCTACTGGAATTCTCAGAGGATGTAACTAGTAGAGTTGACGAAGGGGAACCAGTAGATGTGGGTTTATTTGAACTTTCATACAAAGTCCCAACATAAGAGATTAGCATTTGAAATTAAAGTGCATGAGATTGGAGGTAGTATATGGAGATGGATAGAAAACTGGTTGGCAGACAGGATACAAAGTAGGAATAAATGGGTCTTTTTCCAAATGGCAGGTAGAGACTAACGGGTACTGCAGGGATCAGTGCTAGGATTCCAGCTATTCTCAATGTTATGTATTATTTAGATGAGGAAATTAAATGTAATATCTCCATATTTTCAGATGATGCAAAGCTGGGTGAAAGGGTAAGCTGTGAGGAGGATGCAGAGGAGGGCATGATAGCACAGTGGTTAGCACTGTTGATTCACAGCGCCAGGGCACTCGGTTCGATTCACGGCTGGGGTCACTGTCTGCACAAAGTCTGCACGTTCGCCCCGTATCTCCGTTGGTTTCCTCCGGATGCTCCGGTTTCTTCCCACAAGTCCCGAAAGACATGTTTGTTCGATAATTTGGACATTTTGACTTCTCCCTCCGTGAACCCGAACAGGTGCCAGAATGTGGCGAGTAGGGGCTTTTCATGCTAACTTTATTGCAGCGTTAATGTAAGCCTACTTATTACAATAAAAATTATTATAATGTAGATAAATGTGAGGTTATCCACTTTGGCAGCAAAAGCAGGTTATCTGAATGGCTAAAGATTGGGGGGGGGGGGAGGGGGGGGGGGGAGAGAATGTGCAATGAGACCTGGGTGTCCTTGTGCAGATTACAGTAGGTGGTGAAGGCGGCAAATGGCCGGTTGGCTTTCAAAGCAAGAGAGAGTACTGAAGCAGGGATGTCACGCCACAATTATACAGGGCCTTAGTGAGACTGCGCCTTGAATATTATGCAGTTTTGGTCTCTCTATCTGAGGATGTTCTTGTTATAGAGGGTGTGCAGCAAAGGGATGGCAAGAATGACACAAGAGGAAAGATTGAGTCGGTTAGCAGAAGGGATGTTCCCAATGGCTGGAAGTCCAGAATTAGGGGTCACCAAGAATACAGAGTAAACCATTTAGAACTGAGATGAGGAGAAATTTCTTCACCCAGAGAGTGATGAGCCTGTGGAATTTGCTACTTCTGAAACCAATTGAGGCCAAAACATTTTATGTTTTCAAGGAGTTAGATATAACTCTTGGGACTAAAGAGATCAAATGATATGAGGCGAACAAGTCACATTACTGCGATCCTTCACTGCAACATCCCACCATGGCGCAAAACTTTGAAAATTACTTCCAATCAAAGTCTCCAAAGAATGCACATTCAATTGAATATCACAAAACTTGGATCACAGAAATACCTCCTCCCTATAAAAGTGGGAAAGAATTCTGTAAAATGCAATGTACCTTTTTGGAGGAACAGCATCTGGATCCCAATCTGGATACCTGCAACATAAACGTTTAGAAGTTTATTAGGAATAATACCATAAGACCATAAGACATAGGAGTGGAAGTAAGGCCATTCGGCCCATCGAGTCCACTCCGCCATTCAATCATGGCTGATGGGCATTTCAACTCCACCTCCCAGCATTCTCCCCATAGCCCTTAATTCCTTGCGACATCAAGAATTTATCTATCTCTGCCTTGAAGCCATTTAGCGTCCCGGCCTCCACTGCACTCTGCGGCAATGAATTCCACAGGCCCACCACTCTCTGGCTGAAGAAATGTCTCCGCATTTCTGTTTTGAATTTACCCCCTCTAATTCTAAGGCTGTGCCCACGGGTCCTCGACTCCTCGCCTAACGGAAACAGTTTCTTTGCGTCCATCCTTTCTAAGCCATGTATTATCTTGTAAGTTTCTATTAGATCTCCCCTTAACCTTCTGAACTCCAATGAATACAATCCCAGGAACGCCAGCCGTTCCTCATATGCTAGACCCGCCATTCCAGGGATCATCCGTGTGAATCTCCGCTGGACACGCTCCAGTGCCAGTATGTCCTTCCTGAGATGTGGGGCCCAAAACTGGACACAGTACTCCAAATGGGGCCTAACCAGAGCCTTATAAAGGCTCAGTAGCACATCGCTGCTTTTATATTCCAACCCTCTTGAGATAAATGACAACATAGCATTCGCTTTCTTAATCACGGATTCAACCTGCATGTTTACCTTTAGGGAATCCTCGACTAGCACTCCCAGATCCCTTTGTACTTTGGCATTATGAATTTTCTCACCGTTTAGAAAGTAGTCTATGCTTGGATTCTTTTTTCCAAAGTGCAGGACCTCACATTTTCTCACGTTGAAATGCATCAGCCATTTCCTGCACCACTCTCCCAAACTGTCTAGATCCTTCTGCAGCCTCCCCACTTCCTCAGCACTACCTGCCTGACCACCTAACTTCGTATCATCAGCAAACTTCGCTAGAATGCCCCCAGTCCCTTCATCCAGATCATTAATATATATGGTGAACAGCTGCGGCCCCAACACTGAACCCTGTGGGACACCGCTGGTCACCGGCTGCCATTCCGAAAAAGAACCTTTTATCCCAACTCTCTGCCTTCTGTCAGACAGCCAATCCTCAACCCATGCCAGTAGCTCACCTCGAACACCATGGGCCCTCACCTTACTCAGCAGCCTCCTGTGTGGCACCTTATCAAAGGCCTTTTGGAAATCCAGATAGACCACATCCACTGGGTTTCCCTGGTCTAACCTACTTGTCACCTCCTCAAAGAATTCTAACAGGTTCGTCAGGCACGACCTCCCCTTACTAAATCCATGTTGACTTGTTCTAATCCGACCCTGCTCTTCCAAGAAATTAGAAATCTCATCCTTAACGATCGATTCTAGAATTTTACCAACAACCGAGGTTAGGCTAATTGGCCTATAATTTTCCATCTTTTGTCTTGATCCTTTCTTGAACAAGGGGGTTACAACAGCGATCTTCCAATCGTCCGGGACTTTCCCTGACTCCAGTGATTTTTGAAAGATCTCAACCAACGCTTCCGCTATTTCTTCAGCCACCTCCCTCAGAACTCTAGGATGTAGCCCATCGGGGCCAGGAGATTTGTCAATTTTAAGACCTTTTAGCTTTTTTAGCACCATCTCTTTTGTAATGGCAACCATACTCAACTCAGCCCCCTGACCCTTTATAATTTTTGGGATATTACTAACGTCTTCCACTGTGAAGACAGACGCAAAGTACTTATTAAGTTCTCCAGCCATTTCCTCATCTCCCATCACTAGCCTTCCAGAATCAGTTTGAATTGGCCCAATGTCTACTTTGGCCTGACGTTTGTTTCTTATGTATTGAAAGAAACTTTTACTATCATTTCTTATATTACTGGCTAGCCTGCCTTCATATTTGATCCTCTCCTTCCTTATTTGTCTCTTTGTTAACCTCTGTTTGTTTTTGTAGCCTTCCCAATCTTCTGATTTCCCGGTGCTTTTGGCCACTTTATAGGATCTCTCTTTTTCTTTGATACATTTCCTGACCTCCTTTGTCAGCCATGGCTGTCTAATCCCTCCCTGGATAATCTTTCTTTTCTTGGGGATGAACCTCTGTACAGTGTCCTCAATTATGCATACAAACTCCTGCCATTTTTGCTCTACTGTCTTCCCTGCTAGGGTCTGCTTCCAGTTGATTTTCACCAGTTCCTCTCTCATGCCCTCGTAATTACCTTTATTTAACTGTAACACCATTACATCCGATTTTGCCTTCTCTCTTTCAAACTGCAGACTGAACTCAACCATATTATGATCGCTGCTTCCTAAGTGTTCCCTTACTTTAAGATCTTTAATAAAGTCTGGTTCATTACATAGCACTAGGTCCAGAATAGCCTGCTCCCTTGTGGGCTCCATGACAAGCTGTTCCAAAAAGCCATCTTGTAAGCATTCCATGAATTCCTTTTCTTTGGATCCACTGGCTACATTATTTACCCAATCCACCTGCATATTGAAGTCCCCCATGATCACTGTGACCTTGCCTTTCTGACATGCCTTTTCTATTTCCCGGTACATGTTGCGCCCCTGGTCCTGACCACTGTTAGGCGGTCTGTACATAACTCCCATTATGGTTTTTTTTTGCCTTTGTGGTTCCTCAATTCTACCCACACAGACTCCACATCATCCGACCCTATGTCGTTTAGTGCCATAGATTTAATTTTGTTCTTAACTAACAAGGCAACCCCACCCCCTCGGCCCACCTCCCTGTCTTTTCGATAGGTTGTATATCCTTGGATGTTTAATACCACTGTACCCTTGTGATGAATGTATATTATATTTTATATTCTGTTGCAGCAATGTTATTAAACCCCTGATTTAAAATGCATACATGCAGTGTCTCTACTAAAGCTGTAATTAAAGAGCCGTAAAAAGGGAGGTAATCTCATTCCAATCATTTACGTGGTTACGGGTTAAGGATTAATTGAATATGGTTTTGATTGTTGCAGACTCCCTGGAGTGTTTGTAATTTGAGTAGGTGGTGTTGTGTCCTCATTAAGCAGGTTATTGAATTTAGTGGGATACATATGATGTAATTAATGGCAAGAGCCAAGTCTGGCTGCAGTTTTGCAATCGGTTATAGGATTTTCAGTTGAACAACAGTTTCGGTTAAGCAAATGCTGTTAGGTTGAGCAGATGTGTCCTGGATCTGCTCTTGACAGGACTCTCCCCAGAAGTCTGCACAGATAAGCAAGTAACCTGTTTTTAAAAAAACATTAGTGGCATTTGGACTGTATTATGTTGCTTAACTGGGATTAGCGGCAGGTGTATTCCACTTCTATTTAAGAACTGTTAATTGTAAAGCTATTTCTTTGATGTTAATATAGTTAATTCGGAGTTTAAATTAGTTTGTTTTAACACAAAAGATTCCTATTGGTCAGAGTCAACACTCCTGGGGTGAAGCATCCTTTTCTCAGTTTCACAAATAGAAAGATGTTCACGGTTCTCATACGGTATCCTTTTTATTAAAATTTAGAATACCCAATTATTTTTTCCAATAAGGGGCAATTTAGCATGGCCAATTCACCTATCCGGCACATCTTTGGGTTGTGGGGTGAGACCCACGCAGACATGGGGTGAATGTGCAAACTCCGCATGGACAGTGACCCAGGGCAAGGATCGAACCCGGGTCCACAGCATCATTATGCAGCAGTGCTAACCACTGCGCCACCATGCTGCCCCTCATCCGGTATCGTAACAGGGGTCTGGTCCAGTATCCTTACAACCTAATAACCTAAAAGCTACTTCTGGGAGCTAGTTTAACAGTATGTGGAATTGTTTTCCAAATGGCAATAGCAAAAAAAAAAAGCAGCTGAAGAATACAGTGAGTACTCCATTTAATAATAATCACTCATTGTTGCAATAGGCTTCAATGAAGTGACTGTGAAAAGCCCGTAGTCGCCACATTCCAGCGCCTTTTCGGGAAGGCCAGTATGGGAAGTCCTACTTTAGAGGTCAGGTGGTTCTTGCCAAGATGTGGATGCCCCTCCCGCCCAAAAAATCGATGTTCTGACTCTTCTTTGCCCATTCCGGGAACCGCTCCTTCCTCTGGTAACCGTGAAAGTGGACGATCACCACCCGCAGTGGCTCGTTTGGCTGCAGCTTTCGCTGCAAAGTTCAATGTTCCCTGTCCAATTCCGGCATGGTGAATACTTCATTGCCACTCACCAACCGAGAGAACAGCTCCGAAAAATACTCAGTTGGTCACAGGCCTTCCACGCTCTCGACATGTTCTCCAGATCTTCCACTTTGGCTTTCAGCCCTTATTCCCATCTGACATGAGGACCACCTCAGCTTCCAATGAGACAAGCTGGTCCTCTTCTCTCGACAAGGCCTCCTCCACACACTTCAGCATCTCCCCTTACTCCTTCACAGCTTTGACAGTCTTGCTCAGCTGCTCCCGTATCTGGCCCAATGCCTCCTCGATGATGGCTTTGAACAACTCTTTAATGTCCTTTCCCTTGTCGCTTGAATTGGCCATATGACTGTCAAACCTCTCCAACTCCTGTGCTATCACCCCAGTCAATGGTTCTAGCATGGCGAGTACGGCTGCCAGATTCCTTTGTTAGGCTCGCAGCCAGGGGTTTCTTTTCCGGTGCCTTCTTCGACGAGGATTTTGACATTCCTCAACTTATTTGAAATCCACACCAATCTCCTGGGATAGAACCCAAAATCTCCCGAAAAAACTGGGCTAAAAGGATCAAAATACCGAGACCGTGGCAAGAACCATCTTTTGTGCGACCTGCTTTCACACTCCATCACCGGAAGTCTCTTGTCCAGATGTGGACCTAGTTTCCAATTCATTAATTTGTGGGATGTGGATGCTATCGACAAAGCTGGAATATGCCCATTCCAAGTTGCCGAGGTTGATACATCTGAATCGCATGCTAGACCACATTATGGTGCAGTTAAAAGCCAATCACGTTGATATGGCACTGGAGTCACATTCAGATCTCAAATGGGCATGGACAGGTTTCCTTCCCTGCAAGATATTAAACCAAATGGGTTTTTGCAACCATGCAGGCAGCTTCTTGGTTACTTTTAGTGATGTCAGCTTTTTTCCCCTGGTTTCACTTCAGCCGATTCAAATTTTCAAACTCATAGCAGAACTCCAACTCATGTTCTCTGGATTACAAGTCTAGGCCTTTGGATTACTAGGCTATTAACATAACTGCTCTTAATCAGACCAAAGAAATACCTGCCAATAAACTAGTGTTCAATGTCCTATTACATTGTTAAGGAGAGTAGAGAAATTTCTGCCTTGTGCAAGTGTTTTTAAAAAGACGAATATTCAAATAACAGATTTTTTTTTCCTTTATTCATTCATGGGATGTGGCTGTCGCTGACCAGGCCATGCATTTGTTGCCCATTCCTGAGGGCATTTAAGAGTCAACCACATTGCTGTGTGTCTGGAGTTACGTGTAGGCCTGACCAGGTAAGGGCGGCAGATTTCCTTCCCTAAAGGACATTAGTGAACCAGATATGTTTTTAAGAAAATCGGCAAATGGTTTAATGGTCACATTTAGACTTCGAATTCCAGATTTCTTTTATCCAATACAAATTTCACCATCTGCAATGGTGTGAATCAAACCTGGGTCCCTAGATTACTAGTCCAGTGACAATATCACTACGCTACTGCCTCCCCGTGCAAGAGAACAAATTTGTGATTTTCACATCCACGGGGTGTAGCGGTTCAGTACAGTAGTACGGCAACAGCCAATGCTAACAATCCAAAGCACAAAAGTTCAAACCTCACAAGGGCAGTTTGAGAACAGAATTGTGGTTAAAACAAAATCTAGCTGGATTTTTCAGATAAGGTTTCCTGCCCTGTCATTTAAAAAAGTGTCAAATGACTGGAGGCAGGACATCTGCCCCATCTGGCCTGGAGTGGTTGACAGCTCTCTAATTCCAATGGTACCACCAACATTGGAAACCATTCCCAGCCTAGAAGCAGGACCTGGACGAAAGGGTTGCATTGGAAGTTTTTCGACAGGGCCAGGAGCAGAAGGATGAACCTGGTATGGGGAGAAAGAAACCTTGGGGTGGTCGCCTCCAATTGGGAAAGGAGGCCGCTTGAGGGAGGCGCAACCCACCCTCCTCATACTAGGCCCAAGCAAGCTAACTTACTTACAAGATGTAACTATAAATTAAGGGAGAGTGATGGAAAGAGATGGCTGAAGACGAGCATTGGGGCTGTATTTCTGCCAGTGATCTCAAACTAAGATACTGATCTCAGCAGGTCAACCTGTTCTTGCCGGAACGGTGATAGGAGGACAGTGTTGGCAGTGGCGCTCAGACTTATTGCAATAACTGAATTAGGATCAGCCTCGACACTCTTACATAAACAAGCAGCTTTCTGACACTCACTATCTAGGTTCACACAAAAGCATAGTCTTTTCGAAAGGTAACAAAGGGTTGCTTTAGGCCTGTGTCTTTGAGAAAAGGAAGGAAGAAAATGCATGCACTTGAAAGCCTCAGTATTCAAACTAATTCTTCATAATTGGCAACACCTGAAAAGAAAAATCCCAAACTTGGGTCAAATCCTTACTCTTTGAGCAAAAGCCGGCAGCGGTCATTGTGGACAGATGTTTTGTTGTGACGCTCCCAATCCTGTGGAAACAAAGAGAAAACAACACATTTTAGCACAACACAATGGGAAAACTAACCATTCTACCCATATGACCCAGCGATGCTCAGATGATTCATTCATTTCAATCAGTACATTGTGGTGCCACTCAAACCAGATGATGTCCACCCTGCACAAGAGGTATCACCCAACAGTGATGGGTGCTTCCCATGGGTCGCTCTGGTGGAGAGAATTTATCGACAAAGCACATAGTAATAATGTGACAAACTGCTCCTGCGAATGCCATTCAACGCTGCACAGAGACACAGAAATATATAGGAGCACAGCAAGAAATACCAAACATGTGAAGGCTGAACACAAGTATTTGTGCATTGATTACAGTAAGTGAAATGCTGTTTAGTATAGTTACCGGTATTTCTGTAGTAATTTTACAAAGCAAAGCTGTGGCACTAAGTCAGGTAGTGAATTAACCTTCTGCAGTGATCTGCAACTGGTAATTTTTAATGAGGATAACTTTGAACCTAGTGATTTGCTCCAAACAGCCATTGGAACACAAGGTACTGCACAGAAATGCATCATAGATAATGGTTTCCTGCATTGGAGCCCAAAAGTGGGATTGTCCATTCCTCTTTATGGGTTTCTCTTTTTCACCTGAGGAAGGAGCTGCGCTCTGAAAGCTCGTGTTTGAAACAAACCTGTTGGACTTTAACCTGGTGTTGTGAGGCTTCTTTATGGGTAAGTCACTGCTCCTGGTGGTGTGAGGCTTCTTTATGGGTACGTCACTGCTCCTGGTGGTTCCCCAAATATTGTTGGTATATCAAATCAGTAATTACTCTTAATCACACATGTGTAGGAACCTTTAACTGCAGGATGCTATTTAAAGCAAAAATTCCCCAGTTGAACAATCCAACCAAATGAGGTAATGATAAAAGAAGTTAAGTCTCTCATCTAGAAAGGCTAACAAAGGCCACAAATCATTGTTGAAAATATAGCCCATAAGAGCCAGTGTTCTCAGGTTGGAAGGGGCAAAACAAATCAAATTATTTTTGGGTTGAACAAAGATAGTTTTGTGCATTAGTTAGCAGATTATAAACACATCAGGGGATGTACACTGGAACAGTACAATCAACTTTGTTTCATGAATCCCCATATCAAATCGGAATAGGTTAATAGATGCATTTGGCCAGGAACCTCACTTTCCCCCATCCCAACCCACACACACCAAATCTGAAGATTTTCTTCAAACAACATACACTATTTACCAAGGAACATTGCTCACCTTTTTAATAAGGAACACAACAGGGCTTTTACTACATTTCGTCATCCTTTGGAAGATTCAAACTCACATTCCAAAAGTTAGATAAAAGATAATTCTATCATGAGAGCTTCCATGCCAGATGACCATTCAGTGATACAGTGAATGTGTTAATCCAATTGAATCATGCAAAATCTATCAGTATGTTTTAAATAATAATGTAATTGTTTGGAAATTGAGTTTGTTGCCATCTCTCAGCGTTTCACACCTCCAGAATTGGTTAGCAACCTGGTCATTGTAAATTGCGGCATTTGTTTTTTTTAAATCATTATACTGCATCCTGCAATTTAATCTTCGTACTGTTCAAATGCCCCATAAGAGCATTACACCAAATCCACTGCGGCTCATAGATTGCCCAGCTTTTAAAAGGAAATGTGCAATTACATATGACAAAGTCACAAACTCCATCATTTTCTCTATTAAATTGGCTGATTTTAGACATAGTGGTTAATTCAATTATCCTGGATTGGGGAAGAGAAAAATTAAGGTTCTTACTCTAGGGACCCCTTGAAAAATTATGGAAGGAAATCAGGCAAAGAATTCCTTACAATTCAACTCATTAATTCACACCACACATCAAAGTCACTCAGGCCCTTAAAGGCAGCAACCTCAATAGCTTTCTTAGCAATAGAATGGATGGAAAACCAACTGAGCAATAATTCTTTGGACAGTCCTACAGCCTTCAAGTCACTACGGTACAGTCAACACATCAGTGGCTGAAATATTTGGTGAAGGCAGCTACTGAAAGATTATTCAACTAGTTCTGGTCTCTTTGCTCGTTTTGAAGAGTACCCACCATCCCATCAACTTGTACATCAGTCATATAAGCTCAGGGTATCACATTGAACAACTCCACTATCATCTCATTGGTCCTTACGCAGTCTCCAAGCTCCAAACCAATTGGTGAAGTGATGCATGCAGCAAAATACCAGCTGAAGAAAAACTAAATCTGATTTGCTGAAATGGGCAGAATAGTTGGATTTCAGTGACTTCAGAGACGAGATGACTTAGTATTTTCAGTTTGAAAGAATGAAGACCACCCAATAAAGTTGATACTGTATTCTACATTTTCACTTATTTCATCGTAGCTTTGAGGTTTGTTCAGCAGGTCCTTGTTGGGGAAATCCAGGTCAATAACAGCTCACTTCTCCGATTGTTGCTTTCTTCCGTTTATATATAATCTCATAACCCATGAAATCAAGAGCCTCTGGAATCTGAAGCACTGTAACTGATAGTTACAACCCAATGAAATCTGGCATTGAATATTTACAGGTACATTGAGATCAAACAGCATCACAAAGGATCCATAGAAAGTGTGGATCTTTAGCTGCCAACAAAACTCTAGACGCTACCTGCTTTGTGAAATGACCACTGATTTGGTGATCTGGGTGATCAGAAGTGTCTGCCATTCCCAGCAATCCTTCAGTATGAATGTAACTTGGATAGCAACTTCACAGGTTTCTAAGCAGTGTTCTGGGATTGACCCAATCAGTAGTTTAAAACATTCTAGGGCATCATTTTCCAGCCACTTGGCAGACATGAATGATAAGTGGTCAATTAAAACAATGGGAAGACGAGGCTCCATGAACATCCCCACCCTCAATGATGGCGGATACTAGTATGTCAGTACAAAAGACCGGGTTAAGTGCTTTCTACCATAGATGCCAAATCAGTGAACCATCTAGGCTTCCTCCTAAGGTTTCTATCATCATAGATGCCAGTCTTCAGCCAAATGAATTCATGCTTTGTGATATTAAGAAACAGCTGAGCGTACTGGTAACAGCAAAGGTCGTGGACCCTGACAAATCCAGGCTGTAGTGCTAAAGACTTTGCAGAACAAGCAGTGCACCTGGCCATGCTTTTCCAGTACTGCTACAACATTGAAAATTACCCGAAACATCGAAATTTGTAACGCATGAAAAGCACGACATATCCAAAATTGGTCTAATACCAACCTATCAGTCTACTCTCAAAGTTATAGGCATCAAGTGGGACTTTATTTAGCAATAACTTGCTAACCACACACAGTATGAATTCCACAAGGATCACTCAAATTCAGACTTTGTTATACCCTTGATTCAAACACGGACAAAGGGGAGAGCAATTGTCGTCAACATCAAGGCAGCATTTGACTGAGTGTGACATTAAGGAGCCTTAGTAAAACTGAAGTCAGTGGGGATCAGAGGGGAACTCTCAATTGGTTGAAATCATATGTAGCACGAAAGAAGATGTTTGTTGGACGTCAGTCACCTCAGTCCCAGGACATCATTGTAGACTGCTTCAAATCGATGTTCTTTAGCCGCTTCAATGACCCATCCTCCATAAGTTCAGAAGCAAGGATATTTGCTAATGATTGTCATGTTCCGTTATACTCTCAATTTCACAGAAAATTATGTGCATGCCCAAATGCTGCAAGGCGTGGATACTTTCAGGCTTAAGCTGATAATTGGCACGTAACAATTGTGCCTCAAGTTCTCGGCAATAACCATTTCGAACAAGAAAGAATTTAACCATCTCCCCATGGCATTACCACTGCTGAAACCCACCATCGGCATCCTGGGGTTTCCATTGACCAGTAACCTACCTGGAGCAGGGAAACAAGTACTGTAGCGACAAGAGATCAGAGACTAGGTACTGAGATGACTAACAATTCCTGACTCCTCAAAACCTCTCCATCATCTATAAGGCACAAGTCAGGAGTGTGATTAAATACTTTTCAGTCGACTGAATGAAAGCAGCTCTAACAACATTGGTATTCCATCCATTACCTTAAAGCTCCACCAGCGGGAGATAGTGTGCATTACTGCAACAATCTACAAGATGCACTGCAGAATCTTGCTCAGACTTCTCCGATAGCACCTTCATAACCAGCGATCTCCATCATCTTGAAAGGCTGGGCTGCAGGTACATAGGAAGACTATCTCCAAGCTTCCCTTCTAGTTAAACCCTGACATGGAAATACTGATTTTTTTTGCCTCAGAATTTTGGCACTCCCTATTTGATAGCACAATGGTAACACCACACAGAGTGTAATGGTTCAAGAGGTGAACCATTTTCATGCATGAAATACAGAAACAGCTGGTCTCAATGTTTGGCTCTCTCCTTCATAGCCTTTCACTTCTAAATCCTACGTTTGAACTCAGCAGATATTGTTGATTATGAAGTCTCCTCTGGTGAGTGGATGCTGATATAACCGTACTCCAATTTCTGACGAGCAAGAGTTCCATAACATAAAAACTTTATCACCGAGTGCAGATCTGTTGGTAATCTCACAGTGAAGTCACAAGATGGCTGGTGTAGGAAAAGCGTTAATTCTGATGCAGTGGTTAATTACGCTCGAGGTCGATAGTGGATGCTGCAAGACGAATTGTGTTCTTCATTTTAATGCTTAAAAAGCCAAAGCAGAACTTGCTCCGCATAACACTGCCAAATATGGTCTAGATGTCAGCATCAAGACCACCTAATAGGGCAATCATGTGCCGAGCACATTGTTAATGAATTAGATGAGGACGACAACCAGTGAAGTAACTTGTATAGAACATAGAACAGTACAGCACAGAACAGGCCCTTCGTCCCTCGATGTTGTGCCGAGCATTGTCCGAAAACACGATCAAACTATCCCACTCCCTGTCATTCTGGTGTGCTCCATGTGCCTATCCAATAACCGCTTGAAAGTTCCTAAAGTGTCCGATTCCACTATCACAGCAGGCAGTCCATTCCACATCCTAACCACTCTCTGAGTAAAGAACCTACCTCGGATATCCCTCCTATACCTCCCACCCTGAACCTTATAGTTATGCCCCCTTGTAACAGCTACATCCACCCGAGGAAATAGTCTCTGAACGTCCACTCTATATATCCCCTCGTCATATTATAAACATCTATTAAGTCACCTCTCATCCTCCTCCACTCCAAAGAGAAAAGCCCTAGCTCCCTCAACCTTTCCTCATAAGACCTATCCTGCAAACCAGGCAGCATCCTGGTAAATCTCCTTTGCACCCTTTCCAATGCTTCCACATCCTTCCTATAATGAGGTGACCAGAACTGCACACAATACTCCAAATGTGGTCTCACCAGGGTCATGTATAGTTGCAGCATAACCCCGCGGCTCTTAAACTCAAGCCCCCTGTTACTAAGCGCCAACACACTAAGTCTTCTTCACGGCTCTATCCACTGGAGTGGCAATCTTCAGAGATCTGTGGACATGAATCCCAAGATCTCTCTGTTCCTCCACATTCCTCAGAACCCTGCCGTTGACCCTGTAATCCGCATTCAAATTTTTTTCTACCAAAATGAATCACCTCGCACTTACCAGGGTTAAACTCCATCTGCCATTTTTCGTCCCAGCTCTGCATCCTATCAATGTCTCTTTGCAGCCTACAACAGCCCTCCACCTCATCCACAACTCCACCAATCTTGGTGTCATCAGCACATTTACTCTTCAGCCCCCTCCTCCAAGTCATTGAACTTATTATTGGTAACTGTTTTTCCTCAATCACAGAGCTTCCAGATTTTTTGATAACTATATATATCTTTGAGATCTCCCATTGCCAAAACTCCCTTTAACCTTCATGCCTGCATTAAGGATCAATTACTATCGTGAACTAGATTCTGTTCAGAGGTTGCAGATTGCTGGATAGTTTCCCGATTTGGGTAACAATGCAATTACGGCTTTTGCACAGATTCATAACGCAGCACCTTCATTTAATCGTACTGGAAACCCTCTGAAGTGTCGATGAACATGAATGAACTAGAACTGAGAAAGACTGAATAGTCTCTTTACTCAGTACATTGCACTTTGTATATTATATAAAGTTTGCATCTGACCAATTACTGAAATATTGTATCCAAATGTAAAACAAAGATATATATCTTTGATTCTTTCGAAAGTGGAGGACACACACACATTGTGGTATCACACAGCACCTTGAAGCCCAATTAGCGTTCAGCAGTGAACTCTGAACGTGAACCTCTGCACAGCAAAAGTACAGGCTGAATGCCACTTGGAGAGGTGCCAAAAACTTCATTACTCATTTTCAGACACGCAGCTACAAGAAACTGTGTTCCTGATGACGGGATGAGGCCCTCCTCAAGAAGCAGCTCTTGTGCTTCCAGTACCCTGGACACAGACTTTAAGAAACAACAGCCAGAGTTCCAGGGAGTTCAATTTGACTCCTGGAAGCACAGGGACAAAGACTCTCTCCCCTCCATGTTTTCTCCAAAAAGGTTGCGAGTGGAACTGCAAAGAACCTGAATGAATCAACAGGAAAGTCATTACAGGCCGCAAACAAAGACCAGGACACACTCTCTCTCTCTTTCCAGAAAGGCTGCGAGTGATATATTTCTGAAACTAGAGATCTGAATATGGTTAAAAAAAAACCTGAAAGCACAGACCTCAGGTTTGTAGTGATATACCAGGATAGCTCTGAAAACTGCTACGGGCTTTCTTCAGGAGACGACCCGCCTCTGGTATAAAGAGCTTCAAAAAGACACGGTAGTCAAATTGACTGGGGAATTAAAGATAGAGGTACCTGCTACAGCTTGAGATAATAGAGGCGATTGGTCAACATTTAAATTTTTAAAAGATGCTAAGAACACAAGGGATGCAGCAAAATGATGGAGATGAAGCAAAAATAAATGCAGGTGGAATGTGAAAGGAGAGAGCATGAGTGAGAGATCCAGTTTAAGGCACTGGAAATTAGACGGGTGCTGCCAGAAATTAGAGGGGAGCTTAATCCAGTGGCGATATGTTTAAATTTCCAGACCCTCCCAAAGTTAGAAGTGAAGGCTTCGTTAAGGCTTTTGAGAAAACAGCAACCCAAATGGAGTGGCCAAGAGAAAAGTGGGCATTAACCTATGCTAAGTAAATTAGGGGCTGGTTTAGCACAGTGCTCCAAAACACTGGCTTGTAATACAGAACAATGCCAGCAGCACGGGTTCAATTCCTGTACCAGCCTCCCTGAACACGCACTGGAGTTCAATTCCTGTACCAGCCTCCCTGAACACGCACTGGAATGTTGTGACTAGGGGCTTTACACAGTAACTTCATTGAAGCCTATTTGTGATAATAGAACATAGAACAGTACAGCACAGAACAGGCCCTTCGGCCCTCGATGTTGTGCCGAGCAATGATCACCCTACTCAAACCCACGTATTCACCCTATACCCGTAACCCAGTAACCCCCCCCCCCCCCTTAACCTTACTTTTTAGGACACTACGGGCAATTTAGCATGGCCAATCCACCTAACCCGCACATCTTTGGACTGTGGGAGGAAACCGGAGCACCCGGAGGAAACCCACGCACACACGGGGAGAACGTGCAGACTCCGCACAGACAGTGACCCAGCCGGGAATCGAACCTGGGACCCTGGAGCTGTGAAGCATTTATGCTAACCACCATGCTACCGTGCTGCCCATCATGCTACCGTGCTGCCCAAAGGAATAAGTGATTATTATTAAATTAACGGGGCAGGCACAGGACGTTTATGCTTCTCTGTCAGAGTGGGTAACTAAGAATTATGATGAGGTTAAAAAAAGGTTATTCTGGTAGGTATGAATTGTTTCCCTAAGCATACTGGCAAAAGTTTTGGAATCTGACAGCCGGGGCAGACTTATGCCAAATTCAAAACGGTTAAGCAGAACAATTTTCATAGATGGGTTCAAGCAATGGGGGTTGCAAGCATCAAGAGAGGTTACTCTCAGAGGAATTTAAGAATTCCCTAACTTCTCTGATAAGAACCCATGATGAAGACCATAACCGTAATTTGGTGAAGACTGCTAGACTAGCAGCAATTATAGCTGACTATTATGAGCTAATCCATAAATTTAAACCTTTGTTCCATCACCCCCATCATTTTGAAAAGGATAAAAAGGAGAATAAAAATCTTTTTTTAAATAATTCTGAAAAGGATAGGAAGCGGGAGAGTGAAAGGAAGACAGGTAGCCAAGGTAAAGAATGGGTGGTTGAGAATGGTCCGAGATCACTTCCTCAGACCAGGAAGGTATTGAGGGTGACGGTGAGACTCGAAAGCCAAGGTGTTGCCATAATAAGATGGGACCCTTTTGTTCAGCATGTTGGAAGTTGCAAGGAAAGCCCATGGGACTTGTGGGAGTTCTTTAGGAGGATTCTGAAAAGGGAACAAAAGTGAAGAATACTACACGGCAGACTATGGCTTTGATTGGACTGAGGAGACCGGAGGTGAACACGGCTGTGGGAGCAGGTGAGGGGAATGAGGTAGGAGAGATGTGCAGGGTTTTCTCCAAGGGGAAGATTACTCCACTTTCCTCAGCTGATGTCGCCAAACCCATAATTAGACACAGGTCTATTCAAACTCTTGTACTGGAGAAGGATTGGTTTTCCCTCCAGAGAGCTCAATGAAAATCAAGGTATTAGTGACGAGGGGCTTTTCACAGTAACTTCATTGAAGACTACTTGTGACAATAAGCGATTATAATTTATTAATAGTGAATGGGATAGGCGAAGATTAAATTCCAGTTCCATTGTATAAAGTGCAACTGGAGTGCGATTTTGTAGTGTGATTTCGTGTCAGGTCCAGTGGGTGTTGGGAGTGGTTAAGAAAGTCCCAGTGGACGGAGTTGACCTACTTCTGGGGAATGATTTGGCTGGAGTGAAGGTGCAGCTTTGTCCATAGAGCCGGAGGGAAGTACCGCTGATAGCCCATGAGATACCAATGTTGGGGCATGTGGGAATTAGGAATACTCGTTAGGTATCAAATGACTCAAAGGAATGTTGAAAGGCGTTAATCACATATCAAACGACGATGGTGGACGGCACGGTGGCACAGTGGTCAGCAGAGGAACTAAAAAGTTACAGAAGAGAACAAGAGCTAATTTGAACAGTAGTTTCAGACTTTTTGGCATAGAGCGGGAGCGGGATGGGACTCTGACTGACTGGCTAAAGTATAAAGGTAATAGATAGGATAGATGCAGAGATTTCATTTCCGCTGGCAGGTGAAAGCAGAACTAGGGGGCATAGCATCAAAATAAGGGGACGGGGCTGGTTTAGCACAGTGGGCTAAACAGCTGGCTTGTAATGCAGAACAAGACTAGCAGAACAGGTTCAATTCCTGTACCAGCCTCCCTGAACAGGCGCCGGAAAGTGGCGACTAGGGTCTTTTCACAGTAACTTCATTGAAGCCTACTTGTGACAATAAGCGATTATTATTATTATTAGATTTAGGAGTGAGCTTAGGAGGAACTGCTTCACCCAAAGGGTTGTGAATCTATGGAATTCCCTGCCCAGTAACAGTTCAGACTCCTTCATTAAATGTTTTCAAGATAAAGATGCATAGATTTTTGAAGAATAAAGGAATAAAGGGTTATGGTGTTCGGACAGGAAAGTAAAGCTCAGTCCAGCCATGAACTCATTGAATGGCGGAGCAGACCCAAAGGGCCAGATGGCCTACTCCTGCTCCTAGTTCTCATGTGATTGGATGTTGTCCCAGTGAAATGATTTTCCAGGATGCTCAGTTTGACTCCTGCAAGCAGAGGGACAAGGACTCTCTCATTCTCCACAGCACAGAAGCACAGCTCCTGTGCTTGTGAATTAAAAACAAGGAAGCATATAAATGCAGCATTTCATCAGGTATCACAGCACAGAAGCATGGCGGCTGGTTAACATTCAATTCAGTCCTCGAGAAGAAAAACAAAAATCGATATGCGCAAGGACTTTTTTCCAGAAGGGCTGAGAGTGCTGTATTTCTGGAACTGCAGAGAACCTAAATGAATGAATCTACAGGAAAACCATTACAGCTGCAAACAAAAACCAGGACTCACTCTCTCCAGAAAGGCTGGGTGTACTGCATGTCTGAAACTACAGATACCTAACGTCTACGTTAAAAAACCCTGAACTGAAAGCAAAGTTTGAAGGCGTGTACGAGTGCGGTGCTGGAAGCCACCACCATTTGAAGGAAAGACTCTTCCCCCTTTTACTTATGTATTTTAGCTCCTTTCTTTCCTTCTGTGTTTGTCTTGTGTGTTGAGAGTGGGGAGCAGGTTAAAGCGCGGAATTGGATAATAGTTGACCAGTTGTATTTGTAGCATATTTCATTATAGTTCGTGCTATTAACAGTAATTGTGTTGATATTTCCAAACCTGGTGACTGTAATTATTGGGCCGCCAAGGGCCAATTTTTCTAAGAATTATTGGTTAATTCACTTCTGTTGTGACTCCGGGTCAACGCGCACTAGCTTAGGGTGTCAGAACAATGATTTGTAGATTTTAAAGACCTTTTTCCATAAACAGGGATGGGGCTGGTTAGCACACTGGGCTAAATCGCTGGCTTTGAAAGCAGACAAGAGCAGGCCAGCAGCACGGTTCAATTCCCGTACCAGCCTCCCCGAACAGGCGCCGGAATGTGGCGACTAGGGGCTTTTCACAGTAACTTCATTTGAAGCCTACTTGTGACAATAAGCGATTTTCATTTCATTTCTTCCTGTGCTTGTGAATTAAAAACAAGGAAGCATATAAATGCAGCATTTCATCAGGTATCACAGCACTGAAGCATGGCGGCTGGTTAACATTCAATTCAGTCCTCGAGAAGAAAAACAAAAATCGATATGCGCAAGGACTTTCACCATCTTGATTGAGCCTCAGATCCTGGAAGTGGAAATGAAGTTAAGTGAATTACACTAACCTTTCGCATCAATGTGAAGAGCTCCCTTTACCTTTTAGATTCTCCCCATTGGTCAACCTGGTCTTATAGTGATAGTTAGAGGCAAAAGAAGTGAGGGGGTTTTAACTATCAATTTAAACAACAAAGAAACCGCCAATATACTAGCGTTGCTACTCAGCTGCGAATAGTCAACCAACATGGGATTAAATATAATGATTAAGCACTTTGTTAAAAAGGTCATCAGCTGTCACACCTCAAACAAATGAGAGAGATGCACATCAGAAATTCTGATACAGCCTAGAAGATATTCAATAGAAATTATGAAGAATACAGAGTGCTTATAAACAGCTGTACTAGCACAATTTGAACATTTAATCTTTCCACCAATATGCCTTCTTGAAACTTTAGTGAGAAAGTCTCCTGCAGTTCAGGAACCCGCACTGATGGTCACAAAAGTTTTCTTCATCTAAAATCAAGCAGCAGGCCTGAGAAAGTTAGGTGTTTCATTAAATCATTGATTTTGTTTCTAGGAAACCGTTCACTGTTAATGAGATTGATAATCGAAAAGGATCTACCGTTTATATCTGCACGTTTTACAGATTCTCAGGTCTTTCCATACGCGATGTTACCAGAATCTACCTGCAGCCACTCTGCTACCAAGAATCTATAAAGGGATCTGATTAAATTTTCACCCCTTCACCCAAGTACTCCAGGTGAATGGTGGCCCATTGTCCAGCACGAAAGACTGAGCATCTCAGCACAAAGCCAATACGACCGTGAAACACCAAATTCAACTGGTGGCAGACCTAGGACTCAACAAGGATTGACTGAATCATTTGCTACAATTATTTTTATTTAAATTAAAAATATAATGGGGGAGACTGAAGGACTGAAATATTATCTACATTAATGCCGAGTAAGCTCTATATATATCATGGCTTTATGTTCTTCTCTACATGTGCAGAAACCTTAAATTAAATTTCTGAATGTATACTTGACAAATTAAAAAAGGCAAACACGTCTTACCACTGGACTGCTATCCAGCCAATGGCAGTTTTGCAGGCAAACTATATACGGTTGCAACCCACAAACACTATGCCTGTTAAGGAAGCAAATTATCAGAAAAGGCGAACTAGGTTAACAAACACTCACCCTCATTTGTCTACATTCTACGTTACACAAACTGCACACGTGGGGGAACCTCAGTGCAGGAACACCATAGTAATCATTCATCAATTTGGGTTTCGGCAATCCCTTCTTCACCACTGGAACTGTTCGTTTGATTCCATGGGTACTGTCGTCTCGTGAAGTTTCCATTGGATAATTCTGGGATGGACGTTTAAATTCTTCATTCCAGGTACCTTCTCTCAGTGCTTCACGGCTGTAATGCATGCCTTGGCTGTCCATGGGTCTATCCCGATAGTCGTACTGCTGCCCGTGCCCATAATCTACCACACTGCTCTGTACTTCTCTTCTGTAGTCTTTATCTTGTAGCTTGTGTGACTGATCGAAGCTGCTGGATGGTTGCTGCTTGTTCATTTTTCGCATTCTTATTTCTCTTAAAATATATGGCATATTTTCTGGAGTAAGCTTCTCATCTGGGTAACGGCTTAGCTCTTCCAGATCTTCATTTGACAGGCCAAAGTTTGCCAATATATTAGAGGCCTTCATTGTGTCATGAAAACGCTGAACTGCAGATCTCTGGTCTCCACTTTGAGATGCAGGTGTCCCACTGCTCCCATACCCAGATCGAAAACCTCCAGACGAAGGACTCTGGTAGGAGGACCACTGACCTAAGCCTACATTATTCCCAGGTTGATTCATCATTCCCATGCTCATTCCACCAAAGCTGCCTTGTGATGCTCCTTGAGGTCCCATTCCTCTTCCTCCTCCTGCACCTCCTCCTCCTCCACCTGCTCCTCCTCCTCCTGCTCCTCCTCCTCCTCCTCCTCCACCTGCTCCTCCTCCTCCTCCACCGTAGGGTCCTGATGTATTCATACCAAACTGGTTAGGTGTTCCTTGACTCTGCCCGAACTGGCTAGATGGTCCCTGGCTTTGTCCAAACTGGTTTGGTGGGCCCTGACTCTGCCCAAACTGGTTTGGTGGGCCATGACTCTGCCCAAACTGGTT
Organism: Scyliorhinus canicula; assembly: GCF_902713615.1. Classification (NCBI taxonomy): domain Eukaryota; kingdom Metazoa; phylum Chordata; class Chondrichthyes; order Carcharhiniformes; family Scyliorhinidae; genus Scyliorhinus; species Scyliorhinus canicula. The sequence goes on along the minus strand of NC_052148.1, from coordinate 9,006,920 downwards.
TGGTGGGCCATGACTCTGCCCAAACTGGTTTGGTGGACCTTGGTTCGGCCCAAACTGGTTTGATGGGCCTTGGTTCAGCCCAAACTGGTTTGATGGGCCTTGATTTGGGCCAAACTGGCTTGGTGGGCCTTGATTCGGGCCAAACTTGTTTGGTGGGCCTTGATTCGGGCCAAACTGACTTGGTGGGCCTTGACTCGGGCCAAACTTGTTTGATGGGCCTTGACTCGGGCCAAACTGGCTTGATGGGCCTTGACTCGGGCCAAACTGGCTTGGTGGGCCTTGATTCGGGCCAAACTGGCTTGGTGGGCCTTGATTCGGGCCAAACTGGCTTAGTGGGCCTTGATTCGGGCCAAATGCACCTCTGGCATTGAACATGCTGATCTTCACAAGTGCTTGGTTCAAAGATGCAAGAGCTGTGTTGGATACTGTTGTGGAGGCGACCGAATTCAGCTGCTGTAGGGCCAGCTGAGCCTTTATCTGGGCGAGCTGCAAATTTGCTGAGCCTAACAGAAGTGGATTGGTAATGCCGAGGTTCAATGAATTCACTGCTGGAGCACAATTTCCCAAGAATAACGCAAAGCTGCAAGTTAAAAGACAAACATTAGATTTTTACGTTTTAGGCAAATTCCACATTTAAAGGGTTTTAAAGCCAGATCAATATATTTATGTTTGACTGCTTTAAAAAAAATTATTTCTCATGTAGTAAACTAAACAGAAGAATACAGTTAAATCAGAACATCCAAGACATGATGAAATGTGTAACTGGACATAGAGTGGTTAACACTGGAGGCTTTGTGAAGGATTTCCACCCCATACAAAATGTACAGTACGTACGATAATGCCAGCAAACACAACGTTCCAGCTTTTTAAAAAGCTTTTTTAAAAAAAATTAATGGAATGATGAGGCTCAAGTTATACGGAGACCCTTAAGTGAACACAATAACTCCTAGGGTAGATTCTGCAAGAGCCCCGAGTCCACAGCATTCTGTTGCACCTTTTATAAACAATCCTTGGTAACAATGAATTATCTATGTGCTGTAAATAGAATTTCAAAATCACAATAATTTGTTACACAGGATGATTTATCCAACCTATGAAATATCATAAAGTCTCCTCAAGGACCACCGACTTTCTGTGGGTTGAAGTGCTATGGCAGATTTCTCACCTATTCGTCCATACAGGCATACCGGAACAAATCTTTTAAACTGCTCACACTTCGGGGTGCACAGTGGCGCAGTGGTTAGCACTGCTGCCTCACGGAACTGAGGACCTGGGCTCGATCCCGGCCCTGGGTCACTCTCCGTGTGGAGTTTGCACATTCTCCGTGTGGAGTTTGCACATTCTCCGTGTGGAGTTTGCATTCTCCCAGTGTCTGCTTGGATCCCACCCCCACAACCCAAAAGATGCGCAGGGTAGTTGGAATGGCCGCGCTAAATTGCCCCATAATTAGAAAAAAAGAATTGGATACTCTAAATTTATATTTAAAAAAAAGATTAAAAATTGCTCACACCATGAATTGTCATATTAGGCCTGATCTGCCAGTCAGGCAATTAGATTAACGTTCGCACTTTCAATCTTCCTTTTTGATAGTCAAAGTGCCTTGTTGTATGAAAGCCTAAGGGCTACACTTCTGTACCAAGCCCAAAACAGTTCAGGCCTCAAACAACAGAATTGTTTGGTCCCGGTGATATCACTGAATGCTTGGGCTTAAGCCCCACTATGAACAATCAAATTGTCACTCCAGTGCAGTCGTGAGGAGGTGTTATAATGTTGGAGAGGTCATCTTATACAGAATCAGGGATATTTGTGATCCACTCCATGGCGTAACAGCCCTGACCGAATCAAGTTCAGCCATTGGGGTGAAGTACTAGAACGATGTAAGCCCAGTAGAAGTTTGCAGCAGCTGGATACAGCGCTTTCGGAAGGCACGAGGACAGAAACATGCTCAGGTCTCGACTGCACAACCAATAACATAATACGAAACAATTATCCTACTGAACAATCAATAAATTAGCAAAATGCTGGGTTACAGTTTCTGATCTCATTATCATCTTAACATAATTGCAAAGCGCTGGCTCAGTCAATAACACTCATGCCTCTTTCAGGTTCCATTCCAGGAACAGAACACATAATACAGGGTGCACTCCAATACAGTAAATGAAGCAAAATATTGACTTTGTTAAAAGTGGAGCTGGCTGCATGTTTAGATCCAAAACAGAGTCCTGAGAATCATTCCACGGGCAGCCCTTTGAAGGAACACAACGGATTCATACAGACCAGGAAAATTAAAGGTTCAATCATGCAGTTGTTGAGTTAGCTGAGGTAGGATAGACTTGGCAATTGTCTCAGTACACCTGGGCTTGGTGAAAAGGACTTGCAGGGTAGAGTGGAGTAAGGTTGCCGGGTAAACTGCTATCCAGTGATCCCTTTCACCCAAGGCGCAGCGCTCCTGACTTTGTATGATACTGAGCGGCCACAAGCTTCCCGACGCTCGGCCAGCAACACCATTCAACATTAATTGGTCCGCTAACAAGGTCCCATGGGCTGATTGCCGCAAACGAAGGCTCGCCAGCCGATTTGCTGGAATCGCATTCGCCAGCCCCCACTAACAAGGTCGAGCAGCACTTGCTCAGCCAAACACAGTCAGCTCGCAACAATGGTGCCCAGGAGACCAGCCGCAAGACCAGAGGACACAGACCTGAGGAGGCTCCGGGACGCAGTGGGAGCCAGGAGATGCCCAGTTCCGAGGATCCTAGCTAACCAGCCACAGGGCAGCCAGTGCTGCCTGGGACAGGGTGGCTGCGGCTGTAAGCTCTGGTAGAGTCACCAGGACTGGCCTCCAGTGCCGAACAAAAGGCAACGACCTACACTGGGGCAGCACGAGTGAGCAGAAATCCCCTCTCCCCGAGACCTTACTGCCCGCACGCGAATATGCACCTCCCCCAACCCTCCTTTCACCAACCCCCTCCCAACCCTTCCTTCACACCCCCTCTCCCACTACTGTGAACGAAGCATGTGGCTCATGTCACCCTCTTTCGGTCTCGTCAGGAAAAGCTCTCCCACAATCACCAGGAGGGGGACCAGACTGGCGGAGGGTGCCGGACATTAGAACCCTCTCCTCCTTCAAGGAGTGGTCCCAGGAGGTGATTGGGGTGGATGAGGGCAGGGAGGTCACCCACGCGAAGGTTGGTCGGACACCACAGATGTGCGGAACCACTGGGTTCCACTCAGAGGACCTGTCAAATAAGAGTTCTTATTGCCATACTCACTTTCCCATCCCTCCCACTGACCACATGTCCATTCTCCCACAGGTCCTCCAGCCGACTGCGCCAGCCATCCTGAGTGGCACCCCTCCAGCATCCCAGGAGTCCACTTCAGAGAGAAGGTCCAAGGAAGACACGATCGAGGCATCACAGCTGTCACCCCACCCTCCAACGGTGCAGATACACGCACCTCGGTGGGAAACGTTAGTGGTCAGGCTTTTGGGCACAATTAGGTGCTGCAGGACATGTCCTGCTCTCAGGTGCCTCTCTGTCCCAAAGTGAACCCTCGGGCCCCAACCACACAGCTGCTGATGTACATCAGATGGAGGAAGGAACCTCCAGCAAGACAACAGTCGGAGATCTACCAGTCCCAGGTCCCAGCCCGATGCTGAGTCTATGTAGAAGCATTCCCGGAGCTGATTGAGGCATTAGGGATGCGGTCAGGTTATGCAGAGGGAGAGGTCAGTGATACTCCAGCAGATCCATAGCCGATTGGAGGAGTCCCAGAGGCTACGGGCACAGGAGATGTCAATGGCAATGCGTAGCATCGAGGCCAACACTGCTGGCTGGTGACCACAGTGGAGAGCCTGATGCATGGTGTTAATACCATTAGTGAAGGTATAAAAGGAGTCATGCGGTCGGTGACAGTCATGTCTCAGGGCCTCGTCAGAACGTCTGATTCACTGGCGGATGTGACCCAGTAGCAGGCTAAGCTTGCTGATGTGGTGCAGGACATGTCCCGCTCTCAGGTGAGAATGGCCGAGGCGCTGCAGAGCTTGCCCCAGTCGCAAGTGAGCATTGCCGAGGCGCTGCAGAGCATGCCTCAAATCGCCGAGGGCGTCGACACGACAGGCATTGGGGAGCCGCCAGGGCTTGCAGAGCCAGGTGATGCATGGCAGCTGGGGCCGGAACCAGCTGCCCCTCTGTCCCCAACCCTCGGGCCCCAACCGGGTGGAGGGGGCATTGGGTGGCAACCCAGGTCCGTCCCTCCATCCCCCCTCCCCCCCGCTTCTCTTAGAAGGTGGTTCGACTCCGCATGTGCCATCGACAAGTGCGCCGGGGCCTTCTGGCCCCAGAGGACGCCCCCCCCAGGGGCATCGAAGGCCATGGGACCAGGTAAGCAGCTGCCTGCCTCCACCTCTTGATGTGCATCCTGGGGACACGGCTAAATGTAGCAGTAGAGCAAGGAAGGCAAAGCCTATTTGGGGGGGGGGGGGGGGGGGGGGGGGGGGGGGGAGAGGGGGGGGGGGGGCACTATCGGAAGAGTGGAGGATTTTCAAACACATTAAACACCCTTGACCACAACAAGAATGACGGCCGTTACTTTTTTCCGCAAAGCCGTCCGACCCTTGGCCCATTTCCTGAGGCATCTGCCCCTCCCTGTAGCACACACCCACTCTCGGGCCGTGGACACGTCCTCAGTCCTCAGAGCTATGCCCCACCCTCTGGGTGTTCGGGTTGGCTGCTGTGTGTGGTGTTGCCTCCCGCAGTGTCGAGGCAGAGTGTGATTGGGATATCAGGCAATGACTCCCGCATGCTACATGGCCCACCCACCCACGGGAATCCACTTGGGCTGTGTGAAGTGCGCGCTTAACTATGATTGCCAATTCCCTATTAGCAGTAGCTGCACGGCCAGAGGTTTCCATAGTCAGTGGGGTGATGGATGGTCAGTGGGGCAGGACTAGGGTTGCCTCCAGAACGGGTACACACAATCCAGGGATTAGCATGCTGGTGGCACGCACAGTTGTCCCTCAGCACCTCCAACTTTCCCCCTCCTCCACTCCTTCCTCTGGTGGCCACTCTTCCACGAGCACTGGAGTGGCAAGCCCAGCATCCCTGGGCTCTTTGGCTATGAGCAAAAATGGCTACTCACCTTCTTGGCTCCTGGCAGAAGTCCTTCCGCAAGGTTCATGTTTTTCAAAAGGAGCACAGTGTGGCCCCTTGATGGGGAGGCCGATGAATGAAGTGAGGCCATTGGAAATGGGGTGCTCCCGTTAATTGGCGTTAGGTGGTAATAATTGGTTTCTCGCAACGCTACGGAGAGATCCCGATTTTGCCTTTGGGAGCGGGCAGTTTGCATCGCAAACTGTTTTGACGCCTGGTGCAGTTCTCGTTTTCAACCTTTCCCGCTATTCATCGGTCTCGTTTCGCTCAAGCTAAAACGTAATGAGGACTGAAAATCACGCCCCTGAGTGAAGGCAGTGAAGAGCTAGGAGGCTGACCCCATTCAGGACTCCCAGCTTTGAGGTATGCATAATAATAAATGGTACAAAGAGGTGCCCCACAAGGCTGCGCACGTAGCCCCCTACTATACTCCCTGTACACATACGACTGCTTGGCAAAATTTGGTTCCAACTCCATCTACAAGTTTGCTGACGAGACGACCATAGTGGGTTGGATCTTGAATAACGACGAGTCAGAATACTGGAGGGAGATAGAGAACTTAGTGGAGTGGTGCAACAACAATCTATCACACGATGCCAGCAAAACTAAAGAGCTGGTCATTGTCTTCAGGAAGCAAAGTGCTGTACACACCCCTGTTTGAACCAATGGAGCCAAGGTGGAGATGGTTGACAGCTTCAAATTCCTAGGAGTGCACATCACTAAAATTCTGTCTTGCTCTACTCGCGTCAGCGTTGCTACCAAGAAAGCACAACAGCACCTGTACTTCCTCAGGAAATTAAGAAAATTCGGCATGTCCACATTAACTCTTACCAATTTTTACAGATGCACCATAGAAAGCATCCTATCTGGCTGCATCACAGGCTGGTAAGGCAACTGCTCGGCCTAAGACCGCAAGAAACTTCAGAGTCGTGAACACAGCCCAGTCCATCACACGGTCCTGCCTCCCATCCATTTACTCTGTCTACACCTCCCACTGCCTGGGGAAAGTGGGTAGCATAATCAAAGACCCCCCCAACCCCCACACTGCTTACTCACACTTCCAACTTCTTTCATCAAGCAGGAGATACAAAAGTCGGAGAACACGCACGAACAGATTCAAAAACAGTTTCTTCCCCGCTGTTACCAGACTCCCAAACGACTCTCTTATGGACTGGCCTGATTAATACTACACTCCTCAATGCTTCACCCAATGTCGGTGTCTATGTATTTACATTGTGGACTTTGTGTTGCCCTTTTATGCATTTTCTTTTTATTTTATTTTCCTGTACTTAATGATCTGTGAGCTGCTCGCAGAAAAATACTTTTCACTGCACATCGGTACACGTGATAATAAACAAATCCAATCCATTGTGATAAAACAAAAACATACATTAAAACTAATGAAAAAAATAGAATAAAGTTAGCAAGCCCCTTCGACTAAAAGTGATGGAATGGACTTGCAGGTAGAGAGGTGGAGATGAAAACTTCAAAATTGGAAAATGCAGGATCTCTCTAAGTGAAGAAAGATAGTACTAAATGGTCTTCCTTGTCCAAAGTTATCTTGGACCCAGATCCAACATTCCACTGGGCCACGGATATTTTGATTTTAAATACGATTATATATATATATATTGGCCCAGTGACAGACGGCCAAATGTATTTTCTCCAAGCCATGATGGCGAGTGGTTTGGAAGGGAATTTCCAAGTGTGTTCTCATGTGTCTGCTGCCCTTGTCCTTCTAGATGGTAGTGGTCATGGTTTTGGAAGGTGCTGCCCAAGAGCATATGGCTGCTACTATGCACCTTTGGTGGCGGGAGTGAATGTTTGTGAATGGAGTGCCAATCAAATGGGCTGCTTTGTCCCGGATGGTGTCAAACTGCTCGAGAGTCGTTGGAGCTGCACTCATCCAGGCAAGTGGAAAGGATTCTATCATGCTCCAAACTTGTGACTTGTAGATCGTGGACAGGTTTTGGAGTAAGGTGGTGCATTACTCATCACAGTATTTGAGCCTCTGACCTACTTCTGTAGCCATGATATGTATACGGCTCGTCCAGTTCAGTTTCTGCTCAATGGGATGATGATAGTGGAGAATTCAGTGATGGTGATGTAATTGAAAGCCAATGGAAGATAATTAGATTCTCTCTTGTTGGGATGATCATTGCCTGATACTTGTGTGGCACAATATAATTTTCCACTTGTCCAGGTCTTGCTGCAAACGGACATGGACTGCTTCATTTTCCGAGTCGTCACAAATGATGAACACTTTGCAGTCATCTGCGAACATTCCCACTTCTAACTTTCTGATGGAAAAAAGATGAAGCAGTTGAAGACTATCCAGAGGAACTCCTGCAGTTGATGTCCTGGAACTGAGATGAAAGACCGTCAACCACTATAATCATCTTCCCTTTATGCCAGGCATGACTCCAACCAGTGACGTTCCCCCCCACTAATTGCCATCGACTCAGACTCCTTGATGCCACACTCTGTGCAATACTGCCTTGATATCAAAGGCAGTGACGCTCCCCTCACCTCTTTGTCCATGTTTGAACAAAGGCTGTAATGAGGTCAGGAACTGCGTGGCCCTGGCAGAACCCAAACTGAGCTTCAGTGAACAGGTTATTGCTAAGAAAGTGCCACCTTATAGCACTGTAGACTGATGGTAGTGGCAGTTGCATGGGTTGGATATGTCTTGTGCAAGAGTTCTTCTTGTTTATTTCCTTTGTTCCCATTTCTTTTTAGAATTATTTTGGTGCGTGGACTAATAATCGGGATATGCCTTTAAGCAGAAGTTGAAACAGCCTGTTTGCCAGGCCATTGTGTACTCAGGCTTTGTATTTTGGAATGAGAAGCCAGACCTTTTGGAACCGAGTGGATCTTAGGAGGTTTGGAGGAAGACAGTTCAATTGGTTAACTGGCAACCAGTGGGTTGGCCAGGGATAGTGGTCTGCCTGACAACGGTCAGTGATTGGCTCCTGCATGTTGCTTTCTGAGAGCTTGGCAGGTGTTTAGACCTTAGAAGTGAAAGGAACTCCCACCCGCTTGCTGAAGTGAAAGAACTGCTCTATCCCGGCCGAGCCCTTTGATGATGTTTTACATGGGGCTGGTTTAGCTCACATGGGGCTGGTTTAGCTCACCCGGCTAAATCGCTGGCATTTAAAGCAGACCAGCAGCATGGTTCGATTCCCGTACCAGCCTCCCCAGACAGGCGCTGGAATGTGGCGACTAGGGACTTTTCACAGTAACTTCATTGAAGCCTACTCGTGACAATAAGCAATTTTCATTTCATTTATTGTCCTGAAAGCAGTGACTGCCTGGTACACCCTTGGCTGTGAACCTGAAATGATGCTGAGTCTGCAGAGAAAGTAGACAACCTTGCCAGAGAAACTATCTCAAGCCTAAAAGGAAGTACCACAACAAAAGCATGAACGTCAGAAAGACATCGACTGGAAGTCATCCCAGTGCATCAAAGATCCGTATCCTTTTATTTTATTTCCCCATCCACCACCTTTTCTCCTCTGTATTGTCTTTGTGTGTGTGTATATAGATATCTCGATATAAAGATATCTCGATATAAAGATATCTCGATATAAAGATATCTCGATAGATAGAAAGAGAGACAGACACAGTTAGGAAGGGGATAATAAAGAGTTACATTTGTCTGTTGCTGTACATAAAAGGTTACTTGTGTTTTAAAGTTACAAACCTGGTGAATGTAGTTTATTGGGCTCAACCAAGAGTCTCGGCTATTTTAAATAAAATCTAATTTCAACTGTGTTTTGACTCCAGGTCAAGTAGGGCAAGAATTGACCACATACCAGCCATGGGTGTCGTGACATCTGGGCAATTTTCCATATTGTCAAGTAGATGCCAGTATTGCAGCTGTACCGGAACAGCTAGGCTAGGTGTGCGCCAAGTTCTGGAGCAGAATTCTTCAGTTCCATTCAGTCAGAATATTGTCTGTGCCCTTAGCTTTGCAGTATCCAATGCCGTCTGCCATTTCGTTATATCACACGGATTTAATCGATTTGGCTAAAGAGTGTCATTTGTGAAGGTGGAGACCTCTGGACGGGGCCAATATGGATCATTCACTTGTCACCTCCGGCTGAATATTGTTGCAAATGCCTCAAACTTTATGCATGCCATTTTGTCAGAGCTGAGTCACTTACCACTTTGCACGTTCACACAAAGAGAAATGCAACAAATAAATATTCCTAAATACAATCAGTCTGGAATGGATCAAGGCTAACTGTGGTTCCCTTCATGGTGAAAGGTCCAGTCACTAGATCAGTTTACTTTTTCTTAATTATTTAAAGGGATGTGAGTTTGCTGGCGAGACCAGCATTTGTTGCTCATTGCCAATTGCCTTGAGAAAGTGCCTTCTTGAACTGCCACAGTTTATGTGCTGTTAGGAAGAGAGTTCAACAGTTATGACCTAGCAACAGTGAAGGAATAGCGATATATTTCTAAGTAAGGATGATGTGTGGGGCTTGGAGGGGAACTTGCAGGTGGTGGTCTCTCGTGTGTCTTCTGCCCACGTCCTTCTGGGTAGCAGAGGTCATGAACTTGGAAGGTGGTGACAAAGGAAACATGCCAAATCGCTAGAGTGTATCTTGAATATGGCACACACTGTTGCTACAGTGCAATAGTGGAGAGAGTGAAGGATGTGGATGGTACTGATCAATTGGAATACTTTCCTGGATGTTGTCAAGCTTTTTGGATTTGTTGGAGCTGCACTCATCCAGGCAATTGGAGAACATTCCATCATGACTTGCGCCCATGGTGCACAGAGGATGAGACGACAGAGGTGAAATATTCACTGCAGAATTTATAGCTTTTGAACTGTTCTTGAAGCCACAGCATTTATATGGGTAATCATGGAACCCCTACTAGTGCTGGAGGCCGCCATTTGGCCCATTAAGTCTACACCGACCCTCCAAAAGAGCACCCCACCCAGGCTCACCCTCCATCCCCTTAACCCCACCTAACCTGTTAGACACTAAGGGGCATATTTAGCATGGTCAATTCACCTAACCTGCACATTTTTGAACTGTGGGAGGAAACCCATGCAGAAACGGGAAGAAGGTGCAAACTCCAGTCACCAGCCAAATTGAACCAGTGTTCTTGGCGCTGTGATGCAGCAGTGCTAACCACTGGGCCACCATTTCTGGTCAATGGTTAATCCCTCGGCTGTTGATAGTGGGGGATTCAGCAATGGCATTGTCATTCAATGTCACAGCTGACCATGAAGCGCATCACCTCCATACTCCCGGAACGCCTTGACCCACTTCAATTCACATACCGTCGCAACCGGTCCACATCAGACGCCATTTCTCTGGCCCTACACTCATCCCTAGAGCATCTCGAAAACAAGGACTCCTACATCAGACTCCTATTTATTGACTACAACTCCGCCTTCAACACCATAATCCCAGCCAAGCTCATATCAAAGCTCCAAAACCTAGGACTTGGCTCTCCACTCTGCAACTGGATCCTTGACTTTCTGACCCACAGACCACAGTCAGTAAGAATGAACACCAACACCTCCTCCACAATAATCCTCAATACCGGTGCCCCGCAAGGCTGAGTACTTAGCCCCCTACTCTACTCCCTGTACACACACGACTGCGTGGCAAAACTTGGTTCCAACTCCATCTACAAGTTTGCTGACGATACGACCATAGTGGGCCGGATCTCGAATAACGACGAGTCCGAATACAGGAGGGAGATAGAGAACCTAGTGGAGTGTTGTAACGACAACAATCTCTCCCTCAATGCCAGCAAAACTAAAGAGCTGGTCATCGACTTCAGGAAGCAAAGTACTGTACACACCCCTGTCAGCATCAACGGAGCCGAGGTGGAGATGGTTAGCAGTTTCAAATTCCATGGGGTGCACATCACCAAAAATCTATCCTGGTCCACTCACGTCGACCCTATCACCAAGAAAGCACAACAGCACCTATACTTCCTCAGGAAACTAAGGAAATTCGGCATGTCCACATTAACCCTTACCAACTTTTACAGATGCACTATAGAAAGCATCCTATCGGACTGTATCACAGCCTGGTATGGCAACTGCTCGGCCCAGGACCGCAAGGAACTTCAGAGAGTCGTGAATACCGCCCAGTCCATCACACGAACCTGCCTCCCATCCATTGATTCCATCTACACCTCCCGCTGCCGGGGGAAAGCGGGCAGCACAATCAAGGACCGGTCCCACCCGGCTTACTCACTTTTCCAACTTCTTCCATCGGGCAGGAGATTCAGAAGTCTGAGAACACGCACGAACAGACTCAAAAACAGCTTCTTCCCCACTGTCACCAGACTCCTAAATGACCCTCTTATTGACTGACCTCATTAACACTACACCCTGTATGCTTCAACCGATGCCATGCTTATGTAGTTACATTGTATATCTTGTGTTGCCCTATTATGTATTCTCATGTATTTTCTTGAATTTTGTTTAATTCCCTTTTCTAATGATCTGTTGAGCTGCTTGCAGAAAAATACTTTTCACTGTACCTCGGTACACGTGACAATAAACAAATCCAATCCAATCCAATGGGGAGATGGTTGGATTTTCTCTTATTGGAGATGGTCATTGCTTGGCACTTGTATGGTGCGAGTATTACTTGCTATTCATCAGCCCAAGCCTGAATATTGTCCAGGTCTTGCTATATATGGACATGGACAGCGTCAGAATATGAGGTGTTGCGAATTATATGAAACACTGTGCAATCATCAGCAAACTTTTAACTTATGATGGAGGAAGGGATATTAGTGAAACAGCTGAAGACGGTTGAGGCAGAGGGCACTACCCTGAGAAACTCTTGCAGTGATGTGCTGAGACGGAGATGATTGACCTCCAACAACCATAACCATTTTTCTTTGTGCTGGGTATTGTCAAATGCTGCTTTCCTGTCAAGTACAGTCACTCTCACCTCACTCAAGTTCAGCTCCTTTGTCCATTTTTGGACCAAGGCGCCAATGTGGTCAAGTGAGTGGCCCTGGTAAAAATCAGCAAGAAGATTATTACTGTGTAACTCAGCACAGCAGCACTATTGACGACATCTTCATCAACCATGAACTGATGGGACAGTAATTGGATGTGTTGGATTTTTTTCCGTTGTTGGATGTGGATGGTGCTGGCCAGGCCAGCATTTGCTGTCCATCCCCAGCTGCCCTTGAACTGAGTGGCTTGCTGGGCAATTTCAGAGAGCAGCTAAGAGTCAAAAACATTGCTGTAGGCTAGAGTCACAGATGGGCTAGAGCAGGTAAGGATGACAGGTTTCAAATTCCATCGCTGCCATGTCCCCAGAGCATTAGCCTGGTTCGCTGCATTAGCCCAGTGGTTTTACCACTACGCCACCCCTTCCCTTTAATTGTCCTGTTTCTTATAGACAGGACATACCTGGACAGTTTTCCACATTGGGTGGATGCCAGTGTTGCAGCTGTACTGGAACAGCTTGGCTACAGGTGCGGTTAGGTTCTGTAGCCTGGGTATTGTCAGGCCCCAAAGCCTTTGCAGTATTTAGTGCCTTCAGATACAATGTGGAGCCAATTGAATTAGCTGAAGATTATGGAAATCCGACTGAACTTTCTAAAAATAAACTTAAAGAGTACCAAGTATGTTTTTCCAATTCAGGGGCAACTTAACGTGGACAATCCACCTCCACTGCACATCTTTAGATTGTGGGGATGGGACCCACGCAGACATGTGGAGAATGTGCAAACTCCACACGGACAGTGACCTGGGATGACTATTTCAAACACCTTATGATAAACACCTCAATAATGGGCAATACCTTAAGCTACTTTGTTTAAATAAAGTGAGGGACAAATTAAAAGGGGCAGCCCCTTAACGGGATACTACCTTAAACAGAAAGGGCGGCACGGAGGTGCAGTAGTTTGCACTACTGCCTATGGCGCCAGGTTCAATCCCAGCCCCAGGTCACTGTCCATGTGGAGTTTGCACATTCTCCCAGTGTCTGCATGGGTTTCAGCCCCCCAACCCCAAAGATGTGCAGATTAGGTGGACTGACTGCTAAAGTGCCCCTTAATTGGAAAAAAGTATTGGGTACTCTAAATTTATTTTAAAAACAGAAAATCACAAATGAAACATGAAACATCAATCTAGAAAGTGATTAAATGGGTCAATAAAGTACCCTAGTCCCTACGGTGCCCAGTCAGCACAGAAGGCTTCAATGGGAGCCATGGGCACTGCATCCTCCCTTTCCATGGACATCCGGCCCTGAATGTAGCCACAGTAGTGTGGCAGACAGTAGGGTCGCCCTACTTCAAAGCCCAATCCATCTGCCACAGTCCAAAACTGAACGCAGTGCACCAAATGGGGTCTGGCCTAGATTTTGTACACCTGAAGCATCACCCCCTCACTTCTGAGTTCCAATCTTTCCACACCCAAAACACAGGCTAACATTTTATTAACCTTTTTGATTAATTTGCACCATGGTTCAGTTAATAGCACACTCCCCTTGAATCACAAGGTTCCAGGTGCATGCCCCATTCGAGGATATGAGCACAAAAATTTGGCTAACCTGCCAGTGCAGTATTGAAGGTTACACTATCAGAGGTGCCAACTTTCTGATGAGACACTAAACCAGTGGTGCGCAACCTAGGATAGTGAGGGGCCACATGAGAGGTCCTCCTTCCTCTCACTGGGCTGCAAGATTAAAATCGGGCTTGTTCATTAACCATGACCCCATGAATAAGATTAAAAACATTTAATACATGCCGAATATTTCATAACGAGTTACAGAAAATACTTATTTATATGAATAGAACTACCAACAACTTCAAATGGCACAAACAAAATAAGTATTTACACTTCGAATGCAGAGAGCGCGCATGACTCTCATAGTCAATGTTGTGTGCAATCAGCATGCATGCACGTCACTGGTTTTAGATTCACATCATCTGTATACCGGTAGGAAAAAAAGCTATTCTGTATAAATCAGCGGAATGTGGCAATCTTGCGGATGGGCAACAGTCAACAAACGGTCTTGTAGGCTGCACTCAGAACCCAGATGGCCCATCACTGCGTTGAACTGAGGCCCCATCTGCTCATGCAGGTGGATGCAAAAGATCCCATGGCACTATTGCGAAGGAGTTCTCTCCAACCCTGGTCAATATTTGCCCCTCGTTCACCATCACATAAATAGATTGTCTGGTCATTATCACATTGCTGCTTGCGGGAGTTTGCTGAACCCGAATTAGGTGCCACATTTCTTACACTGCAACAGTGACTATATCTCAATGTTCTTGGGATGTCCGGTGTCAGTGAAAAGCACTACATTTTAGCGTACTTGTGTTTTACTAACCCGACACTCCTCTTGCACCACTCAAATTCTCCCCCAGTCTAGTTACTACATCTCCCTTTCCTGGTCCAGTTTTGTAATAATTATTAAAAAGGAAACAATTTTGAATGATATTAACAAGTGCATGCAATAGGATTTAAGCAAGCTGTGCAGAACGATAAACCTTAAATTGGATTGGATTTGTTTGTCACGTGTACCGAGGTACAGTGAAAAGTATTTTTCTGTGAGCAGCTCAACAGATCATTCAGTACATGGGAAGAAAAAAGGAAGAAAAGCTACTGCAACCTCCCTTTTTTCTATGCAAAAGCAAATTCAATTCCTAATCAGAAAGCTAGACATTACAAGGTCAAGCAGACTTAATTGTCTGGTACCTCCTCTGCCCTGGATGATTTAATATGTCCAAGTCAGTCATAAAACCCAAACAATTTTTTTTAAAGTCTGAATGTTGCAAGGGCCCTTCCTGTTGATTCCTTTATTTCCCCGTTCTTTTATTATGCCGTTATCATTTTTGAACCATGGATGTTTAATGGACATGTACCATTAAGTTGAGCAGAGGAAGTAAGGAGCTCAGAGGTCACACTTTTTGGCACCCGAGAGAGATCGGAGGGATTCGGTTTGATTGGTTGACAGAAAGGCCAGCATTTATTGTCCACTGCTAATTGCCTGCGGCGGTGGTAAACCAGTGTTATCAGGAGGTTCCAGGATTTTGACCGTACAATGATGAAGGAATGGTGATCAATTTCTAAACCCAGCCAGTGTGCAACTTGAATATAACAGCCATGATGTAGAGATGCCGGCGTTGGACTGGGATGAGCACAGTAAGAAGTCTTACAACACCAGGTTAAAGTCCAACATGCTGGTTTCAAACATTAGCTTTCAGAGCACTGCTCCTTCCTCAGGTGAATGAAAAGGTATGTTCCAGAAACATATATATAGACAAATTCAAAGATGCCAGACAATGCTTAGAAGGGGGCTGTTTAGCACACTGGGCTAAATCGCTGGCTTTGAAAGCAGACCAAGCAGGCCAGCAGCACGGTTCGATTCCCGTAACAGCCTCCCCGAACAGGCGCCGGAATGTGGCGACTAGGGGCTTTTCACAGTAACTTCTGTAGCCACCGAAGTTGGCCATTCCCTGAATACAAAATGGAGGAACACAAAGCATATAGGATAAAATGGACAATGTATGCAGCACCAGAGGCTGTACCAAGCAGGTGTGGATTCTGTCTGCTAAGAAAGCAGACAGCACTGAAACGAACATTCCGCATATTAATGAGGCAATCTCCGAGATAGTTAGCATGTTAATGGAACGATTCCAGAGACAATGGACACAAATGGGGAAGTTACTGCAACATTGTAAAGGATACCAGACACTCAGGCACCAGCAGGGTTTGAAAACAAAGAGCCTGAAAGCCCACCCAGTAGCTAAGGAACAGCCGCAGTATTGGGGGGATTCAAACATATCGATTGGGAAGAGACCCAATCGATTCCAAGCAGGTAAGGGAGTCCGCCCAAAGGGGCGCGGATCCCTGGGATCTATAAAAGATAGGTCCCACACATGGTTCATTCTTCTTGTCCAGCCCTCCTCTCTCCTTGACCAACCCTCCCCTGTGGACCAGCACCTCGAACAGCTTTTGCCAAGACCTTGAAGGAGAGAGAGAGAGAGAGAGAGAGAGAGAGAGAGGTTTTGGGACAGCAGCCGCCAGCAAATAAGTGTCTCACAACGATCGCTACCAGAGATAGACACTCCTAACCCCTTTTAACTTATACCAACCTGAATGCTGCAGACCACAGCAGAGCAAGAGGCCTTGTTCCCTGACCCGGCAGTTCCTTCGAGACAAGTATTAGTTTATTTAGCGGTAGGAAGAGTTTAATCCTTTTAGCGTGTGCATGGGTAGTTATTATAATTGTATTATAATAAACTCAGTTGTTTGAACTTACTAATTGGTGTATGGTTTTATTAGTTTTATTGCTTTGAACTTCACCTTGCACTTGTGGCGGTATCTTAACGATACCTGGCGACTCCAGAGCTAAGTAAAGAAACAGAGCCAAATTGAGTGTTAAGCACACTCACCCAGAACGAGCAACACTTCATTGAAGTCTACTTGTGACAATAAGCAATTTTCATTTTCACGTGAGCATTTGCAGGTAATTAAATCTTTACAGATCCAAAGAAAGGGGTAACCCCAGGTTAAAGAGGTGTGAACTGTCTCCAGCCAGGACAGTTGGTAAGATTTTGCAAGCTCAAGCCAGATGGTGGGGGATGAATGTAATGCGACATGAATCCCAGGTCCCGGTTGAGGCCGCACTCATGTGTGCGGAACTTAGCTATAAGTTTTTGCTTGGCAATTCTGCGTTGTCGCGCGTCCTGAAGGCCGCCTTGGAGAACGCTTACCCAGAGATCAGAGGCTGAATGCCCTTGACAGCTGAAGTGTTCCCCGACTGGAAAGGAAGATTCCTGCCTGGTGATTGTCGCGTAATGTCCGTTCATTCGTTGTTGCAGCGTCTGCATGGTCTCGCCAATGTACCACGCTTCGGGACATCCTTCCCGGCAGCGTATATATGGTGGACAACGTTGGCCGAGTCGCACGAGTAAGTACCGCGTACCTGGTGGGTGGTGTTCTCACGTGTAATGGCGGTATCCATGTTGATGATCTGGCATGTCTTGCAGAGATTGCCATGGCAGGGTTGTGCGGAGTCGTGGTCGCTGTTCTGAAGGCTGGGTAGTTTGCTGCAAACAATGGTTTGTTTGAGGTTGCGCGGTTGTTTGAAGGCAAGTAGTGGGGTGTGGGGATGACCTTGGCAAGATGTTTCATCAGCACTGAAACGACTACACGATGACATCAATAAGTTCCATCCCACCATCAGACTCACCATGGACTACTCTCCAAAATCAGTTGCATTCTTGGACACACTCATCTCCATCAAGGAAGGTCACCTCAGCACTTCGCTTTACTGCAAGCCCACGGATAACCTCACGATGCTCCACTTCTCCGGCTTCCACCCTAAACACATTAAAGAAGCCATCCCCCATGGACAAGCCCTCCATATACACAGGATCTGCTCAGACGAGGAGGAGCGTAACAGACATCTACAGACCCTGAAGGATGCCCTCGTACGAACGGGATATGGCGCTCGACTCATCGATCAACAGTTCCAACGTGCCACAGCAAAAAAACCGCACCGACCTCCTCGAAAGGCAAACACGGGACACAACCGACAGAGTACCCTTCGTCAACCAGTACTTTGCCGGAGTGGAGAAACTACGACATCTTCTCCGCAGCCTTCAACACGTTATCGATGAAGATGAACATCTTGCCAAGGTCATCCCCACACCCCCACTACTTGCCTTCAAACAAGCAACCTCAAACAAACCATTGTTTGCAGCAAACTACCCAGTCTTCAGAACAGCAACCACGACACAACACAACCCTGCCATGGCAATCTCTGCAAGACGTGCCAGATCATCGACACGGGTACCACCATTACACGCGAGAACACCACCCACCAGGTACGCGGTACATATTTGTGCGACTCGGCCAACGTCGTCTACCTCATGCGCTGCAGGAAAGAATGTCCCGAAGCGTGGTACATTGGCGAGACCATGCAGACGCCGCGACAACGAATGAACGGACATCACGCGACAATCACCAGGCAGGAATGTTCCCTTTCAGTCAGGGAACACTTCAGCAGTCAAGGGCATTCAGCCTCTGATCTCCGGGTAAGCGTACCCCAAGGCGGCCTTCAGGACGCGCGACAACGCAGAATCGCCGAGCAGAAACTTATAGCCAAGTTCTGCACACGAGTGCAGCCTCAACCGGGACCTGGGATTCATGTGCATTACATTCATCCCCCACCATCTGGCCTGGGCTTGCAAAATCCTACCAACTGTCCTGGCTTGAGACAATTCACACCTCTTTAATCTGGGGTTACCCCTCTCGCTGGATCTGTAACGACTTAATCACTTGCTAATGCTCGCATTCTAAGCATTGTCTGGCATCTTTGAATTTGTCTATATAGATGTTTCTGGAACATACCTCTTCATTCACCCGAGAAAGGAGCAGTGCTCCGAAAGCTAGTGTTTGAAACAAACATGTTGGACTTTAACCTGGTGTTGTAAGAATTCTTACTGAATATAACAGGGTTGCACATCCTTGTGGCAGCTGCCATTGTCCTTCCAGATGTTAACTGACGCAAGCTTAACCAGTTATGTTAAAGAAGCCTCACCGAATTGCTGCACTATGTCTTAAAACTGGTACACACAGCAGCCACATGCGTCGCTGGTGCAGAAAGTGAATGCAAGGTGGTGGATGGGGCCCCAATCCAGCAACTTGCTTTGCTCGAAATGCTGTTGGTTTTCTTTTTTTTTATAAATTTAGATTACCCAATTATTTTTTCCAATTAAGGGGCAATTTAGTGTGGCCAATCCACCTACTCTGCACATTTTTGGGTTGTGGGGGCGAAACCCACGCAGACACGGGGAGAATGTGCAAACTCTACACAGACAGTGACCCAGAGCCGGGATCGAACCTGGGACCTCAGCGCCGTGAGGCGGTTGTGCTAACCACTAGGCCACCGTGCTGCCCAGCTGTTGGTTTTCTTGAGTTTTGTTGGAGCTGCATTCATCCAAGCAAATGGAGAATATTCCATCACACCATCAAGTAGTGTCTAGTAGATGGTGGACAGGCTTTGCAGAGTCAGGAGTGCTACGCGTATTATAGTCATGTGACTGCTACAGCTAGGCTTCTGATCCATGCTAGCCCCCACAATGTACCAGCCTCCCCAGACAGGCGCCGGAATGTGGCGACTAGGGGCTTTTCACAGTAACTTAATTGAAACCTACTCGTGACAATAAGCGATTTTCATTTTCATTTCAATGTTGATGGTGAGGGATGCAGAAGGTAATGCCATTGGACATCAAGGTGAGGTGGTTACAGT
This sequence comes from Scyliorhinus canicula, assembly GCF_902713615.1. Lineage (NCBI taxonomy): Eukaryota > Metazoa > Chordata > Chondrichthyes > Carcharhiniformes > Scyliorhinidae > Scyliorhinus > Scyliorhinus canicula. The sequence goes on along the minus strand of NC_052148.1, from coordinate 8,987,506 downwards.
CATCAGCTGATACTTAAGTAACACTTGGATCACTTATAGGCTCATGCACAAATGTTGTCCAGGTCAAGCAGATGCATTGTACCCAAGTTGTCTCTAATGTTACTGAACAATCCTGTCATCAGAAAACATCCATCTTCAACATTGGAATTCAGCTCTTTTGTCCATGTCTGGAGCTCAGTGCTTCTGGCAAAATTCAAACTGAGCATCAGTGAGCAGGTGCCACTTGATGGCATTACTAATGACTGCAACCATCAATTTGTTGATCATAGGAGCACAGAAAATAGGAGGCGATTCAGCCCATCATCATCATGACTGATCATTCAACAAATAGCCTAATCCCATGTCCTTTGATTCCTTTTGCTCTTATTACCCATGTCTGGATTAAGCCATAATGGGGTCTGGAGCTCAGTGGTTCTGGCAGAATTCAAACTGAGCATCAGTGAGCAGGTGTCATTTGACGGCACTACTGATGAATGCACCCATCAATTTGTTGATCATGGAAAGCAGAGAGGCCGTTCGAGCCTGCTCAGCCATTCATTAACATGTCTGATCATCTAACAAATAGCCTAATCCCGCATTCCCCTCATATCGTTTGATCCTCTTCACCCGAAGTGCTATATCTGACTGCTTGTTGAAAACAATGTTTTGGCCTCAACAACTTCCTGTGGGAACGAATTCCACAGGTGCACCACTCTCTGAGTGAAGAAATTCCAACAGTAGGTTAATGGGATGCTAAGTAGTCAGAATGGATTTGTCCTAGTTTAGGGAATAACTGGTAATGTTCCACTTTGTTGGCTCAAAGTCTTGTTTGCAGTCAGTGTGTTCAACTTGGGAGTGAATAAAATTGGCTCAAGTCTGATGATGTGCACCTCAGGGGAACACCAAATAGGATCATTTGCTCAGCAATTCTTTCTGAAGGTGGTTGCAAACACTTAAGTCTCATCTTTTCCACTCATGTTCAGTTCACAGGGGGTGGTATGTTTATGGAGCCTCTTCTTCCCGTTATATGTGGACGTCACTGGCTAGGCCAGCATTTATTGCCCATCCCCAATTGTCCTCGAGAAGGTGGTAATGAACCACTACAGTACACGTGGTGCAGATATGCTCACAGTGAGGGAGCTCCAGGAATTTGACCCAGCGGCAGCAAAAGAATGGCAATATATTTCCAAGTAGTGATTGATTTGACCTGGCGCCAGGTCACATCAGGACCACTTCCTCCTCAATGTGTATTACTGTACTATTGCTGGGGTATGCGTTATACCGATGGGACAGGGCACACCCCAAGGTGGTGACCAAGGATTCTTCTCGGCAGAAAGGTATAACTTCATGACTACAGGAGTTGGAATGTAGTACAGTAGCCCCCCGTTATACCGCGCTCCGCAATACCGCGGTTCGCAATATACGGCGGGGGGGCTTATGGACCCCAACTGTCAGCTTCCCTCTCCAGATCAAAGTGAGCCGGCCGCTGAAATTGACACTGCCGGCTGCTCTCTCCCTCCAATCAGCCGGCAGTGTCAATTTCAGCGGCCGGCTCACTTTGATCCGGAGAGAGAAGCTGCTCTCTCACTGAAACAATCAGCCGGCCGCTGAAATTGACACTGCCGGCTGCTCTCTCCCTCCAATCCAACTTTTAAGTTGTTAAAAATGCAGCAGTGCTTGTTTTAATTAGATCCACGATGGGGGTTTTAAATTTATTTAAAACCCCCATCGTGGATATCCACGGCTTGGATGCAACGCGGGTGGCTGTCTTGGACCCCAACACCCGCGTTATAAAGGGGGACTACTGTACTCATGATTCCTATTATTGGAACATGGAAACCGCTCTGTCCCAATTTGCCAGAAAAGGGCAGCACGGTTGCGCAGTGATTAGCAGAGTGATTAGCACTGCTGCATAATGGCACCAAGGACCCGGGTTTGATCCTTGCACATTCGCCGTGTCTGTGTGGGTCTCACCCTCACAAGCGAAAAAGATGTTCAGGATAGGTGAATTGGCCATGCTAAATTGACCCTTAATTGGAAAAAAAGAATTGAGTATGCTAAATTTATTTTTTAAAACTTTGCCAGAAAAACTCTGAAATCCCATCTCCCATCACCACTTTCTTGCTACAGCCACGAAAGGAAACATGCGATGGAATTAAAGAGCAAAGTCAGCATTTGGTAAATCAGATAAATAACAAATCGAGAGACAGCCCAATCCCCTACTTTATAAAACTCAATATGTAAACGATGGTGAACAAAACCTCACAATGCATGATCTGTGCACTTTGATACAAAAGCAGAGTACAGTGCACCTTTAATGTTTTATCTGTAAATAAAGGAGACCTGCATTTTTCAATGTAATTATTTGTATACGGTAATGTTTATAATTGTGCCATCCTTTTAATTTATACTTCATTGTTATTTTAATGATAGTCCAGTCATCTTCCGAATTATGGTTCCTTGCTTTACTTGCATTGTCACCGTAATTAAGTACATGCCACAGCGATGATTTTTCAATAAATTAATCACAGTAGTTGTGGATTGAGGTACACGAATTCATTAAATCCAACACTCTGCCACCCATACCCTAAACTTGCAGCAAGTTGGTTTACCGAACACCGGTATGCTAACTACCTAAATAGGCCTCCAGTCGGGCATATAGCTTGTAAACTTGTTTCCTAATTCCCCTCAGTGTCCTGCAGCCCTACAACCCTCAAATTTTAAGCCTCTTGCGCATCCCTTACTTTTATTGTTGCATCCCTGGCAACCATGCCTTCAGCTGGTCTAGGGCCTAATCTGTAGAATTCCCTTCTTAGACCTTTCCAGGTGTTCCTTCAAACCTATCCCCTTGTCCAAGCTTTTAGTCACCTGCCCTGATATTCCCTTACGTGATTCAGTTTCAAATGTTTTTTCATAATGGCTCCTATAACGTGCCTTGGAGGCTTCACAATGCAAAAGGCACCATATAAATGCAAAGTTGTACACCAACACACTGCTGTACCGAATTCAATCCGTCATTATTTACGTGGTCAATTTTACAGCCAACCATCTGGGCAATGCTCAAAGAGAAACTACATCACTGACCTGAACTCATTGGTGTTCTTCAAAACAATTTCATCTCTCCAATCCTTCCTGTCTACTAAACTAAGTATTGTTATACCTCTTTATGGATTGAGACATCCATGCAAAGCAACTGCTGCTCCGGTGGAATGGATTCTAATATCAATGTAAACTGTTCTTTCTTCTGTTTGGTTCTCTGCAGCAGGATCCTTGAAGTGTCAGCTTAACTCAAGACGGCAAAACTCTCATTCAGTCAGAAAATCATTGGCCAAAGAACCACTTCTGATTTGGTTTAATGAAACAGACAGGAGTCAACATCAGGTCATGTGGCAATACTATCTGAAGTGGTGTGACATACGAGTCAATGAAAAATGAAGCAAATGTCCTCCATTCAGTGCACCTAAAATCCTTAAGTAAGCATTAAGAAATCCACAAGCAAATTGATGTAGAAATCCTCCGTCCCTCAAATCAACCACTTAAAATGCAGGAAGGGAATACCCGAAACATGCAGAGATACCGTCGACTTATGAAATGGACTCAGCATGTAAGGATATGTAATAAAAACACCATTCAACACCAATCAACACTATTATTCTAACAAGACGAATAACCAAACTCTGCAATCTTGGACTTGACCCATCCTAGTGCAGCTGGATCATCGACTTCCTCACTAACAGACCACAATCTGTCAGGATAGGCAACAGCACCTCCGCCACAATAGTCCTCAATATCAGGGCCCGACAAGGATGTGTGCTTGGTCCTCTACTGTACTCCCTATACACACATGACTGGCAAGATTTAACTCCAACTCAATCTATAAGTTTGCGGATGATACGACTATGGTGGGCCGTATCTCAAACAACGACAAATCAGGCTACCGAAGGGACATAATCACTTGGTTGCATGGTGTACCGAAAACAACCTCTCTCTAAATATAGGAAAGACCAGGGAACTGATCATCGACTTCAGGAAGCGTAGCACGACACACACTCCCATCTGCATCAATGGCTCCAAAGTGGAGACGGTCGATAGCTTTAAGTTCCTGGGGGTCAGCATCACCAATAGTCTGTCCTGGTCCACTCACATTGATGCAACTGTCAAGAAAGCCCAACAGCGTCTTACTTCCTCCAGAAGCTGAAGAAATTTGGCATGTCTGCATCGACTTTCAACCTTCTGCATCACAGCCTGGTATGGCAACTGCTCGGCCCAAGATTGCAAGAAACTGCAGAGTTTGGTGAACTCAGCCCAATGCATCACACAAGCTGGCAACACCCACATTGATTTTGTATACACCTCCCGCTGCCTCAGGAAGGCAGACAGCATTACCAGAGACCCCTCCTCCCACCCAGACATTGCCTTCTTCCAGACCCTCCCATCAGGCAGAAGGTACAGAAGTCTGAAGACCCACACATCCAGACATAGGAACAGCTTCTTCCCCATAGCTCCTCAACCACTCCCCCACGGACTGATCTGTTCCCTGTAAGAACACTATTCACGATGTCCTATGCTGCTCTTGCTCATGTATTTGCTTTGTTTGGCCCCTTGTTCCGCACTGTAACCAATCACTGATTGTCGATGTACCATTTGTCAATATTCTCTGTTGATTATTCTTTTTGTCTACTATGTACATTCCCACGGCCGTAGAAAACACTTTTCACTGTACTTTGCTACATGTGACAATAAATCAAATCAAATCCATCAAAAAGCTTTCCAAAAGCCTTCTCAATTGTGCTTTGATTACATACAGCATGGATACACACCAAATAGGGAGTGCAAGCTCCACTATCAAGGTTACAAAACCAGAAACCCTTAAGTGCAATTCCAACATTTTAACTGCAAAATTATTCCTACTGAAATCAATTAAGTAGTGTTTCCATAGAATCATTAAAAAACCTCTTGTATTGATTGTAAAAATCACATTACAACTAATAATGAAAATCAATTCCTGCATATACAAACTGGAATCACTGAACGGTTACAACTGAGAAGGATGCCGAACTCAGCCTGTGCAATTCCAGCTGTTTCTCAGCAGGCCTTCAAATTCTTTCAGTAATTATCTGATTCCTTTTAAAAGCCACGATTGACCCTGCTTCCACCAGTTTCTATCCACTATCTAGACCCCTCATGATTTTATACACCTTTATAAAATCTCCTCAGCGTTCTGAGAACAGCCCAGCTTCTCCAAACTATCTGCACCAACTGTCTCTGTGCTCTCCTCCCCGGAAGATGTTGAGTCTGACTCACTTTCTTCTCCACCCCTCACAGATTTTGCCGAACATGCTGAGTATTTCTAACATTTTGTTTTTATTTGACTCGAGCTTTATACTTCCTGCTTCCCCTCGCTCCACTCCCTGAAAATGTTAATTCTGCTTCTTATCAAGTATAGAACTGAGCCTAGCAAAGATCTGTGGATGCTGAAAATCTGAAATTACAAATGGCAAATGCTTGAAATGCCATGTCTTGCAGCATCTGAGAGAGAGTTAATGTTGAGTCCAATATAAATAACTCTTGTTCAGAACTGTTGCAAAGAAGTCACATTGGACTCAAAATGATAACTTTCTCCCTCCACTGAAGCTTCTAGACCTGCTCAGCTTTTCCAACATATTCTGTTTTTATTGATGCTTCAGTCTGAAATAAAAACAGGAAACTTTGGAAAAACTCAGCAAGGCAGGCGTACGCACAAAAATGTTAACTACCATTTCACAAATGATTCCAAAAGTACAGCAAAAGTCAGTGCCTTACAGAATAACTGCCTGCGCATAATTAGAACAAATCACAGTATTAGTGTTTAAAATAACCCAGTTATACACTGTACTGTCAAAAAGGATTGAAAGTTTGATACAAATCGAATTTAACAGGTTATAACTGACATCAATATATTTAATGTAACCATATCAGTACCTTTCATCCAACACAAGCAGAACCCCCATCTGAAATGATTAAACCATAAATGTAAATTTTTTATTCATTCATGGGATGTGGGCGTTGCTGACTAGGCCGGCAATTTTTTCCCAAGCCTAATTTCCCTTAAAATGGTGGTGGCGAGTTGCCTTCTTGAACCACTGCAATCCATGTGGTGTAGGTACACCCAAAGAGCTGTTAGGTACGGAGTTCCAGGATTTTGATGTGCAGAAATGGCGCTATTTTTCATGTCACGATGTCAAGTGGCTTCAAGGGAACTTCCAGGTGGTGGTGTTCCCATGAATCTCCTACCGTTGTCCTTCTAAATGGTAGAGATTTTGAATTTGGAAGGTGCTGCCTAATCAAGGAGCCTTGATAAGCTCCTACATGTATCTCGTAAATGGTGCACACAGCTGCCACCGTGCTTCAGTGGTAGGAGTGAAGGTTTGCGGATGAGGTGCTAATCAAGCAAGCTGCATTGTCCTGGATGGGGTCAAGCTCTTGTTGGGAGCTGCACTTAATAGTAACAGGGGATTTGTTGATTTAGGGGAATAGACAGGCGTTTCTGCAGCTGTAGACAACTCCACGATGATACATTGCCTCCCAGATGTCAAGGTTACGGATGTCGCAGAGCAGCTGCAGGACATTCTTCTGGGGGACGGTGAACAGCCAGAGGTTGTGGGTCCACGTTGGTATCAATGACTTGGGTAGGAATAGGGCTGCAGCCCTGCAATCAAAATTTAGGATTGAAGTAGAAAATTAGCAAGCAAAAACTCAAATGTAATCATCTCTGGACTCCTACCGGCAGATGAATGCATGACTGGAAAGATGGTGTGAGGAAGGGTTTTAGATTCCTGGGACAAGTTCTGGGGAAGATGGCACCCGTACGAGCTAGATGGGGGGGCACCTGAACAGAGCTCGAGGGGCACCTGAACAGAGCTAGGACTAAGCTCCTACCGGCGTGTTTTGCTAATGCTATTAGGATGGCTTTAAACTACTCAGCAGAGGTTTGGGACCCAGAGAGAATATTAGAGAGGAATACCAGTGCACAAAACACTGAAAGAGAAAGATAGCACTACCATAGAGAATAGCAAGTTTAAAAGGGAGTCATAGTAAGGGGGAAAAGTAATGAAGTCTAAATCGGAGTTACTGTGCATATATGTGAATGCACAAAGTATAGTAAATAAGACTGGTGAGTTACAGGACAGACTGCGATGTGGAAGCATGATCATGCAGTGATAACAGGGTAAAGATTGGGCAGGGCGATTTCCAGAAGGCCTTTGACAAGGTGCCGCATAGGTTAAGAGCCCATGGTGTTAAGGGTAAGATTCTGGCATGGATAGAGGATTGGCTGACTGGCAGAGGGCAAAGAGTGAGGATAAAGGGGTCTTTTTCAGAATGGCAGCCGGTGACTAGTGATGTGCCTCAGGGGTCTGTGCTGGGACCACAACTTTTCACAGTATACATTAATGATCTGGAAGAAGGAACCGAAGGCACTGTTGAAGTTTGCAGATGATACAAAAATCTGTAGAGACAGGTAGTATTCAGGAAGCAAGGGGGCTGCAGAAGGATTTGGACAGGCTAGGAGAGTGGGCAATGAAGTGACATGGAATACAATGTGGAAAAGTGAGGTTATGCATTTTGGAAGGAGAAATGGAGGCATAGACTATTTTTTAAATGGGGAAATGCTTAGGAAATCAGAAGCACAAAGGGGAGTCCTTGTTCACGATTCTCTTCAGGTTAACGTGCAGGTTCAGTCGGCAGTTAGGAAGGCAAATGCAAAGGGCAGCACAGTGGCCTAGTGGTTAGCACAACCGTCTCACGGCGCTGAGGTCCCAGGTTCGATCCCGGCTCTGGGTCACTGTCCGTGTGGAGTTTGCACATTCTCCCCGTGTCTGCGTGGGTTTCGCCCCCACAACCCAAAAATGTGCAGAGTAGGTGGATTGGCCACGCTAAATTGCCCCTTAATTGGAAAAAATAATTGGGTAATCTAAATTTATTTTTAAAAAAGGAAGGCAAATGCAAGAGGGCTAGCATACAAGACCAGGGATGTACTTCTGAGGCTATACAAGGCTCTAGTCAGATCCCATTTGGAGCATTGTGAGCAGTTTTGGACCCCTATCTAAGGAAGGATGTGCTGGCCTTGGAAAGGGTCTAGGAGAGATTCGCAAGAATGATCCCTGGAATGAAGAAATTATCATACGAGGAACGGTTGAGGACTCTGGGTCTGTACTCGTTGGGAGTTGAGAAGGATGAGGGGTGGGATCTTATTGAAATACTTTGCAGCCTGGATAGAGTGGACGTGGAGAGGATGTTTTCACTTGTAGGAAAAACTAGAAGCAGAGGACACCATCTCAGACTAAGGGGATGATCCTTTAAAACAGAGATGAGGAGGAAGTTCTTCAGCCAGAGGGTGGTGAATCTGTGGAACTCTTTGCCGCAGAAGGCTGTGGAGGCCAAATCACAGTGTCTTTAAGACAGAGATAGATAGGTTCTTGATTAATAGGAGGATCAGGGGTTATGGAGAGAAGGCAGGAGAATGGGGATGAGAAAAATATCAGCCATAATTTAATGCCGAGTGGCCTAACTCTGCTACCATGTCTTACGGACTGGGTGTTAAAAGTATTCCCTTTGGGGGGGGGGGGGGGGGGGGGGGTTTACTTCATAGCCCACCTAGTGAGAGGAAGGATGTAGAAGAGCAAATCTGCAGGGGGATTACAGAGCTGCAAACATTGGAGAGTAGTTTATAATCAGGATTTCAAATAGTCAAATGTAGACTGAGACATTAGCAGTGTAAAGGACAGAGGTAAACATTCCTGGATTGTGTTCAGGAAAATTTTCTACAGCAGTTTGTGTCCAGTCCAACAAGTAAGGATGCACTATTGGGGCTGGTTCTTGAAAATGACGTGGATCAAGTAAAGTGTCAGTGGGAAAATATTTAATGGGGCAAGAACAAAACTAGGCTGGACAGACTGGAACGAAAGAGGGAAAATCTGTAGATGAACAATATGCTACCCTCAAAAGAGAAATGGGTCAGCACATAGAGGAATATTCCCTCAAAAGGCAACTGTAAGGCAAACAAGTCCAGAGCTTCCTGAATGGAAAAGACAGAAAGAAAGATAAAAGAAAAAATGTGCTTATGATAACTATCAGGTAGAAAAAACAATCGAGAACCAAGAGGAATACAGAAGGTTCAGAGGGAAGGCTAAAAAGCATATTAGAGAAGCGGAGAGATCATGAGAAAAGAAGAGCAGGCAACATAATGGGGAATCCTAAAGTCATAGAAGTGTGTTAGGAGGGCAGTTGATTAGGGATCCAAAAGGGAATTCCCATATGCAAGCAGGGAGCCTAGCATGGCCATGATATTAAAATGAACACTTTGCATCTGTCTTTACTAAGGAGGTAGATGCTATCCAGGCCATAGTGACAGAGGAGGAAACAAGGATTCAAAATTGATGAGAGCGACATAGTGACGCAGTGGTTAGTTAGCACTGCTGCCTCACAGCACCAGGGGTCAGGTTTGATTCCGGATTAAGGTGATTGAATTTTGCACGCTCTCCTCTCCGTGTCTGCATGCATTTCCTCCGGATGCTCCAGTTTCCTCCCACAGTCCAAAGATGTGTAGGTTAGGTAGATTGTCCATGATCAATGCGTGGGATTGCAGAGAGAAGGCAGACGAGTGGGCCTCTTTCGGAAAACTGATGCAGACCTGATGGGCCGAATGGCCTCCTTCCGCATTGTAGGGATTCTATGCAAGTGTTGGATAGACTATCAGTACTTAAAAGTTGTCAAGATACCATGACCGGATGAGATGCATACAAAGATATTGAAGGAAATGAGTGGACGTTGCAGGGACACATGAGAGTGCTGAAAGAGTTTATAAGAATGCTACCAGGGATGAGAAGGAGATTTGATCAAGGTGGTTAAAATCACGAGGGGGCTGGATAGAGAAGATAGGGACACGTAGATAGAGAGCAAAAAGACAGGATTTAAAGTGATTTGCAAATGAAGCAAATATGATGTGAGAAAAACCTTTTCACACAGCCCATGTTTTGCATCTGGAATGCACTGCCTGGAAGTCTGGTGGAGGCAGGATCAATTGAGTGCATTTGATTATTTCATTTGGAGAGCCGATGCAGACACAATGGGTCGAATGGTCTCCTTCTGCACCTTAACATTTCTAGAATTCATCCAGGCAGGTTCAGAACATTCCATTACACTCCTAACTTGTGCCTAGTAGATGATGGACAGGCTTTACGGGGGGTCACGAAGGGAGTTACTTGCTGCAGAATTCCCAGCTTCTGATCTGCTCTGTTAGCCACAGTATTTATATGGCTATTATAAATTTCTGGTCAATGGTAATCAGTCTGGATGTTGATAGTGGAAGATTCAGCGATAGCAATGCCAGTGAATGTCAAAGGGCAACAATTAGGTTCCTTCTTGTTGCAGATGGTCATTGCCTGGCATTTGCTTGGCACAAAAGTAACTTTTTTTTCTTTTTTGATAAATAATAAATTTAGACTGCCCAATTCATTTATTCCAATTAAGGGGCAATTTAGCGTGGCCATTCCAACTACCCTGCGTATCTTTGAGTTGTGGGGGCTAAACCCACGCAAACATAGGGAGAGAATGTGCAAACTCCACACGGAGAGTCACTCAGAGCTGGGATCGAACCTGGGACCTCGGTGTCATGATGCAGCAGTGCTAACCACTGTGCCGTGCTGCCCTGGCACAAATGTTACTTGCCACTTGTCAACCCAAGCCTGGATATCATCCGGGTCATGCTGCATTTGGACATGGGACTGCTTCACTATCCGAGTCATCCCAAATACTGCCGAACATTAGCAAACATCCCCACTTACAACCTTATAATGATGGGAAAGTTTTGATCAAGCAGCTAAAGATGATTGGACCCTGGACACTACTCTGAGGAACTTATGCAGTGATGCCTGGAATGGAGATAATTGGCTTCCAACAACCACAGGCACTATGTGCTGGATATGACTCCACTCAGCGGTGAGTTTTCCCTCCAATTGCCATTTGCTCGTTTTGCTAGGAATCCTTGATGCCACACTTGATCAAGTGATGCCTCAACGTCAAGGGCAGTCACTCTCACCTAAGAGTTGAAGTCTTCTGCCTATATTTGAATCAAGGTTGCATTCAAGTCAGCAACTGTGTGTCTCTGGCAAAACCCAAACTGAGCATCAGTGAGCAATTATTGCAAGGAGGTACAGCTTAATAGCACTGTTGAGGATCCCTTCCATCAGCACAGGGCTAAAGAGCTGGCTTTTAAAGCAGACCAAGGCAGGTCGGTTCAATTCCTGTACCAGCCTCCCCGAACAGGCGCCGGAATGTGGTGACTAAGGGCTTTTCACAGTAACTTCATTTGAAGCCTACTTGTGACAATAAGCGATTTTCATTTAATTTCACTTTACTGATGATTAGTAGACCGTTGGAGAGGTAATTGGCTGGCTTGGATTCATCCTCCTTTCTGTGTACAAGACATACCTGAGCAATTTTCCACATTGCCAGGTAAATGCCAGAGTTGTAGATGTACTGGAACAGCTTGACTAGGGACTCAGCAAGCTCTCGAGCACAAGACTTTAGTACTATGGCTGAAATATTGTCAGAACCTATGGTCTTTGTAGTATCGAGTGTGTTCAGGTGCTTCTTGATATTTCATGGAGTATATCACATTGGCTGAAGATTGGCATCTGTGACGCTAGGGATTTCCTCAGGAAGCAGAGATGGATCATCATCCAATTCTGGCTGAAGATTGTGGCAAATTCCACCTTCGTTATGTTATAAGGTGGAAACACTTATAACCTTCTAAATGCAACTGATGTGTTGGGCTCTTCCAGCATTGAAGATGGGGATATTTGTAGAGCCTCCTCCAGGGAATTGTTTAATTACCCACGACCAATCACTACTGGGTGTGGCAGGACTGCAGAGCTTAGATCGGATTCGTTGGTTGTGAAATCACTTGGTTCGGTCCATCACTTTCTGCTTATGCTAATTGGCATCCAAGAGGACCTGTGTGAAAGCTTCACCAGGTTGACACCTCATTTTTAGGTATACCTGTGGCAGTACCTGCTACACCCTCCTACACTTTTCATTGAACAAGTTCATCCTCTGGCACGGAGGTAATGGTAGAGTGTAGCATATTCCAAGCCATAAGGTTACAGATGTTGATTGGTTAAAATTCCACTGCTGCTGATGGCCACCAGCGCCTTATGGGTCTCCAGTCTTGAATTGTTGGATCTGTTTGAAATATATTCCATTTAGCACAGTGGGTGCGCCACAAATAATGATGGACGGTATCCTCAATGTGAAGACTACATCGCCACAATAACTGTGCGGTGATCATGCCTACCGATACCGCCATGCACAAATGCATCTGCGACAGGCAGATCGGTGAGGTCAAGTATGTTTTTTTCCCCATAGAATTTACAGTGCAGAAGGAGGCCATTCAGCCCTTCGAGTCTGCACCGGCTCTTGGAAAGAGCACCCTACCCAAGATCAACACCTCGGGGCAGCACGGTAGCATGGTGGTTAGCGTAAATGCTTCACAGCTCCAGGGTCCCAGGTTCGGTTCCCGGCTGGGTCACTGTCTGTGCGGAGTCTGCACGTCCTCCCCGTGTGCGCGTGGGTTTCCTCCGGGTGCTCCGGTTTCCTCCCACAGTCCAAAGATGTGCGGGTTAGGTGGATTGGCCATGCTAAATTGCCCGTAGTGTCCTAAAAAGTACATTGCTACCTCCAAGTGTTCAACATGGAGGAGCACTGATTCATCAGCTATGGGTTTGGGGAGGCAGACCCCATGACTGTTCATGGAGTGTGGAGTTATGTTGAGGATTTCCAGGGCAACACCCTCCCGACTTTATACCAGTGACGCCACCTCTGCTGGGCCTGTCCTGCTGGCGGGATTTAATTCCACTATCTGCTGTGGTGAGATTCGCACCCTTTATCCCTGGATTAATACAGTAGTCCCCCGTTATACCGCGCTCCGCAATACCGCGGTTCGCGATATACCGCGGGGGGGGCTGATGGACCCCAACTGTCAGTTGTGTCAATTTCAGCGGCCGGCTCACTTTGATCCGGAGAAGGAAGCTGCTCTCACTGAAATAATCAGCCGGCCGCTGAAATTGACACTGCCCGCTGCTCTCTCCCTCCAATCCAACTTTTAAGTTTTAATGTTTCTGATTGGAGGGAGAGTGTAGCCGGCAGTGTCAATTTCAGCGGCCGGCTGATTGTTTCAGTGAGAGAGCAGCTTCCCTCTCTGGATCAAAGTGAGCCGTCCGCTGAAATTGACACTGCCGGCTGCTCTCTCCCTCCAATCAGAAACATTAAAACTTAAAAGTTGGATTGGAGGGAGAGAGCAGCGGGCAGTGTCAATTTCAGCGGCCAGCTCACTTTGATCCAGAGAGGGAAGGTGCTCTCTCACTGAAACAATCAGCCGGCCGCTGAAATTGACACTGCCGAGGGGGGGCGGGTGTTGGGGGTGGAGAAGAGGGGGGGGCGGGTGTTGGGGGGGGAGAAGAGGGGGGGCGGGTGTTGGGGGGGGGGGGGAGAGGAGAGGGGGCGGGTGTTGGGGGGGGGGGAGAGGAGAGGGGGCGGGTGTTGGGGGGGGGGGAGAGGAGGGGGGGGG